>NC_090199.1:19385000-19712500 GCF_033026475.1 Channa argus
CACAATGTATTGTCAATAATTGTTATTACCTGTCTATGTTAATCTTTTCAGCACTCTCCCAGCTCTTATGAATGTAAATACAAGTTCTAAAAAAAGCCTAATTGTGTTCACATAGATACATAAATTAAATAAATCTGATCTGTACATCTAATTTTAAGCACATTTATTGACACCAGTAATTTTTGCATTCGGAAAACCAACAACTTGACTCACCCTCATGTATCTGCGTGTTTTACCTTTGCCTCCCTGTGCCTATTAATGACGTGAGTGGTGTAGTGAGTTAAATAACACATGTATCAACTATATCAAAGGATCATGTGGGAGTGAAGGAACATTGAACAGAAGACGGATGAAGATCAGTTAACTGATCCATTTTCTGTTCAGTGTTCCTTGAGGGTGATGATGATGATTGCTTGTTTAGAACAACCCCTGTGCCTCATCCCACTGAACCATACCTCCCTCCTCTTGTCTCCTGTATGGTCTCTTACATTCTAGCCTTCTTAGTGCCTGGGCCCAGTCAAACCCTCATCTTTTACTACAGTGTCCTCTCTGTCTTTCACCCTTTAAACTCAATCAGGTCCAGAAAGCAGTTGGTTTTTCTTGTGTAGATCACACGACACCCAACCCCAAATGCATCATGGGAAAGAAGTTAGTCCAATGTATTTGGTGTTTTACATTGTTTACATTGTGTTAGATATCCTATTGTGTTTTGTGTTTCATGTATAATTTGTGATTAGGATGGCCCGAAAACAAAGAAATACCTTTCTGTTGTGGAGATTATATTTTATGTAAGGTTCTGGAGACAGGTTTGTTTGTTTTGTTTTGTTTTTTGGCATCACCATTTATTACAATACTCCTTTGAGACACCAGTTTATTTTAGGTAATTATTGTTTAATTACTCTTGATTGGTCTTGTTATCTTTTGCAGTAAGTCATAATTCTCCACTGTGTTTTTTTTTTTTTTTTTTGATGTGAAATGACCGAGTTGAAGTGAATTGCCATCTTTTTGGCTGTACAGAGCAGAGGATCAATGATGTGCAGGAATGCCTTATCTCTTCACCAGTAACATCGGCTTTAAACTCTTCTCTTTGTTCATTTACAAACTCAGCAACCCTGTCATTGTACATAAATGACTTACGGTAGATTTCTACATAGGCTATAAAAGAAAATATTGTATTTTGCAAATGGTGTATGTTTGCTCTCTTCCCTTGTCAGCCTGAAACCCTTAAATGAGTCTAAGCTACTTACCTTGTAATTGATTGTGTCATATGTACCTAATGTATGATAATGCAAATAAACAAAGGAAAATCAGATTCATACATGTGAGGGAGTGTTATTAAGCATATTCTGTATGCATAGGTCTGCCTACAGTTGCACTGTAGGTCATAAACACTCAAAGTGACATGGAGGAGTCAGGAGGATTTTTGAGAAGGAGTCAGTGTTTTTTCTTTTTTATATATATATATATATATATATTTGATGATAGAATAAAGAGTGTGTCTCCAGTTAATTGACAGGTGATTGCGAGGGATGGTGAGATGCACCACGAGAGTGAAGAGAGCAAAGCAAGAACTAAAGGAAAGAAAATTCCATTACTTTTTAATTTGTTTATTCAGTAAAAACATTGTAAAACTGAGGCTAAAACCTATGACTGCAATGGAGAATGTGTAGTAGTTTTTTTTTCCCTCACACGTGTCAGATTAGTTAGTCCTGGGCGTTACTGGGCATACATTAGTATGATTATACACTGTACATCTACAAAGTATGTACAATTTTGCTCATTTTGCGTGTGGGAGTGTGTTCAAAGTTTGTGTGAGGGTGGATGGTCAATTGTGTGTATGGTTTCAGGCTCCTTCATTAGTTGAATGGCTGAACCAATGCCTTCATCTGTACAGTTAAGGCAGTGGGGTGTTAGTGATGGAAGCAATCACTGCTGACAGAGTAATGTACACTAGGACTGAGGATCATAAGAGCCTGTCCAAGAACTGACTGACACTGCTCGCTCTCTGTTACATTTCACTTAAATTAGCCCTTGAGCAGCCTGAGCTTTTCTTTCCAGCAAGATGAGGATTAATTTGGGCAATAATTAGTTCTTTTAAGGGCTATACTGGCTATTTTGGGGCCCAGTTGTCACCTCACCTGTATTAACATGTAGTGTTACACCACTAGCTTGCCTCCATTTTTGTAAATATTACTCAAGATTTATAATTCCTTAAGTTTTAGACTTTTGTTAAAAAGAAAATTGCAGCCGCTAAAATGTACATTTCCTCTCTCTCCCTTCACAACTCAGTTGGTGCCTTTCATCTATCTTATTGACATTTTCTCAAATGAGGGTCCATAATTACTAAAGCTCCCAGCCGGCAGGTGGCCAATGTCCTAAATGATGACGTTAAGCTCTAGGAAGACGTTTGTACATCTATACAACATACTTTTGTGCAGTGAGGTCATTTTATGATATTTTTAATCCTTCAGCTGTCAAACGATAGACTTGACAACATAAGTACTTCACCATACAGTAGGAGTTTATGCATGATTCCAGTTTGTATGTAAAGTACATTTTATGAATGCAATTTTCTCACACCTGGTCTTCTCCTCTGTCTTGTAATATTGTTACAAAGTATTATGATATGCGGTTGTATAATAGAAAGATTGTAGAGTATTTTTACTTTATTCATGTTATGGTTCATCTGATGAAGAAATGCCCTGCAGGTTGTGGACTGGGGACCCAGTTGGTGTGTTGGCTTTTTTAACAACTATATGTTTCAGTCCACTGGTTTCTCTTATTCTCTCGCAATTACGTGCACACACATACACATCCATCTGTTATGGGACCGTCAGAGTTCATGTAAGTTACTGTAAATCCAACCATATTATTTTGTTGTGAGAGCCGTTCTGACTGTAAGTATTGTAAACCAGATGCATTATCATTACAATCAGATACACATTATTAAGTATGTGAGTAATGACTAAACTGGCTATGGGAAGTTATGCTTCCAGCATTTGTTTTACACACAACAACAAGAAAATGGCATTTAACGTTCAAAAAGTTTGCTTTATACGTCTTTGTCAGCAATGGCTCAGTATGTGCTTTGGTTTTGACATTTGCTTGTCAAAGCAGTGGGGAGGAAGTTTGATTCAACTGTTTAGAAAGATGAAACCTGCTAGAAACAAAGCTCACAAAATAAAAAATGATGTAAAATGGGAAAAGGTTGTGTGAGGGGCACAGTGAAAGCCAAGTTGATGACAGCCTCCTTATTTACTGCTGCCTGTGATCAGTCTGGATCACAACGTGCTGGTTTGTCATACACAAGCATGGGAATGTCCGTATGCTCTTAAATGGTTTGTGCTTATGGGGTCTGACAGTGATTCTGATTTATTTGTGCCTTCCTGAACATATGATATAAAAATATGACTTTCATCACACATTTAGTTAAATGTATTAAATAAATAAGCAATGTGTTAGGCAGTTTGTGTCTCAGTGGGAAAGCCTATTCAACTACAAATAAGAAAGCCCAAACGACTTCAGAGTCGGCGCTAAGACAGAGTTACTATAGCAACTAAAAGCAGTTTGCATTTTGTGACATAAGAATATATTTTATACGGAAACATGCTTTTCACTTAAACATGAGAGTAAAGTTACCTTTTTGGCTTTTGGCAGCTTTGCCTGGTTAAAAAAATCAAATATCCTTGGCGATACTCATAAAACATTCAGAATGCATTTTTGCATTTTTAGAAAAGGAGGACGTAAAACTACAGTGACTTAAAGACTGTGCCGTTATGTATCGTTTTATAACGCTTGGAAACCGCACCTGACTTGCTGAGCATTTTGTGTCCAAAATGCAGCGTGGCTGTATAAACTTTGCTGTACGTTGGCACCACGTTCACGTGAGCATCAGATCAAAGAACGTTTCAGTGTTTGATTTGACGCAAAGAGCCTTCAATCAACCACAAACAGTCGTGATTTTGAAATTGGGCCAAGCCACAGACTCATTCAAACAGTTTTTTGCACGTCCCATGAACGCAGCATCTCCACCACACTCGAAGGGAGGTGGACATGCTACATTGGGGGCCACGTGCCTCGCTCCACGCCGAGATACTCCCTTGGATAGTAGTTGAGCGCGAGCCACTGTACGCAGCCACGCAGACTTAGCGCGCGCCAAACCCGAGACACCGCAGTCCGACTGACCAGGGCGAGAAGAGGACAAAGAGAAAGACCAGAGAACACTGCTTCAAGTCTTCTCCGTGAAGGTAATCAACAATTTATCTACGTTTATTTTCTAAAGAGAAGGGTCACTGAGGACATTTTGCGCACAGAAACGCGCTGTTGTTGTAGTTTCGCAGATAGCAAGGAAAAGCTTTATTGCTTTTTGTTTTTGTTGTCACGATGTTTCGCCGCGTGCCGGAGTGGCACAAACGAGGCTTGTTGGAGTAGTTAAACTGGCAAATAGACGATGACCATAATGGAAGCTTCCAATTATGTCCCTTTCCCCACATGTCCAGGTGAAGAGCGAGCTGCACTGTGACAAATTGTAGGCAGCAACGCGCAACATAAGCTGCACCTGGTGGTTAGTTGGAGAAAGTCGAGGTACAAGCTTTTAAACTTTACCTGACTTTTTCTGTTCTTTGCACTGCATGCGTATTGTTTACAGGCACCGGAAAAGATACAATGCGCTGTAGTCCAAAGAAAGAAGTGGCGCTCCGCAGCTATTCAGTTTTAGGATGACGAGTTGATATGCCTGATTAAATAGCTGGTAATGTGCCAGTCAGTAACACAGAAAATGAAAAGGACCACGAATTCCACTTTTTCAGTTCCGATAAAGGTGGATTTAGATGAGATAGTCTCCACCCCAGTTATGTTTAACAAGGCGCTCAGTCAACTAAGTTAAATTACTGACTGTTCGGTGACCAATTCAGCACCGTGGACAGCGACTTGAGCTTGAGCCGCGCATTAAACGGCAGCAGCAAGCAACTGCCTCTGGTCACACTACAGTGTTTTAGTTACTTAACCCCTGGCCAAGAGTAGCAACGTTATATTTGTTTTACACGATGCATCGGCAAAGTAAAATGAAACCGTCCCTTTTTTATTGTATCAGGAATCCATGATATTAGTATTCATAGTATTCGATCAGTATGATAAAGTTAGATCACTTTTCGTTAATTTACTGGTACAAGAAAGTCATCTGAAAGTAAACAAACCTAAGATTAAATTGCAGTTTCTAGCTGGGAAATGTTTGCAGCAATAGGCAGCCCACAGGCCTATTTGGCTGACATCCATTCCTCTGTGCCAGCTAGACAAATGTTGTTGTAGCACAAATTTAGCCAGGGATGGTGTGGGCTGCAGGGGATTATTTTTCTGCAATTGCAGAAGAGAAATGTTTTTGCGCCCCTGTCCAATACAGGCTGCATTCTGGCTGCTTATACCCTCTCTAGATGAGAATCTACTTGTTACAGTGAGATTAATATAATAAGTGGTGGATGCCATGTGAACAAAGTAGTGTACTGTTTAGACTGCAACTTAAAGATGGGAAATTCCACTTGTGTAATACTTTGGGGGTTTGGTAAATTTTAGCTGAATCGTCAGAAAGTGCATTTAGATTTTCTGATTCTCTATTTAATAGACCCCTTCATATTTTTGGGGTATATCCAAACAGTTTTTAAAGAAACTCAAAAGGATTTTTGAGAAGTTCGGGATTTGATTAAAAGACAGCTGATTTATATACTGCTGTTGACAGATCCCATCCTTTAAAAGCAGCAAGCATCTTTTTCAGCTTTAAGTTGAATCCTCCACATGTTTTCAAAAGTTAAACTGCTGACTTTATTTAATATTTAGTCTGACTGGTAGTCAGGGATGTTGTGCAGGTGTGTGCGTATAATGTAGCTATAGAACCACGTACATGGAACTATTAGGATATATACATTTGATTGGCTACATGTTTAAATGCCTGCAAACAGTACCTATTGTGTAGCTAATTAATCCTTGTCTTCTCCATGTGTGTGTGTGTGTGTTTGAGTACCAACATGGCAGCATGTAATATCTTTTGATCCATAATTTTCTATGATTCATTTGTTTCCCTGTGTCTTTCTCCTGTTTTCCTCTGTCTCCCTCTCCCCAAAACATGTAAAATGCACCACCAAATAGGAAGCCTAGTTTTAGGACTCACTCATCAGTTCATTCATGGTTGACTAATCCAGAGGCCTCTCTGTATAGTGTTGCCTGGCGACAGGGCGAAGTCAAGCACTTACAAAAGGGAGACTTGTTCTCACAACAAACAGTGGAAAAGGGAAGCTAGCTTTATAGCTGGGGGTTACTGTTTTTGTACCAGACTCAATGGACACAAGTGAATGGAACTGTGCCATTCACTTGTGTTTTATTAGATTTAATAGTCCTGTTTGTCATCTCTCTTACAAATACGTCTAGACAGAATAAAGCATTTTAGGATAATTGCCACTGGTGCACATTTTTTTGTTGAGTAAACAGGTCTTTGAAGGGTCTTTCGCAGTGAAGATATGTCACTTTGACATTCACTCACTCTTTGGTCATGATACTGATCCCCGATAAAGGATCGGGGATTGCAGCTCAAAGTCGAAAAACAAATTTGCAACTGGACTGCCTTTGGAGCAGCACAAAAGACTTGGGCTAATTCTAGAGTGAACCCATCCAATTAAGATGATCTGACATTACAGAAGAGAGACGTACAGCATTTTGCTGACTGCTTTATATTCTTGCAGGTGATAGGAGAGAAAACCTACATTACGCCAGCTGGTTCAACTGCTTATCTGAAAATGTGAGGCAACATTAAATTACTAGTTTCCTAATTCTGGTACCTGTATCCTGTGATTTTTAATGTGCAGTGGAATTGAGAATATAACACAAAATTTCCACTTTATTCCAAATCTTGACAGTTTGTGCCACCAGGGGCTGAGGCATCTCCATAAATAGACCACTGGCAAAGCATGCTAGCTTGTTAGCTCAACACTGGAAGTCAACAATGGTCAAAGATAATGACATGAGAGCATATGGAAAAAGGTGTCCTCTAATTAAAACTAAGACTACTGCTAGTGTTATGCTGTTGGGGTATCAGAAAAAAAGTCACTATGTATAAATGAGAAAATGCATGTGTGATTGTTACAATTCTAGTTAATCAGTTAAAGCTACAGTACTGTATGTGAGTTAAAATAGTTTTTAGTAGAGAGACGCTCCATAACTTGCTGTTGAAACCTCCAGTGACACAGACTCACTGAACAGCACTGGCAGCGGTGCAGAGATGTTCTCATTTGAAGGATTTTGACTGGGTCTCACCCTTCTAACCAATCATAGAAGGCCAAACCCCACATGTCACATTCTGACACGAAGGTGTACATACTTGCACATGTCTTTGTGATGTCACAGAATTTTAAACATTGTCAGTATTTGACGACAGGGGTGGATTGATTTAGAGTCTCATGCTAGTTAGCTTGTTTCCACAGTGTTGTGTTTTTTGTCCTTTTGGCTTATCCTGTGAGTTAAGGGTCACCACAGCGGATCATTTGTCACATTGGATGCCTTTCCTGATGCAACCCTCCCCAATTTATACCAGGCTTGTTGTATATTGTAGCTTTAATGTTGTACTGGGAGCCTTTATTAGTTACATAAAAAATAATAAATTGGGTTAAATGGCAACTTTGCCCAGCTGCAAAAAATATTTAACGTTTGTATTAAACACAAATAACCCAGCTTTACCTCACTGGGTTTTATATACAGGCAGAGCAGAGGGTAGGCTCTGTTAACAGTAGGCATAGGCTGACTTTTATGTGACATAAGGTTTATTCGTTCTTATTCTTTTTCAATTTTGAAATTGTCATATAGTACTGTATTTCAACAACATTAATAATGAGATAGTTCTTTAAGATTTGTTTGCAGGGACTTGAGGCTTATATGGGCTTATTTCCATAAAATAAACTGCAATAATCACTAAAACATCTTTGGTGTTATTGTTGTTATAGATGATATGTAGAGTGGGATAGTAAAAACATAATTTGTAAATACAGCAAGTGCTCTATAAAAATTTTTTAGAGTCACATTTGGATTCCTCCAGATTTTTGAAGCTTACGTTTGCTTTAAAATGGTTGTAAGATCCCCTGCCTCTGTGTTTTAAACTATCTTCTTTTTTCTTTAGGCACATAGGCACATTTTGAACTATCAAACTACACCAAAAAATATTGTAATACTTTATGACTAGTGACGCAATCCTTCTGTCATACTCATGATGCATTAGGAGAAGGAAACAGAGAGTCACTAGAGACAATTTGTGGGTCAGTGAAATTGGCTGTAATGCGTGATGACATGTTTAACACGAGTTGTACAAGTGTGGTTTTTGTGATATGCTCTACGGTAAAACATCACTTCAGAGATTTTTGTCTGAACATGTATTCATGATGTGTGTGCACATATACTGTAGGCATGTGTAAAATACAAGTGGATTCTCAGCAGGCCAGTGATGGGGGCTGCCAGCATCTTTCAGCTGTGTCACAGTGGCTTGATGACATTTCCCATCTCGTGCATTGGACTGCTGTTGTCCTCAGACTACTCCAGCCAGCCCCAGTGACAGCCGCCATCAGCAACTTACTCCCACACTGTTAGTTGGCTGTCCACAGCAGAGGCAACAGAGGGAGCACTGTCACAGCCACAGTAACTGGGTCAATAAGCATGTCCAATTTTGCAATTTTTAAAGCTTCAATTAGGATGTTCACTTACCTCATAATCTAAAACTCAGTAATGCAGTACCATTATTTATTTATACAGTAGAAAGTGACATAAGTCATTTAAATTGAATTATTATTCATTAGTCTAAAGTGGACATTACATTAAGTGTATTTTTCCCTGTCTTCTGCCAACCCGTCACAGACATGGTTTTCTGTGGAGGTCTGTGTTCTAATCTTTTGAACAGGCTCAACACACTGCATTACCAATAGTTCATAGAAAATAGAAAATTCTTGGCAGTGACCAATTTAAACTAAGGTTGACAGTGGATTAGGTCCACGTTAAAGAAGTAGAAAAAAGAGTAATTCCCTACTTTTGATGATGACATGCCCTTTACTTCAACAGTGGTTAGCATCTTTCTTACTTGATGCCAATATGACTTCCTAATGGACCCTAGCATTATTCAAAAACCATTAATACTAAAATATTATACTACTTTAAATGCTTGAAAAATGTTTTTACATCATGGATGTTATAGTACCTCTTTGAACTAGTGTAATTAACATTTACTATAATATCTGTAAAATGGCATATTTCTGTAATTTCATTTGATTTCATTAAAAAAACATAGTTCCCGTTCTTGCACCAAAAACAAAAAAACAAAAAAACAAACAGCCCCTTCTTTTGGGGTGGCCTTTTTCCTTCCTTCAAGCTTAGGTCCTCTACCAGCTTGAGGGTCCTGCACAGTATCTTAGCTGTTCCTAGGAATGTACACTTCTGGACAGAGATCTCAGATGTTGTTCCTGGAATCTGCTCTAGCCACTCTTCCAGTTTGGGCATCGCGACTAAGCCAGCCACTTGGTCATATCGTTCCATGTATGCCCTGCCTGCTAGCATCTTGCACCCCACTGTTATGTGGTGGATTGTCTCAGCCTGCACCTGGAGTCCTGCCTGGTATGGTAGACCGCGGCCTCTATTGATCTTCTACTTAGAGCCTGCTTCAGTGCTGCAAGAATCAGTGCCTCTTTGCTGTCTTTCAGTCCAACCACTGGTAGGATTTCTGATTATCGACCACTTCTCGCCTGTTCTTCCCATTCAGCTGACTTCTCAGGTCTTGCTTTACTATTTGTAATTAGGTGGTAGTAGCTGATTTCCTTGTGGCCTTTTCATGGTTACCATTTGCCTGTGGGATCCCAAGGTACTTGTAGCTATCCTCAACATCTGCTAACGTGCCTACTGGTAGTATAATCCCCTCAGTTCTGACTACCTTTCCTCTCCTTGTTATCATCTGACCACACTTATCCAGTCAGAATTTCATTCCAATGTCCTGGCTGTACATCCTGGTGGTATGGATCAGTGAGTCGATGTCTCGTTCACTCCTGGCATACAGCTTAATGTCATCCATGTACAGAAGGTGGAAGATGGTCGCTCCATTCCGTAGACGATATCTGAGCCACTCTTGGTGATGATCTGTCTGAGATGGTTCAGGCCTATGCAGAGGACCAGCGGTGACAGAGCATCTCCTTGGTATATGCTGCACTTGATGTTGACTTGTGCAATTCACTAGAAGTAAAAGACCCCAGCTTTCCCAACCCCATAGGGTTGTTTTCCACGTCCTCTTTGAGTTCTCAATAAAGGCTCTTAGAACCCTGTTGAACTTGTACAGTTCAAAGCATTCCAGGATCCATGTGTGAGGCAATGAGTCATAGGCTTTGTTTTAAATGGTAAGTGGCCACTTATGTAGTGCTTTTATCCAAAGCACTATAGCCATACAGTGTGTATGGACAATGTGTAAGTATATGGACCTAGCAAGGTCTCCAGCTTTGGTGGGTCTGCTGTCATGTTATTGTCACCTTGCATGTTTTCAACTTCTCGGTTGTACCTGTTCAGCGAGGGCTGTGAGCCTTTCTCCTGCAGTCTCCAAGGCCTCAGGTATAGACAGTTTTTTATACTTCTTAGGTAGATTTGTTCTTGTTCCAGTAGCCCACTTCTTATCAGGTTGCCCTGGTTCCCCATAGAATAGGATGGTATAGGATGACCATGAAAATTGTAAAGCTACTTCTGAATTAAACACCATGTTTAGGCAGGAGCGCATCTTTTTCTTTTTAAAGGAAACACTAATGTTTATGCAGGAGAGAGGGCGTTTTTTTGTATCCCTTTGCAGACAGTGAGGGAGTACAACGCATTTTATTGATCCCAGAGGCTTTGAACATTTAATGAGAAAAATTCTGAATAAAAATAAAAGCTTTTTCTCAACTGAGATCAGTCACCATTTATAATCCTTTAGAGACAAAGACAATGAGCAGAATTATTAGTATTCAGAATGTTAATATGGTGACAGTGTTTGTTTGTGTTTATTTGAATGGTTGTTTTCCTGAGGATCAGTTTGAATTTTATACCTTTGAAGTGAGGACATTTTAT
Source organism: Channa argus (assembly GCF_033026475.1). Lineage (NCBI taxonomy): Eukaryota > Metazoa > Chordata > Actinopteri > Anabantiformes > Channidae > Channa > Channa argus. The sequence continues at coordinate 19,396,101 of NC_090199.1, forward strand.
CAAGTCCTCTCTTTTGATACAACTTCACACTTTAAATAACCAGCTACATCGCCAAATTTATGAAACATTTGCGGGAATTTTGGTAATTAATAAGCCATTTCCCAACATAAACGTTTACTTCTCATAGTATTAGATTTATATATATATATATAACAAATAAAGTAAATAATGGATTAATTTCAATCAGGCATCCAACAAGCCCATGTCAGTGAGCCAGCAAACACAATTGCAGGCCCTGGATAAGTAACCACTAGATGGAACACACCAGTTATTAATGTCATAAATTATTTATAATAATATGTGCTATATGACATTCAAGAGGTGCTGTGAACTTTGGGAAAATGTCCTAAAAACATTAAATGTCTGGTTCTCCATATTTAGTGTAAAGCAGTCAGTATTGTGGGTATACATTGACTCTGACCACAGCATTATGTAGATGCACTTTTGCTGGCACAAAAAAACATGTTACTAACCTTGATTATATGTGATGGAAATTTAGGTTTCAACAAATCTACAACTGCGTTTAGTTGTATTTCCAAGCTAACTGGAAACAAAACATTCAGATGTGAACATTTGCTACAGTAAGCTGCCCGGGTGATTATATAGAAACTCATCACTGCCTTCCTAATAATAAAGGTCCATGCAAGTCTTTTTTGCAAGTGGTGTATTGTGATCTGCACAAGTCTGTCTTGACCCTTTCTTGATATTGGTCAGAATTCTGTAATACCAACATTAAAACAACCTATCAACGGGTGGGTGGTGTTTATGTAGTCCTTATGCCGTATAAAGACACAAGAATGTTACAGCAAAATAGTGGCTGTATTTAATGAAAACATGTGTAAGACCAATTTTAAACACAGATTCACATAGTGTAGATACTACAGAGTTACATGACTAGTAATGATGGTTAATGTGTTTTTTTAAGCACCCTCACAACTTTAGCATTATGGAGTCTTTGTCCAATTTTGTAGGTACTTGAAAGGTACAACATTTCTCATTCTTTAATATTAGTTTATTTAAAGAAGACCACATTAGGCACACTAAGCACTTCAATGTGTGCTTTTTGTGCAGCTTGACTAAAACAGCCCTCTGATCGAACACAGTAACACAAAAAGGTTTATTGAGTGGAAAGCATACATTTTGTCCACATGTTTTATTGTACTGCTAAACAGAACCCTTACATGGACTTTGTAAATGAAAAGCCTGTGATTGGACCAGGGTCAAGAGTGACTGAGGCTTAATGATAGTTCCTTCTCATTAAAAGCTTACTTAATTCTCTACTGTAAACTCCACAATTCATTCCATATGATTGTTCTCCCTTTTCAAATAAAGCCCCAGTGGGTGCTCAATGTGGCTGCACACTGAGAACTCATTTTGTAAAATCAATTTCTTTCAACACAGCCTATGCCAAGATCCCCTGTGCCCCAGCTTACAGCAAATGTGGGCATAAGCTACCATAGGAACAGAGTCATGATTTTGTGTGAAGAGCACACACATACATATGATGACACATACAGATGTAGCCATTGAAAGTCATGTTTTTTGTGTGCGGTATGTACAGGTGGTTACTTCGGATGGATCGATAGGGCAATGTTTGTATCACTTAGCTGCCGCTGTAGTCGAGTAATTGAACCTTCTTTATTATTTGCACACCTCGGATGTGCTTTAAACAAAGCTATTTACCAAATTTAATCTGATCGAGCTGATCGAGTGGAGTTTCACACCGGAGGACGCTTCTCTCTCTTCTTCTAAAATCTGTTTTCATGAACAAAATACATTTTATTCTCTCTCCTCATGTTTCTGTAACCACACGGTCATATTATTCATCTGTTGTACTATTAAACAATTTAAGCAGTTTCTCTTCTGTTTTCCAATCACATTCTTCTTGTTTAGGGTGAATATAATGAGTAAAAATAAATAAATAAATAAAACAGTTCGCATTATTGTTTTTTTTTATGGGACAGAAAACATTTCCTGACACCACCCAGTCTCATCCAGCAGGTTACAGTTATTCCAAGGTAACATCGGTTTGGCAATTGAAAATGACGCATGTGATTGAACCCACGCGAGTTTTTTTGTTGAGCTGTTGCTTTTTTCCTTGGAGATGCCTCTGTGTATGAGCTTTTCCAGTCAAAAAGCTAATGTAATTTTCAGTAACTTTAGTAAAGCTGGTAAAAAAAAGCTTTTTCTTTCTGTCCCTTCCCCAGGTCCCCTTTCTGCCAGTGGCGCCCCCTGCTGTTGAGGCTGTGGTATGAGCCTATGTGGCAGGAAGGCGCTGACGTTGCTGAGCAGCGTGTTCGCTGTGTGCGGCCTGGGCCTGTTGGGGATCGCTGTCAGCACCGATTACTGGCTCTACCTGGAGGAGGGCATCATCCTACCCCTCAACCAGAGCACAGAGATACGCATGTCCCTTCACTCGGGCCTCTGGAGGGTTTGTTTCTTGGCAGGTGAGTAAAATCTGAAACATACAAATAACAGACATACTCTTCAGTTCAATGTTAAGTAAATGTTTCATTTAAGACGAGGTATCTATTTTATTTATAAAAACTAATTTTTTTCCAAATAGTGGAGACTTATTTTAATGTAAATGTCCAGTGGACCCTTCAGGTGTTGTAAAACAACATTTTAAGTATATAGAATTTTAGGTTGGTTATGAGCTCCAGATTCATAAGGAATCTTATGCAATCGTCATTTAATACAGTCGAAAAGTTTATACTGTATCTCTAATTTATAAGTTGTAAACTTATGTCACATATGAGTTTGCCTTTTTGCTGTAATCATATTATATATTCTGAGTAGAAACAAACTTTCCTGTGTGTTCTAATTAAAACGTGGACATTTAGTGAAATCCGCCCAATATACCTCTAGGGGACAATAGGAAGATATTAAAGACTGAATACAGTTATCAATATAATCCAGACATGTGCAAAAAGGTTCAATTGTTATGATTAGAGATAGAAAGTCTTTCCTTTGTTCTTGCTCCTGAACAAGGCTCTGGTGAATCTGGGCTTCAGTATCTAGGTTTCAATATGTGTATAGCATATGAACAATCACCTGTGTTTTTTCCTCTTTTTTTTCCCACTTTTAACTAATAGACTGCTGCTACAATAAAAGACTGCTTTAATGCCTGCGCATGATTGTTTTTAAAGATTTGTTACCACACCTCTGCATAGCAATAAGAACAGTACCTTCCCTTTTGTATGTGATTGCCTTGCTGTACTTCAATTGTTTTACCCTTTAAAGTATTTTTATTCCACCTCATACATGACTTTGAAACTTCTTTACCTTAGTATTTGCCCTTTACATTCTGCGGCACCAGAAGTACTTTGGATTGATGCAGAAAATGCTTTTTTTTTCTTGTTGAATGTTTAGATGTTGAAAGGAAAATCTATGTATGGTGTCAATTTTTATATTTCGTATACATTTAAATCTGGAACCTGGAACGACATTTTTGTTTTGCCCAGGACTATCACATTGTTCAGCTTACTATTGAATTGTTTCATTAGCCCCAGTGCTTTGTCCCGTTTCGGGGTTAATTGTTTAGTTGTGGCAAAGATGTAGGCAATTCGATTGTGGTTAGATGATAGATGTTAGGGTCACAGCTAAAAATGGACTAATGGTCCCATGTGTGTTTTAAGGGGCAATCGAATGGCCTTATTGCCTAATTAGCTATTCTGGTACATAAAGTGAGTCCTAGAGACAATTAAAGCACTGCTGTTATTTCAAACTCATTGGGTGTTTATATGTTAATGTTTCATTCAATGAATCCTATCAAGGTGGTTTTTGCACAAAGGTACCACTTAGTGTTAGACATTGTCACTATAGAATTTTAGCAGGACTAAGTATAAGAGTAACTTTGGGTATATAAGCTGAATTCAGCTTGTTCTATTATTTTTTTTGCAGGATTAACGATTTTGAAAATGTATTTTGTTTGTTATGTTATGACATTCAAAGGCTATACCTTTGAATGTACTTTTATCCTTTCTGCCAAAAATGATTTATTGTTATTGATTTATTGTTATTGTAGTAGGTTTAATACCAACTCAAAATGAGCCAAAAATGAAAGCTTAATTGACATTTTCCTCATTGCGATTTGCCACCTTAACAAACTGGAAGACTTCAAGTGTCTTAGTGATCTTGATAGGGTCTTCAGGCAAATTGGTCCCAGGAGAGGGACCAAACTAACAGTGATTCTGAAAACCTTGATTTTTTTTTTCAGTGCTCGGTCACTTCACCTCGACTAGGGAAACAAGGGCAACACTATCACTACACTAACACTGCCACCCTGGTGGGCTGTACAAACAAATGTCTCAGGAGCCAAATTCCTGGTTGATGGACCTGGGGTCTTGCTCATGGGTGAGGGTAAATTGAGTGTGGGGTTGATAGACAGATTGGTTCAGCCTCAGCAGTAATACATACATTGCGAATATAAGCATTTGAATTGAGTTCCGTTCATAGGGTGGCCCAGGTCAGCCTTTGAGAAAGCATTCACAGTTTTAACATCTGGATTGAGCTGGGAGTAGAGCTGCTGCTTTTTCATCAAAAGGAGCCACACAACTAACTTAACATATTAACAAGAACCCCCGAAGACTTAACGTGTCCAAGAAAAATACAAATATTCTTCTTATTCTTTTTTTTAACCACAGGCCAAATCCATAAAGAAGAGACCCTCAAGAACTTGTCAGCTCTGTTTTACTACTTAAATTAACCGTGACTTCCTTCCAAAGCACTGCTGAAATAGATTAGCTATTTATCAATTTGTATTATATAAAATGCATTTTTATGATGCAACATTTAAGGTTTTTTGTAAATACTTACAGTAAATGTTTGGCCTGACTCAAAGGAAGCTCTCATTTTGCATTGTTCATCATCACACAACATGAAAACTAAGATGCTGAACCACAAAATATCACCTTAGCCCACACTTTATGGTGTCTGAGGTTAATGATGTGTTGAGAAAGACATTAGTTACATCGGTGTGTATTTGTGTGTTAGTGCATTTGGTGCCAGATTTTGTAGCATATGTGTTGAAGTGTCAGGGAGAGAGGTGGTAAAATCAATTGCTGGGTGTTTATTGTACAAATACTGAACGCAGAAACTGCTTATTATATCAAGCAAGGTCTTGATTTCATGTTCACTTGACTTCACAGATTAACTAAGCAGACATTGTTTCACACCAATGTCACAAAGGTGCCTAATTCCTGCAGGTGATCCTGTCTAGTTACTGAAAATGTGACATTTGTGACATACAGTTATAAATTTTTGCCATGACATGTATAATCATTTAATTTTTTTTTTTAAGAGTGGACCAATTAACAATTAGAAGGGTGAACCCACTTTAGATTTATGTGTTTATTGAATATGGTTTTCCCCGTCCTTTGTTCCAGGGGAGGAGAAAGGCCGGTGTTTTACCATAGAGTATGTGATGCCAACTAATGTCCAGATGACCTCTGAATCCACTGTTAGTGTCCTGAGTAAGTAAAATGCGGAATTTGCAAAGGAAATTTGAAAACTACAATTGTTTAGTGCAGTGTCCATGTGCCCCTGAGGAGCACCCCTTTCTAAGTTAATGGTGGTTGGCTGGGAAATGGCTGGAATGGGGTGTCAATGCATAGTTAAATCTATTGTGTAAAGCCAAGTTGATAATGATCACATGCATGACCTATGTCTAACCTGAGCACAAGTCACATGGGTCCTCAACTCTGGACTACATTCCACAGATTGTAGCAACCCTGACCCAATCCCCAATTCCAGTTACCTCACAGTAAGAGCAGGGATTACTGCAGAGCCACTGTATTGTATTGTCTTAAATTGCACAGGTGGTCATAATGTTATGCCTGATCAGTGTATAGATAATTTTGACACAGACAGGAAGTCCGGACTATAGAGTAGCTGTCAAAATTATCATTTCAAATCTCTTCTGTCTTCAAGCTGCAGTGATATTCTGTAAGATCAAACCACTTCAAAGATGGCGGAGCATCGACCATGATGTCATGAAATGTTCTTGATTGTAGTTCCTGCAATGGACCACACAGTTTCTAATTTGGCTACTTTTCAGACTTTACACTTGTAGATTTCATTGCAATGAGACATTAGATATCTACAGTAGACTGCAATAGGCAAGTTTACCAAGCAATGGAAGCTTTAACCAAGTAAACAAATAACCAGCTCCATTAAAGTTATGGCCCTAGACATCTGATCTACTTATCTGTAATGGAGAACACAATGGGGGTCTGGAAACAAGCATCAGAGACTCTGATTACTTCTGGGAGGTACTGTCTCATTTGTTCACTGTAGAAAGGTCCAGCACCATCTTAATATAAACAAGAAACTGTGGGAAACCCATGAAATGACAACCCCACCAGGAGTCAGAGGGGTTTCAGTAGAAACCCGTGCTGTTGCTTTGAAGAAAAACTTGCAATAAAAAGAGACATTCAAAGAAGAAAATGCAGAAAACCAACAAACAAAACCAACAAACAAAATAAAAATGATGTAGTTCACTTCAGTGCCACTCAAATTGATTTAATGTCACTTTCTTTATTCTCATTTAGAGATGATTCGCTCTGCTACACCCTTCCCTCTGGTCAGCCTCTTCTTCATGTTCATTGGTTTTGTTCTCAGTAACATCGGCCACATCCGACCCCATCGCACCATCCTGGCCTTTGTTTCTGGAATATTCTTCATCTTATCAGGTACTTGGTTTGGCATTTACTCAAACATATTCAAAATTGATACCCCAACAAACAGTTACAAACATGATACACATACACCATGTGTACAGGGGTGTTCAGGTCTAATCTGTGTCACTGACTGTTATTACAGCATAGTCACAGTCATTAATCTGTCTCTCTCTCCACATCCCACAGGTCTGTCTCTGGTTGTTGGTCTGGTCTTGTACATCTCCAACATTAATGATGAAATGTTGAACAGGACCAAAAGTAATGAGGCCTACTTCAGCTACAAGTATGGCTGGTCATTCGCCTTCGCTGCCATCTCCTTCCTGCTCACTGAGGTAGGTAGCTTCACCACAACACAAGCAAACTCTTTAAACACCTAATAAAAACGTGGGTCGTGGGTATGTGTGCACAGTGGTATAGAATGAAGAGTTTCACAGCTGGGCACCACTTGTGTGAATAAAAAGTAAAGTAAAGTTCATGTATGTAGTTTGTGTAAAGGTATATATAGTGACCATAAAAAGCTTAGTACAAATTAACTCAAATTTGTTCTTATTTGTAACATTCTCAATTAAAACAAATGTTTGATGCTGCTGAATCTTGTAGACAAAGAAAAACATTTAACATTAAACTGAAGTAAAAGCATGAGAGCAAATACAGTAAACTGTTGTCCTGTTGCCTTCCTTCCCCTCAGACGGCAGGTGTCATGTCAGTGTACTTGTTTATGAAGCGCTACACAGCAGAGGAAATGTACCGGCCCCATCAAGGCTTCTACCGGCCTCGCCTCAGCAACTGCTCCGATTACTCCGGCCAGTTCCTCCATCCAGACGCCTGGGCTGGGCGTGGCCGCAGTCCCTCCTCCATCTCCTCCGAGGCCTCTCTGCAGATGAACTCCTCCAACTACCCTGCCCTCCTCAAGTGTCCAGAGTATGAACAAATGTCCTCATCACCTTGCTGAGGCAGAGGACAACTAGTTGTGTCAACACCATAGGGGTCATTTTGATCTGTCTGGGTTTTGGCTCAAACTTGTCCAACAATTTGATAATATCTAGCATCAATCACTGCAAGTCCCTACGTACTTCAAGCTTTCTGACCTGATTCTCTCTCCCTAATCCATTGTTTTCTGTTTTGGTTCTCTCAGGTCTACAATTCAAGGTGAAGGTTAGCCTACTCACTTTATTTTTCTAGAGGGAACTATTTTAAGATGTGACCAAGTCACACTTTTTTTGCCTTTTCTCTGGGGTTTAGTGAAGGTGAATAGCAACCTGCTGAATTAAAGTAGTAATTTCAAAGGAATGATTTCAGTAAGTGAGCAAGTCCAATGCTGCCACAACCCAGATAACCTTTTGACAACACATGGGACATCTGCAAAATAGAAAGTTTAAAAAGGGCATTGGAACTTGATAAGCATCTGTGTCCAATGGATGCACAGTATGCAGGTTTTTGAAACAAGGAGCTACAGCTGCTTTCAGACAGAAATCAGAAACTAATAAATCTAATCACATACACAGAGACATCCTGCTGAGAATATCTAAAGATTTCCTTAATCTGATTTGATGGTTTTGTAAATTGTGCAGATTTCTGATTTATAAAGCTTAAGAAAAAACTACAAATTACAGGTGTGCACCAGCTGTTTGAGTGTCCACAAACATTAAGTTAATTTAAACTCACATCCTCACTTATCACCAATAAAGGTGCTTTGTGCAGGAAATGGCTAGTTCTTCTCACGTTCTGTAGGTGTTTTCACGTACATCAAGGTTAAGACATTTTTATTGTATGTGACACCAGGAGCAAGACCTGAGCTTGAACTTTTTTATTTTCATATGTAGAGCTTATAAAACCTACGCTGAATGTGAATCTAACCAATTCAAGTTGATAATTTTAATAGAATCAGCATTTTATAAACAAATGTTGGTGTGAACCTCACTTCTTTGTCCACGCTCTGAGCATTTCTGTATCAAAATTTTTCTTAAACAATTTGCAGATCATAATCACACTCAGTTAACACCCACAAGTACTTCAAGTTTGGTTCCATTGCAGGTTTACTGCACTGGATTAACTACAGGTGTTTTTCTCATTTTTAATCAGCTGTGATGACGGGTGAAAAGCTTCACTGCTTGCAAAAATTATATTTGTTTAAATTATAAATTGAAAGCAGGAAATATAAGTATTAACTCCAAATGAATAGTTGTATTGTTTGCTGCTAGTCCTGACATATTATTGGCCTAAATCAGAATATGTTAATGGATATATAAACTTTTGTGTGTATTCTTGTAGATTCTTGTAAAGGAAAAAATATTTTTTTTACTCTCACAACTCATCATTAATAACAGTAACACTGCTTTTATATTCTCAGAACCTACAAGTCCTCTAAACAATGGTCTTCTTATTAAGTCAAGAAATTACATTTAAAAATGTGTTTTACTAATTAAAAAAAACAGTATCCATGTGCAGATTTCATTGTGATTAATAAAGTTTTAAGTAGATGGGGTTTGTTAACAATATGAATGAGCCAGGGGGCACTGATTAACTGTGAATGTAGGATGAACTGAAGGAAGCACCACTAAATGAGATTTTTCTGCCTAGTAAAATATCTCCATTATAGATATACAGTATATTAACATAACATATAGATTCATATTTTTATAATTCCCCCTTATAATGATGGAAAATACGGTATAAAGCTTGAGAGGCAAACTATTGAATATAATACATTTCATACTACATTGAGTGTGAGTAGACATATTGAAGAGAAACATTTTGTCTTGTGCAATAACTTTACATTTGCTTTATATATAATTAAACTTATGATCATTGTCAGTATCCAGTGTTGCACGGTGTGAACTCCACATAATATTGCTGTAATGACATGTGACATTTCATTCCTGGAACATGGTTTTCCATCTGCAGAACAAGTAAACAAAACATAAGAACATGCTGTACAATTAATACAAACTGTGCCAAGCGTAATGTTCACTCTCTGAAGCACTGTTTTGGTGACTGTAAATGTGAAATCATCCACATGTACAGTACAGGCTCATTTTTCTATAAATTGCATTACATGTAAAAATATGGTTGTTGAGTAGATCCATATGCTGAATATGTGACAGCTGCTTTGCCTCCTGCATCAGATGGAGAATGTGGGCTTTTGCATACTGTACTTACACTATATATATATATATATACATGTAAAGTGATGGTGTCATTGTCACACATGAAATGTCAGTATCTGTGTATTTTTACAGTAATTTTCATGATGTTAAATGTGCAATGGAATATGTATTCTCAAAGAAATAAAGTTTATTAGAGCAACAGCTTTCAGCTTGTCCCTTCAGGGCTCGTCACAGCAGAATGTGTGTCGCAGGTTGATTTGGCATAAGTTTTTATACCAGATGCCCTTCCTGCCGCAACGCTCCCATTGATCCAGGATCGGGACCGGCACCATGGTGTCCTTTGGTGGGGTGGGATTTGAACCCACAGCCTTTTGCATCCCAACCCTAATGCTCTACCAGTTTAATAGGATTTAATAAACAATAAACTTGTTTCTTCAGTTAATTCTTATTGTGCATGTGTCATAGTGATGAATGAACTGTGTTGATCACTTAGTATCTCTATTGAATATGTCTGTTTACTGTAGTTTTGTTTTTACTATATATTTACAATTTTCAACACAAAGCTCTTCAGTGGATTGCTCTTTCTTAATCAAGACCCCTAAAACCGTAAATAGACCTGAAGCTTCGCATTCCTATAGGGGCAGTGCAAAGTAACAAGTAGAAATTTGAATGGGTTAAAATAAAAACGTTGTTAATGTGTAGCACAGTGTCACCCTCTACTGAGACAGAGCAGAAATGCACATCAAGATCTGTAGGTGTAGGTTGACACAGCAAATATCATCTATTGATCACATTCTTCATGTTTTGGAGTTTACTCACATCATAAATACATTACCCAAAATCTCACTAACATTTCATAATGAGGATAATTTCCCACTCATTTGCATTGTGATAAAAACTATCTGAAGGTATATAATAATATAATAATACTTAGAAACAGGAAACAATTATTTCTCATAGATTGCCAGATCACATTAACATGGTTCTGGTAACACAAATAGGATTAGTTATTTGCCACATGCCAGTGTGAACCCAGTGCTCCCTGACTGTGAGGGCTGGAACTCATCCATCTGGATGAGATGTAGCAGCAGGATGGAAACATCTGCTTCGTGCGTAAACCATAAACCCAATGAGCAGTCTCACATTGACCTGATGTGCTGGCATCTTAGCAAATACATTACCTCCCAACACACCAAACATGTGTCTCACATTTCCCTGTTGGAGGTAATTAAATCACATTTACATGGTGCACTCTGTGAACTGCAATCAAATCAGTGTCTTCTCTGATCTATTATTAAAAAAGGAAAAAAAAAAACTCAAGAAGTGGCACAGTGCCTTTGGTCAACACCGCCATCTAGTGTAGTTTTTGTGAAAGCACACCATGTCCCATAAATCCTGGGGGTTAGAGTCTCAGAAAAAAACAATGGCAGGGTGCGAATAACAGGGGGAATTGATTGCACCCAATCACTAATTTAAATGTGAAGCAATCCACACATCTTTCAAATCAAAGTAGACATGTAATCTAGAAGAAACATAATGATATTTACTTTCATTAACCCAAAAAGTGTATTGTGCTTGGTAACATACAGTAAATCTACTGTACTTAGAATTGTAAAAAAAAATGAAATTGTCTTTGTCCAGCTACAGGAAGGATGGAATGAACAGCTTCATACCCTGACCTATTCCTTACTTTTATGGATTGCATTTTAGGTAATATACAAAAATTGGCTCAGTGGTAGAGCATGGGGTTGGGATGCAGAAGGCAGCGGGCTTGAATCCCACCCCACCAGATGGGTCCCCACCCAGCCAACAAGGGCAACCCTAGTGCCGGTCCCGAGCCCGGACAAATAATGGGAGGGTTGTGGCAGTAAGGGCATCCGCCGTAAAAACACATGCCAAATCAACGTGCGGAACATGTTCAGCTGTGGTGACCCCTGAAGGGACAAGCCGAAAGCCGTTGATCTTATTTGCATTGGGTCAAAAAAGGCCTTTTGGGTATTCCAGATTTAACTAGTATTGGTTGATTTTGCCTTGGAAAATGCCTCTTCAATCTGCAAATACCCTTAAAACTTAGGGGATTTTAGTGAACGACCCTTTGGGGGTTGAAGGAATGAGTGAACACTTTACTGGCACAGTTTATCCAAGAGGGATTGTGTGGAGTTTCCTCCACACAATGTTCACTAGAGGAAATTTACCCACAGCATTAACAAAACCTGGTAGCCAAGTTTGCTCCATTTTTAAACCTCCAGTCCCCACAGGTCCTGCCCTCTCACTCTGCAAGTGGTCACTCGATGTATTGATGAGCCTGTATTACCAAGTGCAGAGAGAAAGTGAAGAAGCGCATGTAAAGTGGTCCCTGAGACAAACCATTTGACAGCATTCACAAAGTGGTTTGTGCATTTTCACAAAAAATCGAGCCACAATGAATATATAGGTCGGTAAAGAATTATAAACTGTGAATTATAATTTAAATGTTCTCTGTAGTACAGTCTCAGTATTTATAAGGTGAAAGACAGTCCAGCAAGGTTTGCACACTGCATAAACGGTGTGATCTTATTTTTTATATGTTTTATTTTCAACAAAGACTACAAGCTGCCCTTTACTGAGACAATGCCCTAGTGTTCTCCCTAATGAATGGACAGCGAAGCTACTGCAAGACAAAAATCATTTTATTGTTCATAAACATTTTGATATTTTTACTTTGCAACATATATTTACAGAAAAAATCCAACACACAATAAAATGACATCTTTCACCAAAATCTCACCATAAAGACAAGATGAAATTGTAAGAAGAAATAAGTGGCTCACTGCATGACTCTGAGCACAACACATTTGTCTGAAAGAAAAAGGTAAAAAAAAAACCAACAACAACACAACAATCACTTCTGGCAGGTTGTATTTGACTCCAGTGTTTGTGCTGCAGGTCTCAATAATGGCACCAGGCTACAAAAGGCCTCAGCATGTATTGGATTAGGGGTTTGTGAGGTTTAGGAAAAGCCAAGGCCACTTTAAATTGCTGATTGCTGAAATACTTTGGTGCAGCATTTTACGTAAATAAATCCAAGTGTCCTCTGTGGGACACCTTATCTCACTCATTTGATTTATTGTTGTCTCATATTGAGTCTTTTTTTTAGCTAAATTAACTTACCACATGATGTGTGCAGGACGATGAGGAATGAATCCGTTTATATTCATAGCAAATGCATTCATACAATCTGGTGGAATTCTCCCATAGGACACAGTAATGCCACAGTGTTCCCGTGAGTCCAGCATGAAAGAGCAGAAAAGGTGTAAGCTACCAACAGTCAGTATGTGTGTTTCTGTCTCTCTCTCTCTCTCACACACACAAACACACACACACACACACACACAAATATAGTTTTTTCATGAGTTTCTCTCTTTCTCTTTCATCCTTCATCCTCTTTCCTCCTTGTCTTCTGTCTTTTTCACTACTGCGTATGGAGAAGTCAAATCTCCTCTGCCTTTTGTTAAACATGTTAATTGTTTAGTAAATACAGCAGCTTCATTTCCAGGCCTGAAGGACATGTACTGTATGTGGCAGTGCAGAGCCCGGGATTGTTTCTGATGTTAGGTGTAATTAATTTATGAATTTGCCTAAATACTGTTCTCTCGGTCTCTCCAGCTCTGTATGTTTGAGGGTTTGACTTTTTTGACATATAATGAGACTGAGGACATTTTGAGAATGGTCTGGTCTTTACTTTCACACACCCCTTGAAAATGAGTTTGAGGGTTGGTTAGAGGCTAAATGATGCATTACTCACTGTTTGTTGATGTGTTGATTTCACACTCATTAGTTTAGTTTCACACTGATTAGTTTTAGGACATCTGTATTTTGCACACTGTTCATTTGTTTCATGAATGGGCCTGCATGCTGTTTCCATTTCTTTAACTATGGGGGTGTGAAAACACAAGAATGGATCAATGTACTGTGAAATAAATCACAGCTAAATTGAAAAATAAGATTTTTCTTTCTTAAGTTTGAGCTGCAGTGTCATGGATTAGAGACTCGGGAATAAGAGGCTAATGTACAAAGACTTGTCAGTTTTCACAGTAAAGAAATGGCAGGATAGTTGTGGAGAGATGTGGGGAAGCTGATGCAACAAATGTACCGTGTCTGTGCCAATCTGGGAAGTTGTGGTTCAGTACCTTTTTTGCTCATAGGGGCTTTTGAAACAAACACTGCAACAGTTGGTACAGCAATTGCTTTCAAAGCATTGGATCTGTTAAACCCAGACCCATTGATATTTATTGAAATTAGTTCATTTCCTTGGTTACTTTTAACCTTTTAAGCAAGAAAATACCCAAATGATTTCCAAATCAATTACCGACAACACAATTTTATTTGGATATATAACAGCTTGGCTTCCTGATATATTCAGGAAGAGCTCCCTGCTTTTAGTCACTTATGTAGCGCAGCTGGATCCGAAGCCTGATTGGACCCACGGGACATTAAAATTAGTCTTTGAAGATCAGCCCTCCAAAATGCACCACTTTTCGATATACTGTATTTAAACCACCCACAGCACTGATGTCTTTTTGCCACTGACCAAACCAAAAGCATTTTGAAAACTCAGCAGGCAAAGGGGACAGATGGTCCCCGCCGAGGAACCTGAAAACACAGAGTGACTGAGTGCCTTGCTGCTGACACCACTCTGTGCTAAATGGGCAGGAAAATTAGAAAACAGAAAAGTCTGTTTGTCTTCTTCCATTTCTCTGCCTGTGCCAACGTTGTCCATTAGGTGTGATCACTGACCTCACGTGCAGCTCCTCATTAAAAGAGTCAATGAAAAAGAAAGTTGGGACTGCAGTAAAATTACTTCCATACTTTTACTCTATTGTCCATGTCAATAATTACGCTCTACTACGCATTGTGACTTGTGAAACTGCGGATCATGTGACTTTGCTAAAAAAAGATCATGAAATAGACAATTCACATGGCTTTTTCTGAAACTCCAGTTTAGCAAAACAGTGCATGCATCCAGTTTCCCTGTCCCATGAGGGATGTTTGACTGGTACCTTCATGTTTAGTTAATTTAAACTCAGCTTGTTTGGAATTACTTTGTTTGCATACACCGTAGTGTGAATGGCTGTCTGTCTGTGTATGTCCTCTGTGTTGGCCCAGAGATGGACTGGTGAACTGTCCAGGGTGTAACCCACCTCTCACCCAATCACAGCTGGGATAGGCTGGCAACAGGCAACACCATTAAACTAAGGCCTGATTTGCTATGAACTGGAATCTTACTCTACATTACATTACAATCTCTACATTACAGCAGGTCCTTAATGAGACTGTAAGAAACAGAAAAAAAGATTCTGGTGTAAACTACAGCTTGTGACAGTGTAGCTTGCCTCTGGCACCCTGAGGGCTAAGTCTGTGTTTGCTTTCTTTTATCCCAATTTCATATGCTCTTTATCTCCCTCTCCTGCTCCAGGCGCTGTCTGCTCACACATCTCACTGCTGACTGCAGCAGCCAGAATCCCGATGTCTTGGCTTCATTTCATCGCTGGTCGACACAAAGAGGCAAGCGAGGGACCAGGGAGTTAGCTGATGATGTTAGTCCTTATTTTTATAAAAACATAAAATCTGCGAGCAAAGTAGTTTCTTTGATCCTCCAAAAAGCTGTAAACTGACTAATGAGTGGTGCATAAGAGACTTCACCAGGGCTCTCAAATCACATTCACATTCTGGGAAAATCCTTTGCAGTTTTGTTGCTGAATGAAAACTCATTGTTTTATGATGACATCCTCTTTGTAAGTTTTATAACAATGCATAAGTCATATTTAGGAAAATTCTTGTTTTCAACTGATTTTCTACTTTAATCATTAATTTGTATCTAAAAGAACTATTATTTTAATGACATTCATGATCTAAATAAATTTAATATAGCATACAGCAACAGGCTTTAACAAAATGATGAAGAATGTAGAATTTGAACTGCAACTCGGAACGTGTGTGAGATCTATTACGCAGCTTTACTGAACTCTGCTTCTTTCATTATGGGCTCAGAGATAAAACAAGATCCCAGAAGCCTAAATTAATTTTCTTTGAATTGGAGCTGAACTTTTACCATGTCTCTGCTCATATATATCATCTTTGCATATTCAGAGTTTTAATGTACTCTCTCATCTTGCCTCTATCGATCTTTCATCCCCATCTTACTAGGTCCCTCTTTCTCTCATCTGCTTTTCAAAAGAAACAAGATCCAAATGCTTCCTTTTCCCCCCTACAATTTTGCCAAAGTCAGCCTTAATTTTGACAAAATAATTTCAAAAGAAATACCCAATTACTTCCTTGATAGGGCCTCCAATTTCCTATGTAAATAGCCTTGGCGCAGTGGCACATTCACTGACACTGTACACCAGGCAGCCATGCAACATTAATCTCTTTCACTGCATAGACAAGACTGTGGCAGCTACACAAAACAAGTGCAAAAAAGCAGTCAAGACACACTATCAACACTTAAAGTGTCACACTCGTAAGTCGAGTTCAGAAAGGTCATAGAGGAGTTTCTGGCACAGGTCTGGGCCAAAACCTGCGTGATAGAAGAAAACACCATGAGAAAGAAGGAAGCTGGCACAGGAGACATCAATTACCAGAGTGAACAAGAAAGTGGGCAACATGTTTCAATATCTTTTGGAGCTTTTTTTGTCTTCTGACACAAGATCTGGGCTGACTTAAAAGCTATGCTAGTTGCTGTCATGTAGTTGTTTGTCAAGCCATAATTATATAAAAAAAGGTTCATACACAAAAAAAGACAAAAGAAAAGCCCCCGTTTGCTGAAGCTGCCCAAACCATCACATCTCTCGGCTGCTGTCCGCTCACCTGCTGTGACTCGTCCACTCTCATCCCTTTGTTAAGATGATTGAAGTCCAGTGGATGTCTTCCAGCTCATTTCACAAACTGAGAGCTGAGGCCACTCTGCTGCATCACAGCCAAAAAATGGTGCACATATGTATTCTCATTGCATGCTCCCCAGTCTTAATATATAAAACTAGTGAATTAAATGTGAATTAATCTTGTTCACCCTCCTCCAGCTGTATGCACTTTTGCATTCCTCTTTATTACATCTCATTTTACCTTCCCTGCCACCACCTCTTTTTCCTTTCCTCGTCCCTTTATCTCCTAATGCTATTTTTCTGCCTTCCCTCTTTTTTTTGCACTCTACACACTCTCCTCTTTGTTACTCCCCACTTCACTCTGTGGGCACCAGGAAGTGATTCAGAGCCTTGGATCTTAGGATGAGGCCCTCAGTTAAAAAAATGGGGCTGTGCACACTGAAGCAGCCAGGAATTCTCTGTGTGCCTCTCTCTCTGTCCCTATATGAAAAACATCCCCCTGTAGAAAAAACAACATTGAAGTGACAGACCCTTTGTCCCATGTGGTGACTTTTTAGGATTTCTTTCTATATAGGGCGTTGTAATCTGAGTTGGTGGTTTTGTGTTTATGTCTCACTTCTCCACTACTTTGACAAGCTGGGCGATCTTGCAAGCCTACTCCAGCTTCAAAGAGCTTTTTGATGGATGTTTCAAGAAATATTTTATCAGTGGTGATTCTTTCAACTTCTTTAAAAGTGTTGCTGCAGTAGTTCAGTCGCTGTGCTGTCAGTAGTGCTGTTATCTCTTTCTTGATGTTTCTGAGAACTTTGGAAGCCCAGTTTCAAAACTGTGTTTCTGTACAGTGTGTGTGTGTGTGTTTGTGTTTCTCTACAGTGTGTGTGCTTTAAATGTGGGTGTGGGGTTGTTAATGGTAGTTGACAGCATTCTGCTGCTATCTAACAGTGTTGAGCACGACGCGTTCTTTTTCCAGCAGCTGTTTCTCATTGGCTTGGCTGCAGCCGTGGAAGGTGTGGTCTGGATGAGCGCCGCAGCATCATTTGTCGAACCTTGCAGTTTCATATTGAACAGTGCCGTGAAGAAGCCTTGTGTGATCGTTATTATCGACTTCTCTGTGGTTCATAATGACAGTGCGCTTGTTCAGTAAACGCGTTCCCTCCTTTTATTTTACATTTCCACCTGTGGCAGTCTTTGGGATGCGCCAGCGCAAAGGGATGAAACTAAAGCTCTGTAACTTGGATTGAATTCTGAAGTTTTGGGAGAAGAGGAACACAGCTGAGTGTCGAGACTCGATGAGCGCAAAAACCGCGAGATGCGAGCGCAATCTCTGACCATGATCATGGGCACCACGCGCTCCTGTCCGTGTGCGTAAGCTGCTGTGGGGGATCCGCGCATTATGAGACACCATGGCATGGTGTGACCGAAGGATTCAGACTTTGCTGGCCATCGTGGGGGCCTTCGTTGCCTTTAGCCTCATGACCATTGCCATCGGCACTGACTACTGGCTTTACTCCCGTGCGTACATCTGCAACACCACTAATGTCACCACTGATGAAGCCCAGATGCAAACCAAGAAAGTCAAAGGCGACCTGACGCACTCTGGACTGTGGAGGATTTGCTGTATCGAAGGTAAAATCAAGTCTAATAAGTTAGTTCAGTCTTGTGTCCAATTACTGTATGTGTCAGCTGATCTCCTTCTGATTGTTTTATGGTGTGGTTGAAAAAAAAAACCTGCAACTAGGAACTTCCGAGTTAAAATATACGAATCGGTGAGTAGTTTGCAAAAAAGTGGATTACACGAACATTCACAACAAATATATCCCAGTTTGTGTTGATAAACGACGCGTTCATGTCTTTGTTGTCGTTTATTAATAAATGCAGGAAATTGTTGCATGTGCATGATTTTCTATCAGAGAAACTGGAGGGAAACTGCTGCTGGTTGTGCGCAGAGCCGGTGTTGAGTGTGCGTAATGACACGTTTGCATCCCCCTTTCCCTGCGAAATATTTTAGTTTAAATGGGAAAAAGACGAATCAATCAGATCATGAAATACTTTAAGTGTAATAATTTAAAGATGTTTTTCGTTTTGTTTAACAAACAGCATATTTCGCTTGTGCAGTAACAAGGATTCGTCCTGATGTTCTCAATGATGTGATACAGTTGCTTGGCAGCTGCTTCCATAAAATTGCTTAAACTAAATGGCTTTAAGCAAAAGCGCCATTGGTTTAGTGAGATGTTGAGTTACACTGCATGTTGACCATATTGTCCTCTCCTCAGCTGTTTTACTGTGAACCCCTGACCACCTGAGGAGTTTGGGGCTGGGCTTGCAAGAACAGCTCGTTAGTGTTCAGACACGTTTGGGGACCATTTTAAAGAAGACAAATCAATGAAAACACTCAGCTGGTCCGTGAACACACAGTCACCAGTGACGATTTCCATGAGCCCTGCATGTTGTGGCGCTGTCCACTGCCACTGGTGCTGTCCACTCCAAATGCCTTTGTTTCTTTTAATTAGGTAAAAAACTAGGCTAAATCAAAAGAGAAATAACTTTACATTTCAAACACAGCCTTAGATGCTGTCGATAAATTACAACAAACTGTAAGCCAGAATCTGTCAGCTGCTGACTTGTAAAGTACTCTCTTTGTGAACACCATGAGTGCAGGTTCCGTCATCCAAACACACGGCTGTAGATGAGACCTTGACAATGCATATTGATGTTTCACAGCCAAACATATTATTGAAATGGTTTTTCACTGAACAGACATTCACCATTTCCTTCTCAACCACAAGAAAGTGTGGACATGCTCGCAATTAGAAAATCAAAGGGGACCCAAACCACGGAGCAATGATATAAAGACATGACATGACAGACAAGACATGAATAGTTGCTAAGCGGGGACACTTGCATCTCCAATGTTTCCACATGACATGAAGGCATCATCCTAGACATGTGGAGAGATCTGACAGGGCTTTGGGTGGGGAGGTTCTAAATGAAGAGGCAACACGTGCCTCGAGGCCCATCTCATATGTTGATGTATGTAATCATTATAGCTCTCACACTCCACAGACTTTTACTCTGCACTGTTACTACAATTATTGGATATTTTACATTTAAAAATGCATTGCTATTTATGGATTTCCTGCAAAGATAATCAAAGAGCTTCATTCTGTCTTTGCGGGTTGAAACTCTCGAGAGCATCGTCAGCGGAATTGAGATGGAGTGCTCCCTGTTTCTAAACATCCGTCGTCTTTTCCACCATCCTCGCTCTCTGTGCTCGTATCGTTAGGAGGAGATTACATATTGTACACAGCGCAAACTGAATGTAACACAGCAGCTTTATTTCTCTTTTCCTTTCTCTCACACACAGAGCACAACGGGACTTTTAAAACACTGTTGTGAAATTAAGTCGGGCCTCTGGTGGCATACCTGCACCTGTAGCCCCTGCTAACTGAGCCCCAAAGAGTTCAAAACTCTGGCTGAGCCAAAGCGCTTAATGTCCTCCAGTCAAAGGGTCACTGGCCTTCAAACAAATAGACATTCTTTACTGATTTAAAATAGAAATCTCCAGAATTTACCTGGACTTGGGTTTCTTCTTCGACTTATTTGTCCACTCCTGTAGGAACAAACAACACAATGGAGTCTAACCCGTTGTATCAGGTTAAATGAGTGGCACAATAAGTCCTGAGACATGTTAGCTAACCTCGTAGAAGATATTACACGTGTCTCTATGTCCCAAACACACATTTCTATGAGTGCTGTGTCTACAGAAGGTTCAAGGTGAGCACTGGTGACAAATGAGCTTTTAAAGAACACATAGCGAAGTCTTGTTCAGCAACCAGTCATGCTGAAATACAACAAGCACTCTCACTTAAGCGACTCACACCTGATCAGTAAACACACTGGAGTGACCCTGAAAGGAAGGTATAAAAGACATCAAATAGGAAAATCCTGCATCTTTTCTGTGAGCCAATATGTTTTTTTTTCTTGTCTTAATGTGACTGAGCTTTTCTCTATCGTCAAGGCTGGTTTTGTGACTCTATGTATGTGTGTGTGTGTGTGTGTGTGTGTGTGTGTGTGTTGGACTGGTGAATGCATTAGTAAGATGTCAAAGGCGTCCTCTGAGAAGCAGAGCTAGAAATGTGATTCTGGGTTGCTGGGGGGAGGTTGCTATGGTGAATCTATGCTGAGTAATAAAAGATGGGCTCTGGTCTCACACACAGATGGGCTCTGGGGAGATACCTCCCCTACTGAGCTCACTCTCTTTGTCAGCGTCATTACTCAGATAATTAACTCACTGGCCTTGAGTGTGTTATTTATTAAAATAATAACTTCTTGATTGTAAATCAAACTTGCTTTCCTTCAGTTTTTACCTATGAATGGTTTTCTGTATGTTTTCGATGATGGAAAAAACGAAAAAACAATCATCTGAATGCAGTGCATAAAAGATAGACTCATATGCTCTATGATTCTATATTGATCCAAAGGGCAGTTTTGGTTCATAGAAAATATAAAGGAAGCAGAAAAAACTGAAGAAAAGATTTTATAACTGACTAACTCTAAAGAGTGGGAGAGAAGTGGATAATTGAGACCTGATGGTGGTAAGAGCATGTTATGGATGAGAGTTGAAAGGGACTGAAATAGTGAGGTTGCAAGAGTAAATTGAAGATGAGCTCATTCGGGGCACTTTGTTTCTCTCTTATTTATTCTCCTTTCCATCGGTAGTAAAAATAAATAATAAAACAATATGGACGAATGTCAAAACTATACTTTGTTCTAGAGTCTGGAATAAAATCATGCCAGTATTAGGTAAGAATCTCGTAAAGGACCCCAGTTTTCTTTACAGTCACACCAAACACTGTGCATCAGTTAGGTTAACTGACATAATAAGGGAGTTTGCTTTGTTCTCATAACACATTTCCGCCCCAGAATTTTGACATCATGTCCACGTGCCACCTAACACAAGATGCTATGTGGCCAGAGGCTAAAGCATAAAGCCACTCAGGCATAGAAGAAACAGGCAGTGATTCCAGCCGATCAACCAGTGTCGACGTAATGACTTTGTAGCCACAACCACTGACTCCACCCAGATCACTGGAAAGCCACTCTCCATTTTTTTTTAGCGTGTAATCAGTGAGCCAAAGTCACCTGAAGTCCACTGGCTTTTATGGTGTTGCTGTTTTCACCCCAACACATATTGTGTATCAGTAAAATGTTAGCGAACGCACTTTGTGGTCATGTCTGTTAGGTTGCAGCCCATTCTGCCATATGCTTGATGGTGCATTACTGAGGCCAACTATTTGTTGATGTAGTGGCGAGAGTCTTGCACTGATGTGTATCACATCACCCATACGCTTGTATAAACGCACAGTATGAAAAAAATATGGATGCACTTGTAACAGCATTGCTCTGATTGAACCGTTTCTTCATGTGGCATTATGACTTCTGGATGTATTAATGTAGTAATTTAAACTATGAAACTGCAGCATGGAGGAGTGGAGGTTTTCTTCTGTCACAAAAATAGCTCTTAAGATCTTGTTGTTCTTTCCCATGTCAGCTGATCTGCAGGTAAGGTACTGGTGTCTAGCATAATTACAAAGAAACTAACAGGAATTGTTAAATGAAAGAAATAAATGACAGGGTGCAGCAGCAAAATCGAACTTCAGACTTTTATTTCAAAGTCTAACCTTTCAATATTCATAACACTCCAATGTTTTATTCTGTTAAAAG
The DNA here is from genome assembly GCF_033026475.1 of Channa argus. Taxonomy (NCBI): domain Eukaryota; kingdom Metazoa; phylum Chordata; class Actinopteri; order Anabantiformes; family Channidae; genus Channa; species Channa argus. The sequence goes on from NC_090199.1 coordinate 19,418,472, forward strand.
TGGAGAAGATTTCCTCAGTGACGAGACTGGGTCTTTGAATAGAAGGTGCCTGAAGGCTTGAGAACAGACTCTCAGATCCACAGCAGTCTGTCCTCAAATGGTTTCTGACATGGTTAGGGGTTAAAACAGGACACTTCAGTGCTAATATAGCAACTCCAGTCTTCCATAACTTGTATGTTTTAGCATCGTGGTCAACATATGGTTCCTTTTTCCCCCGTGTATCTTAACTGTTGCTTCACATGTCAAACTCTGTTAAGACAGAATTTTCCTTTCAACTGATGTCATTTCTTCCTTCGCAGGATGTCGCTGCTATCAGTCACTTTTACTCCCTGTGTGCTTTTGGCTTCTCTGCAGGTGTAAACAAAGGGAGCTGTTTTCGGATCAATCATTTTCCAGAGGATAATGACTACGATACGGACAGCTCAGAGTACATCTTACGTAAGTCACTGCAACCTCTTCATCTTCAAGCACTCCAACCCTTAATCCTCTCTCTTCCTCTTCCAAGTGGTGATGGTGTTATCACAACGGTACTTAATGTGTCATGACATTTATATCCCTCCCCCATAAAAGCCTGATGTCATGACAGTAATTGGAGCTATGTAAATGATGAATCGTGTTGTGTGCTGATGAGTAATAGCGTTGTCTAAAACATGACTCTACAAATGAAAGAGCTCATCTCACATTTCACCGAGGTAAAACATGAATTGCTACATTGTAAAATAGTCTAAATGCTGTGGGGAGTGTTGGTTCTTACAGTTCAATTATAATATACACACTTTTAACATGTCAACAACATGTCTCATTTGATTTCCAGTTTGATGCCCTGTGCATCTAGTAGAAATTTCTTCTTATTTGGCCTTGGATCTTGTGGAAGCTGTCTTCGGTTGAATCTGAGGCAGGTTTTGTTTTTTTCACTCCCTTTGTTTTAAGGCCAAGAACTTGCCCAACGAAGTACTACAGTACAAGTAGAAGTACCAATTTACATTCAAAGACAGAATGCAGAAGCGCTTTGCATATTTGTCATGAAATTGAATACAGTTCCTTAATAAATCTAACTATTTACTTTCCACCTCTGGTAATTTCAGGACAGATCTTGTAAAATACAAATCTGTTCTGTAGGTGGTTTGTACAGTTACATTTAGTCATTTAGCAGACACTTTTGTCCAAAATGACGTGCAAAAAGTCCAAGTCAAAGAGAAGACAATAAAGTAAAGTGCTATGAAAAAAAATGTTTGAATTTAATGAGATACAAGTGGAAAATAGGACAGATAGAAAAAAAGATGCGTCCATCTTTTTGTGTATTAGCAATACGGATACTGAGTTTCTTACGCCATTCCACTATTGTGGAACCACTGAGCAGTAGAGCTTTGCTGGAGGTCCTTTGCATCAGGCATTTTTTTTGGCAGAGCACAGTGGTCCAGAGGGGTTGTAGACCTGGATGTCTACAACTGGATGTGTGTAGGTAGGAAAGTGCTGTTGAATTGACCACCAAATGGGTTAGAGTGGAGGTTCTCACCTGACATTGATGGCCACTTGAAGCCAATGTAGAAATCTGAAGAGTTATGTGACATGTGTCCTTTTTTTCTCAAAGTATGTGCTGCTGTATTTTAAATGATCTGGGTGGATTTGATTGTGCATGCTAGTAGCAGGGCAGAGCAATAGTCGAGACAAAAATGTGACCAGCACCTGCACAAGGTAGCATATTTACAGAGGCAGGATCTGAGCTTAGTCATCTACAGTATAAATCTGCACGTCCAACAAATGGAGGTGATCTGGCTGGTTGTGGTGATGATCCCCAGATTTCTGGCAGACTTTGTGGAGACAGTTCTCTCACTTTTCTATCTCTGGAGACCAAGACATGAAGTTAAAGCTGATGCCATGCTGTAGGGAAGTTCTGGCCAAGAAGACCAAAAATGCTGTCTTGGAGATACTTGAAGGTGTCTCTCTTTAATCCAAGCAAAGATGTGAGAGAGACAGGCAGAAATATTTGATGAGGCAGTGGAGTCATCTGGAGGAAAGAACAGGAAGAGCCGTGTGTCATCAGCAAAGAAGTGAAGAGCAAAAGCAACGTGGAGAGATGACAGAGTCCAGGGATGTGGCATAAAAGATAAAGAGAAAGGGGCAAAGGCTTTAGACAAACTGAGAAGGATTTGGACAGACGAGTGAACCTCAGCTTTAGCAGCCCGCAGGGATTCCATGACTGTCAGGAGTGTGGCTTCTACAGAATAACCACTTCTGAAGTTAGACTGGTTGATGGTTCAGAGAAAGAAGATCTGAGATTTTATTTAAGATGGGGGGGGGCGGGGCCAGAAATAAAAGAAGAGAGAGAGTCTGTAATTCTCCACCAGGCAGGGGTTGAAATTAGGCTTCTTAAGCAGTGGGGTAATACCAGTCTTTTAAAATGTGGTAGGGAAAGTGCCTGTTGTGAGAGCGGTATTAATAATTTGTGCAATGGCCAGGATTACAGTGGGTGCAGTTGCTGGAAAGATAGTAGAGGGGGTGGGGTCCAGAGGAAAAGTGGCAGGATGACTTCAAAGAAGGAAGGTGGATGTGTCGCTTTCAGTCAGAGAGGAAAACAAGGAGAGTTACCAAGGTGTGGTGTAAAAAACTGTGAGCTGATGCCTGTCACCTTGTTGGCGAAGAAGCTGGCAATATCGTCTGCAGTGACAGAGGTGGAGGGGGGTAGAGGAGTGATTTAAAGGTGGGGAACGGCTTCATGGTGTCTGTGGTGTTGCTATCCTTGTCAATGTAGTGTGTAAAGCATTTTCACACAGTACAGTACATGAGTGTACTGACCATATTACCAGTGTCATTGTGCCGTACTCTAATAAAAATGTTTGTATGTTTGTACAGTTGGAATTCAGTGTTTTTTGACTCTAGAAGCTGATATATACTCTCAGTCATACAACAGTGACATTTTTGTGTTTTGTGTTGTGTCTTTTTGTTTAATAAAGCATCTATCAAATATATTTGAGGTAGAAGATGTTTTTAATTTGATTCATAAAACATGGGGGAAAAAAATACATAGCCAGACATTTTACTATACAGTTTAAAAATAATTTGTCTATCTGCTGGACAAACTATTCTATTGCTATCTAAGTTTAAAATAATGTATTTTCTTATTTGTCTTGACAGGAATTACTGTGTGACTCTGTCTTTTATGAGCAGGTATAGTGCGCGCATCAAGCCTATTCCCCATTCTCAGCACCATCCTGTTGATGTTGGGAGGCCTGTGTGTTGGAGTTGGACGTGTCTACAGCAGCAAGAACAACATCCTGCTCAGTGCTGGCATCCTGTTTGTGGCTGCAGGTGAGACTGACACAAAAACAAACAATTACAGACAGAAAGGACATAAGCCAACCGAAGGAGAAGACAAAATTCAAGAAGGTTGAAGAAGAAGTTAAACGTCTACCTTTTAACATTTACTTAACTTTTCCTAGATTTCAACATAAAAACACTTTTCTCTTTTGGTTCTTTTGACAATTCAGTTTTTTTCAAACATGGCCCATAGTCTTTCTTTACCCATCCATTAATACAAAGATGAAAATCTACAGATTCACAGTATGTTTTTATCAATTCTACTGTCATTCAGATTTCAGCCCAGTTTTGAATGTCATAGTTACAGGTGTGTGAACCCAAAATAAATCAGCTACTTAATGAACAACAATGCTGAACTCATTCAATGCGTAATCTAAAGGTGTTATTCATTCTTGTGTCTAAACATCTTTCCTTTAAACAATTCACCCTCCATCCATCACTGTCTTGTCTCTCTCCTCTTCAGGCCTGAGCAACATTATCGGCATCATCGTGTACATCTCCAGCAACGCTGGAGATCCCAGCGACAAGAAAGACGAGGACAAGAAGAACCAGTACAACTATGGCTGGTCCTTTTATTTTGGCGCCCTCTCTTTCATTGTGGCTGAATCAGTGGGCGTTCTAGCCGTCAACATATATATCGAGAAAAACAAAGAGACGCGTTTCCGAGCCAGCCGTGATTTCATTAAAACCACCTGCTCTTCTTCGCCATACTCACGCATCCCAAGTTACCGCTACAGACGAAGGCGCTCACGCTCCAGCTCACGGTCGACCGACCCATCCCCTGAGCCCTCTCCACTGGGGATGAAGATTGGTGGAGGAAGTGGTGGAGGAGGAGGCCTGGGCATGGGTCTGCCTATGGGGGATATATCCCTGTATGCCCTTAGTAGGGACCCTTTAAAGGTTGGAAGCAGGGCTGTAGGGCCCTACAGTCCTGAGAGAGACTCTGGGTTTTTACAAGTTCACAACTGCTTCCAGAAAGACCTGAAAGATGGCGTGAACAGGAGAACCACACCAGTATGAGGTCAGGAGTGTACTGCTGTGCAAAACAATAGGCTTAATGGAGCATGTTAGATACTGTACAAGTGATGAGAAAAGACAATTCCTCCCAGAAGCTGTTCAGGCAGCAGCAATGTGAAAGGTCAGAGCTCACTGTTGTTTTTCTTGCGTCCCTCTGTGTCAGAAAAGTGCCAGTCTGTGTTTAATTTAGTGGAGGAGGGAAACTGATATCAAAACAAAATTTTTTTGCTCAAGACTTTTTTAAAAAGGTGGATGCAGACATTTTGTAGCAATATTTGAAGGATTTAATTTTAAAATGTGGTAGTGACTCTTGTCAAAAGGCGGAAAATTCACATACGATCACATAAAACTTGCTTGATAAAATGATCTTTAAAAGACTCCATGCTGAATATATAATAAAGTTTTTGAATAGTGAGCTCCAGGTAATGGCATATTTTTTTCTGAAGTAGCTGTAAAGTGATGTGCAAACAAACTTATTTCTTTTAATCTGGGACAAAAAAAGATGTTTGTCTCCAAGACGAGTGACTGTGTGCTTGTTACTAGAGTATAATTGTATTGTGTTTGTAAATTAACAAGACTGGTGCTAACTTAATCTGTACACCTTTGATAGTCTTAAGCCTTCTCAACTGCCATTTAAACGTGGTTACTGTATTTCAGTAAGCTCTCTTTAACTTGGATGTGAGTCATGTGATAAATGTGTTACAGTTTATCAAGTGTGTTATGGCTCAGAAACACTGCCACACCATGACATTTGGATATATATATATATATATATATATATATATATATATATATATATATATATATAACATCAACACATTCCAGTTTGCTGTGAGTTGTCAAAGCGTTACTCGTACAGGTCTGTGTGCTCTCAGTTCACTCAGGGTTGACGTACATGTATGGAACAAATGAATTCCTTACCTAAGCCAGACAGACTGTTACAGTTGGTGTGTGTAAACACACGTGCAACCGCACTGTATTTGTTGCTTTCAACGTAACATTTTCTTTCTGCAGGGTTTTTGACTGGTGCCAAACGCTTGATCACACTCCAAGAAAACCCGTTAGTTAGTGAGGCAGAACTCCTATTTGAAGGACTGTTGTACTGCTAACAGAATAACCTCTATACTGTTCTGATGACTGCAATAGATCTGTAAGCATCGTCCACTTATTCTGCTGATTTGGTTGCTGGTTCATTCAAAACCTCCAACATTCTTAGGATTAAAAAAGGAATGCAGTGTATATTGTGGGAGTAAAACTTAAAAAAAAGCTTTTATAGTTTATCCAAAACTCAACTTTGTAATTACAGTTATCATCACTTAGTTTGTGGTTTGATGTAAAATATGGGCTGAGAATTAGTTGAACAAGGCAACATGCCGTTACTTTCCACAGCTCTTGCTTCTCCTCAAAGAAGAAGTCTTTAGCTAATGATGCGGGGTTGATGGGCCTGTTATGCTCCGCTACGAAACTGCGTGGCAGACAGTAGGGCACCCAGAGAGTCTTAAAGGAAATCGGCCCCAGCCAACTTAATGCTTGACTGAACTAACAGGCTCCCAAATGCTCATCCAGACTTGGAAAAGTTTGTCTCCTTGTCTCTAAACAAGAGCTGGAGCAAAGTGGGTGTTGTATGTGTGTGGAGGGTGAGTAGAAGTTCAAATTACTCATTCTTGGTATAGTACACACTTGACTGGTTTCTATGTTGACTTCATGGTTGGTTTCCCTGCTATATTTTTAGCAGCAGTTAGGATTGGTTTGTTTGTTGGTTTGTGAATCGTTGTCAATGCCTTGTGTGTTTAAACATACAGCGCCATGAGAGGCTCTTCCAGCTATAGTTGTCATTCAAGGCAGAAGAAGAGGAATAATTAGAATAGAGTTATCTTAATTCTGCAAGTGTGTAATGAAGCTTCATTATGTCAAACTGGTCTTATGATCTTGCTTCCCTAAATACCTTCTTCACCCCTCTCCTCTGTCCATAACCCAGGCTGTTAAACCCTGTCAGTGTGAATGCCATGGACTGTCACTGATATTTTCATCCACAATAAAGCTGCATCACCCTCCCTCCTGTTGTGCCCTGGTGAAATATCTCCTCCTCTAATTGAAAGGAAAATGGCAGGGTCACCTCTCCAAGCTGCCATAGAAGTAGCCAACATGCTTGTTAGCATTGGTACCTTGCTGTGGAGGAAGCATAAAATAATGCTTCAGGGTCTCAACTCAGATTCTGTCTTTGTAAACTGATATGTTGGTCATGTCGAAGGGCACATGAGACTGCAGTGTGAGGCTTAATGTTGGACTACACTATATTTTGTTTTACATCTTGCAAATATGTTTTGCATAAAAATTGGGTAAGAATTCCAATGATTTAAATTTGAATTACACAAAATACGTTTCTGTTGGTTTCGCTTTGAGGCTTTGTGCAAAGAATGTTATAATATTCTGCACACAGAGTTATCTTAGGAAGGAATGGTATTAGAATAGACCAGCGTAATGTCAGACTATACAGTGTGACACTGGCACTGAACTATCGCCAAGACACCACTAATAACAGCAACACTACACCAAACCCATGGAAAGTAATTTTATTTGTTACGATGATGGAGTCGCTGCTTCTTTAGCAATACTGTACATATTAGTTTAAAATTAAGTGAACTTCATACTGTTATAACAACATTTACTTTGAGGTTACAGAATGAATGTGAACGCCAGATGTGATTTCCTCCTGAGAGATCCCATCTCCACAGGCCCCCTCTCTCAAGTTTTTTTGAAAATTTAAAATGGCTGACATTTCTCCCAGCAGGGGGCTTGGTTCCTCACTCCCTGTTGATATCGATGCGATACTGTGGATCCAGGAACCACAGGCATCCATTAGGATGACATCTGTCACTGCACTATGACTGGATTTAGCCAGCAGCAGTTGGAGCTTAACCCTTCTTTTCTGCAGTGACACATCCAAAACATAGTATCATCTTGGTGTATTTCAATATAGACAATTATTTTACAATGTCTGCAAAAATGGAAGAGGGTTTCTTCTTCCATGTCAAAGAGAAACACAAACAAGTTAAATGTTGAAAATATAAACAGCGAATAACAAATAATAACAGCAACATCTTGACATTCAACCACTGGTCTTCAACTAACCCATTAAAATTGTTGCAGGTTCACTAGTTAACAAATAACCAACTAAACTACATGAGTAAGACAACTACAGTTCAGTATTAAGTATTAAGGACTATTTTGAGTTCTTAAATTGAAACCAGAACACAGGTTGTTTTTTTTTTAATCTGAGGTTTGAAATGTCATAGTTGTGTGATGGATGCTCTGAAATCTATGTGGCATTTTCTTAAATCATTTAGCATCCATTAATTTCCTGCAGATTGTCAGTGTGCTCTTTTCATTGCGTATCGCAGTTCTGAACTTGTATTGTCAGTAAAATAGTAACATACAGTATATCGATTATGTATTGAGCCTGTAAAGACAAAGTATCCTTACTACTGGGGCCACGTTGGAAATTTTTTTGTTTTGCTTTGTAATATATCTTTTTTCAGAGAACTTACTCTTAAATAAAAAAAAAAAATGTGAATGGAGAATGAACACCAGTTTGATTTGGTTGAGAGCATAAATTTTCTGCATTATGACTCATCTTCAATATATTCCACTAGGGGAAAATAACACGCGCACACACGCACACACACACACACACACACACACACACACACAAACACACACTGCAGGCCACCAGCAACTGCCTGAACCATTTCCTCTTTTGCGCTTTTAACATCTTTTCAATTAAAATTTCTCTCTCTCAAGTGTCTGCCTAATAATGATAGTTGCGAACTGTAACCCAAGCTTCTATGACAATGTTGCACAGCCCTCTGGCTGTAGCACAATGAACCAATCGCTGAGCATGTGGCACCACTGAAGCAGCATAGTCCAAGTCCATGGATGAGTGGGCTTAAAATGCATTCAATCATGTCTGCACCCATTCAGCAACAGAGCAGCATTATAGCACAACTTCCGTTAAAAGTGACCAAGATGTGAGCCCTGAATAAAGACACATGAGAATGGGCCCACAGCAGCAGCCAGCTAGCAATTCTGATGAGCAATAGTGATCTCTGGGTCTGTTTGGTGGTGGGGGGGGTGGGGAGCAGAGGAACGGGAAAGCCAAAGGTGAGCTGTGAGACACAGTGGCTGAATTGTCTGACTCTGTCTGTATGCTGCCCGGCAGGAAGGCAGTCAGGGACCTGTGCAGGATATTTGTCTGCAACATTGTGGAGCACCCACTTATAGCGCAGGGTTTATCTAGGGTATTACGAAAAACCCAGAGGGCAAGCAACATAGAAAATGGGAAACCTTCTTCTTCTTGTTGTTTTATGGCTACTGGCAAACAACAAATTGGTGCATTACTGCCACCAGCTGAAATGGACTGTGTATCAGGATTCTAATTTACATTATTTCAAAAGAACAAGTTGTTCTTTCAGTCACATGATTGGTGAGTTCCTCCCTCAAACTGAACACAGGTGTTAACACTGTCTTAAATACATACAAATGAAATGAAATCTTAAGTTAAATTAAAATGCACAGCAACTCTTGAAAAGGATTGAAAGCCAATTAACATAAAGAGCAAATTGAAATGTCTTACCCATGTGTACTGTATACGATATGTATCTTTGCAATTGCTGGAAAATGTAAATCTTTTGAGTAGCCACCTCATTCATAGGGATGTGAATAGAAAATATAGGCTGCAACACAGCTCAACAAATCATGCATCTGAGAAAGCTAATTATGTTAGAAAACATAATTAATAAGAATTTGTATTTAATTGTTTTCTTTAATTATTGCAAGTACTTTTCATTAACACCTTTTCAAATTAAATCTGTGTTTAAATGAAAGGCTCAACAATAAATTGTCCAACTGAACTCTTCCTTTCTCTCTGCCTATTCCTTTCCCATGGGTGTCACTTATCAGATAGAACAAATTTACAGTTGTACATTGTCGCATACACATTATGTTCTCTATGCAAAGTTAAATAAATGAGACTACTGTTACCTAAACTAGGCTGAGCCTGGCTGTATTAATGCCTCTTAATCGTGCAAAGACTAAAAAAAGGCTGGAGTTAGTCAACCAAGACCACTTAAGATGGCCACACAGCAATTTAAATCATATATGTTGATCAATGACTCGTTTGACCGCGACATTGTCTGTAGAACTAAGAAGCAGCCATGACAATCTGTAATCAATGTAGCCTTGTGTCATCTGTGATTACAATCAATAAAGTTTAGTGGTGCAGGCTCTCCCCACAACCATTAGTCCACAAGATGAGTTTATTTCCCTTGGAAGACATTTGAAGCCTTCCTGAGGACTCAGACTTACACTTAAAGCTTCAGTGTTGCCATCTCAGTGCAATAACAAGTTAAAAGTTGAACCAGCCAGAGACTCTGAGGTCAGTGATTGCTGCTCATTATGTCAGTGCCGACACTAAAAAATGATGAGTTGTGAGAAGAACTGGAATCATTAAGGCTTCACTGTGGATTGTTTATTGGATTAGGGTTAGTTGAGTGTACATTGGTGCACTTCCCCTGTCGACCTCAACAAATATATACTAGACTTAGACAAACACACATGTAACACTTGTCTTTATATACTCATAAAAACCAACTGTGCGGCCAGAGTGGTGGACAACAGTGGCAGAGCAGTCTTTAGCACAAGAAAGACTGATCACAGCTTCCACATTTTTGTCACACTTTGTTGCAGCTTACAGAGGTTGCAGCCCAAGGTGCATAATTGTGTAGGAGCTAGATGTCACTTTTAACCTGTGTGTAAAAAAATAGAAATTTTGATAATGCTTTAGATTAAAGCGAACTTACTGTGTTTTTATTAGTAACATCAGTACCTCCAGAGAACCTATGGATACATATTTGTTGTTACTTGATAACAACAAGCAAACTTTGTTACTAATACATACACAGTTAGTTCACTGTACTTACCCTGTAAGTCACAGGCTATAATCTAAAGTGTTACAGAAATGTTCACCCTATTTCTGTCATTAACTGACACATCTTCTGATTGCAAACTGTATCCAATCACTAAACCCCTCCTGCTAAGGTTTTTCTATCAGTCAGTCCAGTGAATGTAATGATAATGTTTTGACGTAGTTTTTCTAATTATTTTAAGTAAGTTATAAAGTGAAATGAAAGCAACAATGTTAGTACCTTTAATTGCAACTGAAGTTGTTGCGCAGGTATGTTTATGTCTAAGGAGAGATTTTCCCGAAATTCAAATTCAACAAAACATCTGCCAAAGATACTGTTTTTCAGTGATGATATTTTGGGCAAAAGCAATTCAATGCCTTGAATACATTTGTCGTATACAAAGAAATAAAAATAAGTAGGTTGGGGTTTTTTTTATTGTTAAATCAAAACATAGGACAACAAGAGAGTGGTTAGTTTGTCATTTCTGCTTCTGTCAGTCGAATCTGTCAATTTTGTACACTGTAGACTTTTTTACCCATTTTTCATATGTGCTCTCCCTCTTTGAGCATGTGCCCCACTCTAGTTGCTCCATGTTAAAATGTCCGGGTATGTTTCTGACCCGAGCTCTAATCCTCTCCCCAACCTACACCTACAGTAATTCTAGCCTTTATAAACTGTCTTTATGTCCATGACTTCTCAATGTCTTGCACTGGATGTAAATAGCAATTATTAAAACATTTAATTATAAATTACATTGGCTGCAAGAAACAATAATTGGCATTATTCACTGATGTGTCAGTTGCCTTTATAATTAAGTTTTTGGGCAAAAGAAGTTTTTAAAAAATGAACAGTTTTCCCTGATAAATGAATTAAACAGGTAACTAGTTATCAAAATTGGCAATTTGAATGAACAGCTAATAATTTCAGACATACCACGCACCAAGTTGTAATATAAAAATTAAACAACAAATGTTTAAAGAAATGTTTTGTTCTGATGCTTTCTTGGCCTCACCCAACATGAACTTTGACTCATCAACCAGTCAGAAATATACTTGCTTTAAATCATGGTTACAAAGTATTTACAGGATTCAGCCCTTAAAACCAGAATAGATTGGTATGGGGTTGTAAGTATATTTGGATCAAGCACAGCTGCAAAGCCATGGCCATGATGTTTCATACTGGGATTTCTTTTCCCAAAAATAAGGACGGGATATCTGCAGATACTGATAACCAGAGTGTCATGTCATTTCTCTTTATGAATGTCTAAACAACAATCAAAGTCAATCATCAAATCAGAAGGCAAACACGCTGTAAACATAGATAGACTGATTAACATTATTAATATTTTTATCAATAACTCCTGCTGAAAACAAGAGAAATTTAGAACTGAAGATGGTGACACTCCTCTGACAGTAAAGAGACAAAACATACTGACATTTATGCTGTGGAAAGTATTATCTAATTTTGGAGAATAATAAACGTAGTTGTCACTTATCATAGCCCAACCTTTCTTCTAGCCATGATTTTGGACAGATTAATGTTGGCTCAGGGCAGCTTCATAATGAGTCCATGAAGCATCACCACCACAAGTAGCTGATCAGGTTTTGAATGTTTTCCACTTTAATCCAATTTTCTAAATGACCTATTTAAATGTGAAAACAAAAGGCACAATTGCATTAATGGCCCATGTATCCGTTAGATTGGATCAATACTGGCTTGTTGGGCAAATGACTGATTATTATAATGAACACTTGGGATGCATTCACTTGCAATTTTATGTCCACATTCTGTTGGTGCTTTACTGCATGTTGTTCTGACAAACTAGACTTGTTTGAACCCTCAAGGTTTATTTTTATGATAGAACTAGTTCAAGTTGTCAGGTCTCCATATTTCAACATGCAGAATTGTAGAAAATGCGAATTGAACAGTGTTGTTTCATTGAGGACCTGATAAAGGATCTGTGAAAGTACCACAGTGCCTTCTGGGACATAAGTGGGTGCAGCTGGAGATTTTTCAAGCAGGGACTTCACTCGTAAATATGTTATCTTGTTGTGCATGTGTAGGTTTGCAGGTTATTTCTCAAGTTCTACTTTTGTTTCCATGAGGACTTTTTGACTTTCAAGGGTGCCTGGGCTCACACCAAGGGGAAGTGGGTCACAATTGTTATAAAGAGACTTAAAGTGGGCCAAGGCTGAAAAAAAGATAAATGGAGAGGTACCAAAGAGATTTACTGTGGGGGACTTATCAAAGCGATTAGCACACATTTGGCCTTTTGCCAAAGAAAAAAGTAAAACTTTTTGTCTCTTCATTATTTTATATATATATATATATATATATATATATATATATATATATATATATATATATATATATATATATATATATATATATATATATATACCACTTTTGTGGTATATATACCACTTTTGAACACTTTTGTGACCACTTTGTGTTTGTCAACAAACCAAATTATAGAGGAGATTGTGTGACACTGACATTCATGTCTGGCCACTGGTCTCTCCAACTTACATTCCAACTTACATGTTAGATTTAGTGAGATTTATGCTCATATTTATAAATTATATGTTTTTGGACAGACCACAACACATATTAAGTGACAGGAAGAAAAGCAGGATTCTTCCATCTAAGTAACTCTTCTGTGCAGCCCAACAGATGCAGACTGGTCTGTATAAACACATCCACTTATTCCTTATACATAGTTTACAGAAACAGAGGCAGTGAAAACACAGCCACTGCAGATGGCTGCAAACTAGAAGTGGGAGAAACATTGCTCACAAATCATCTTGAAAGTTTGTGTGTGAATCTGTTTGTCGTAGCAGGGTCCACATTCCCACCCAATGGCACTGTAACCCGATAGGCAGGCAAACTAACAACTTGACTCACCGTTCACATTTATAGCATCCAACCCCGCCAGCAAAACACGTAGATACACACGGGGCAGCCCCCACACCCACTGCCCACTATAGCAGACAGTTGGTTTGGTCATCATCTTTCCTGATCTACCTCAACAGCTGTAAGTCTAAACTTGCAGGCTCTCAGCTGTGCAGCAACTCATACTCAGCAAGGAAAAGGGGGACTTGAAACTAGGGCAGGAGCAGTCTGGCCCCTTTCCTTTCGAACCAGAGGCACAGATTTGCAACAAGGGGCGAGAAGACACTAGTCTTAGACAGCGAGTGAAAAAGAGAAGACACATTCTGGGAAGCTTGCTGCAGTCACTGAGGACAGAAGCCCCTGGGACATAGACAAGTGTGTCCACACTGCAGAACATCCAACTTTCTCCTTTTTTTTTCATTATAGAGGGATAAAAAAAAATATCAGGGGAAGACATTTTATCACCTGGAACCATGCACAAGCGCACAAAAATAAAGATTGCCATCTTCGTGCTAGTGTTGGGTATGGCTTGCATGTTCACAGCGGTGGTAACGGACCACTGGGCAGTGCTCAGCCCGCAGGTGGAGAAGGTCAATGTGACCTGTGAGGCGGCCCACTTCGGCCTGTGGCGGCTGTGCAAGAAACATATTTACATGAGCTCGGAAAATTACGTGGAGGGGCACGGGTGCGGACCCATCAGCCTGCCAGGAGGTAAGAAAGCAAAAGCCTTCTTTTTCTGCACCTGGTAGTCAAATTTACAGCAAAGCATTTAGCTTTTTGTCTTTGTGCCACTTTTATCCAAAGGTGCTAATCTATACTGTTTTATGTTTGTCTGTGACTGTGAGGTGTCTCTGTGTAACCCAGCCCAGTGCTGATGAGTTATGAGGCTACTAAGAATAGAGGTTCTGATGCAGGATCACTAGAGATGTCATATGATATTAAAAAATTCGCTGTGAAATGTATATTCTAAGTTGCATGCATATATTCAGGAACAGACACAACTTAATTTGATTAGCCTTGAAAACATACACTTATAGAAAGATATTTATCAATGCATTCTATCAATGCCTTGATGTAACAAAAGGATTAATTTCTAAATTTTAATTTTTAACGTTTAAGCTATCCTGTTTGAATCTCCAAATCCCCTGCTGAAAACTGAATGGCGATTCATGCTGCCCCTCCTTTGAAGCAAAAAGAAATAGTAGAAACAACAGCCATGCAGACCAGGCTTCATGACAAGGCCTCGAGAGGATGCCTTAGTTATTAGTTATAAAGAAAACCTTTTTTAGACCTCAGCTTATATTTGCCCAAGCATGAGACGTGGAGTCCCACAGGCTGCAGGCTTTCACTAACCCAACATTAAACACTACAACAGCTGATCCTACAGACCGGTGCCTCCTCTCTGTGTAAAAATGTGTTTATTTGTGAAGCCAGCTGACACAGAGCACACAGACTTATGATACAACATGAGTTCCTGACTGGACCTGTCACATAGAGACGTGTTAAGTGAGGTGAAATTACTGTAAGACACCTTCCTTATTGATAGAGTATAACAGAGTATAACAGTGTTTAAACAAGAAGTGAGGGTTCTCCAGCTCACTTAAATATTTTCATCAGTAGCATTAGTAGACATTTTAAAGGTAAGCTTTCTATTTATTTCAAATATTTATTATTTAAACTTTCAACAAGGTAGGTATTTCAGTCAGCACACAGAGGGTCAGCAGAATAAATTCTACTCCACTCTTTTAACTAGTAACTCCACTATTGTATTGTAGCTTTTAACTCCACTATACATGTATGCATCTTCATTTGGCAGCTTCTCTCTAAAGCTATGTATAATGTAGACCAAGTACAAGTATTATCTGACAAAATAACTACTGTGATTTGCACATTTTACTTTACATACAAAACACATAGTCAGATATGAGGCATAACTGCAGATTAAATCACCCAGTCTACAGTGTGAGATTGGGTTGTAATCTGTCAGCAGTTTACATTTCAAACATTCATATTGTAACATATTGTAACACTACTGCAACTTATAACATTTATTTTAAATGCAAACATTTCATTTCTATTGGAGTATGTTTCCTCTGTGGTACAGTATTAATACTCTTGAGCAAACAACCTGAAAACTTATTCCACCACACCCCTTAGTAATGCTGAGATAACATGGTCAGCTAATAGATCATAATGTCCTAACAGGGGCTCACCTTGCTATGAATGTCTGAAAATAAACTGTAATTGAATAAAAGGGGTGAGCAGTTTTTCTCTAGCAGTGACTCACATCTCGATGAAATTACATGACTTATCTGTAGAGTGAGTGATGGTCAACAGTTATCTGAGAAGCAATTATCTGATTGTTGATGGTTATTTGATGCTGCACATCATATTAGATAAACCAAGCTGGGACTTCTCGGCAAATTTGACCAACTCACAAAGCTGAAAAAAAAAAACTAAAACCAAAATATGTCTGGACTGATGGTGGCTGTTGTACATTTGGGAATCCCAGACATTGCCTGTAATTCATGACCAACCCAGTAGCAGATGAACTGCCTGAGGGCAGACATGTGCTGAATGTGCTAAGTAAGCTTAACCCACCTAGACACCCAGGTGGGAATTCTTCAGATTGTGAAAACAGGTGGCAAATGATTATAACAACTGAACCTTTATTTGCAAATGTTAATTTCAGCAAAACATTGTATAATATTAAGAAGCCATACCTTCTTTTTTTTGGTACTTTTCACCAACAAATGGTCAACAACAGTACATGTGATTAGTGATTCCAACCTGGGCAGCGTTAATTTAAAAAGTAAATCTAGTGCTTGTTCCATTAGACCCTGGATGCTTCTCTCAGCCCTGTATTTGGAGAGGAACATTATTGTTTATCATACCGACACATCTACAAAGATGTGTCAAACTCTGATTGAAAGCAGGACTTAAAGAGTCTGTGAGGAGGTCCTGTTAATGAAAGAGACACTCATCTGAAAAATTTGGGCTCCGTTGCTGTTTAGGTTGACTGCTGACGAAGATCAGATGGGTAATTCATTCATGTTAAGGAAAATGTGTGTATATTAAGAGGTGGTTCTAATATTTTGGCACTTTCATTTATTTTAAAATTTAAACATTTCCACCAGCTAATAAAACACACTCTAGTATGATTTCACCACCCACTTTGAGTTCAATAACAAACACATAGTAGAATTATCAACTTTTTGACAATACAACTCATAGCAGAGCTGCTGTATTGTACAAGTGTACCTAATAAAATGGCCTGCCAAGGTATGTTGCATTAGCTCCAAGAAAGAAAGAAAGAAAGTGATAACCAATTCTAAATTTACCTATAGGTAGGTGCCATAAAAACACTTTTCATACTGGCTTTTCTAAAATGCTGCACAATGTAAATAAACCAGTGAAGTTCCTCCATGTTGCCCATCCTGCATTTCATTTTCAAAGCAAACACTGCAAATTCTCTCTGTGGTTATAGCAAACAAAGTCTGGCGATCACTATGCATCTGCCGTGGTTCCAGATACAGAAAAATAGTGCTATTTCACAAACTGCTCTGCAAGCAGTTGTTACAGTTTTAAATAGAGGCCACGTAAATGCTCAGCTGTCTTGGGTGGAAGCTGTTAGGGTCAAGTGTTCTAAGGGCAGCGTTCCTCTGAGTGACGGGGACGTCTGGTGGAACCAGGCATAGCTCCACGGCCTGTCCCACCAAACTATTCCCACTAGACCTTCCTGCATATTCACATCTCTGTACAGACCACATAGCCACTCAAATTACTTTACACTCCCTGGGGATTGGATCCACATTCCAAAAAGCAAGTGGAACCACTGGTATTTTGCCTTTATAGGCTCACAACTTACAGCAATGCAGGGATAGGCATCATATTTGGGGAAGGGGAATTCCCACTGATGTCTTCAGCACTAACATAGATGTGTCCTTTAACTGCTCTAGCTGACTCAACCTACAGATTATTTAAAGTAACAATACTTTATATGCTCATATAAAAATTTCCAGGTTACAGATGTCAAACAGCACAGACTAGCAGGATGCGGACCAACGACAAGAGGAACTGTGGGGCACGCGTAAGATGTTTGTCTGTGGCAACATGCTCCCACCGATGAATACAGATTAATTTATGACCACCAGCTCGTCCTTATATTGTACTTGAAGCTTGCACTCTAAAGATGGAACAAAAACATTTAGTTAGACTCTACACATCAAGTAGTTTGTCAAAATAGAGCTGCCTGATACTGATAATGAGCTCAAAGCACCAACATGAAGGTTGATAAATGCTGAGTGGCTCCACTTAAACATACATAACAAACCAGATTTGCATCTAAGAGCCACTTGCCTCACTGGGAGTTCTTACACTGTTCAACCCGGGACCTTAAAAAAGAAACCTTATCTCACCCAGAGACCATGTTTACTGCTGTTGACAGAGTTGCCTCCTGTTACAGAAAAGGGATGAAGTAGATTGAGGGGTGGATTAACATTCTTATAACAACGTAAATATTCATGGCCAGGGGAAACTATGTTTAAATGTATTTCTCTCAGTCTCTTACAGAGACTCTAACACATCCTCATACAGTATGTGTCTTCTACGCCAAAACATACTGGAGCTTGTTGCTAAGTAACAACCTCTGTATTTTTATTTTTTATTTTATTTTGATAGCCAGCCCCTGTCCTCATTCATAAAAACATCTTTCTTTTTTTGTATGTGGGCCCACACAATATGGCACACAGCAATAAAAGCTTGTAATTTCAAAGGGGAGTGGGTGTGTAAACATTGCAACATTGAATTGGCTTGGCAAATAATGATTGAGAGATACTGTTTTTGCCTATTATATTAAATTATGTGATACTCCCTTTCCAGGCCACCTGACATCCCTTTTATCTTATTTTCATGGTTTTCAGGATGCACAGGGAAATTATCTACCTTCCCAACATGAGTCATTGGGCTCTGATTGTGATATGATTCATTACTACACAAGATATTTCTACATCTAAGTATTTCACTGATGTCCTATAGTGAGACTGTATAGCAATGAGGATTAGGGGAGGCCTCATAACTTGAGCAAAATCATTTAAGCACATGTGACTTTGGATAAGATTAAGGTACATGCTGGTTTGAAATTACATACATAAACTTTCTCACTGTCTGCAAATATGATCATTTGAACCAGTGACGCCTCCTTTTAATGCCAAGAAGTGTGAGCTGCTTTGTTTATGCCCCCATTTTTAACCATCTATGCATTTTTTTTTTACTCTCTGTGTTTCATGTGGCAAGAATTAAGTAAAAAATTAGCAAGATTTGACAGGAGACTAAGCCTGTTTCTACATTAAATGGGTTTTTTTCATACTTGGCAAAGCATCACACTGTTTACTCTACCAAACAACTCTGTGATCACGTACATAGAGCAGCCTGGCTTTATTTGTGCAAATCCCCAAGGTTTAACACCTCGTCTGCCCAAGAAAAATTGAATGTGATGTCTGCTGTAACAGTTTTTACTTTGAAAGTCAAACGGCACAAAGCAAACCAAGACCCTGCTTGATATTGTGCAGCCGTTTTAGTAGGAATATTATCCTGAGGGGTGTCAGTTTGCACTTCAACTGAAGTATCATATTCACACAGTATACCAAAGCAGGTGTATAGTCACTGGCACAAAAACTATCTGGGGCAACGCTTGAACAGAGGTGTGAAATGTTCAGGGGTGCGAGAAAAAGAGTTTAACATAATGTAAGCTTATTTTGTTAAATAAGAATATATTTTTAAAACACAGAGCACGTGTTGAAGGAAAAAGACTGTGGGAATTAGGCTTGACAAGCCAGTAAAAGCAAACAAAAGCTGCCAGTCACATGACAAGGTGAAGCAACGTTGTTAAAGATGTGGCTTATTTGCCAGCAGAAAATGTGGCTGGACAACACAGCATGGTTCCTTCGATTGGGATTAGCAGAGCTAGTATGAAATTTAATTTACGAGACCCAGTTACATTAAACTGTTGTATCCATTCAAATTTTATTTCAGTGTTCAAGTCAGCATGTGAACAAGCCACTAAATCACAATCTAATAAATACAAGAACGTGTTGTGCAGCCCTTAAGTGACCCAACCTCAGTTAATGCAGGTTTCACTTTGATCTAAATCTGTCTTTTTTCTTTTCACAGAGGAAAACTGCACTTACTTCAGGCACTTCACTCCAGGGCAGGATGCTGAGATATTTGAATATAAAACACAAAAAGGTATGTTCCTGTTACTGGTTCACTTACAGCAGGTACTTCCTGTCTGAAAATGAAAAGAGGAGAGATTCACTTGTGAAGTCATTCTGTAAATATGTGTTCCTTGGGACATTAGGACATCCCAGTCTGTATGAAGTTCCACATCAAACGGCCTGCATCCCAAAGACCCAATCCCCCCATCACCTGCTGCTCTCTGTGGGCTTGTATTTTCATTCATGTTTCACTTCTGACCAGAGCACAGTAGGTGTATTTGAGTGGTCGTCAATGACAAAACCTCTTATCAGAGCCCTGAGTGGAAGACATTTAGGTTTCCCTCTGCTTTTTCAAAGCCTCTGTCAAACTGGGGCTAAACGTCAATGTGCTGAACAGGTCACAAGTGTCAGCACTTCATGTCATGGGAAATGGAAAGACAACTGGACAGGCTGCATGTTAACATAATGAGGGTGTGATGACAATAGATAGAAAGGGCAAGCTGCAAACAAATCAATGAAGTATTCCCCGAGAATTGGATCCATCCTGCCAAAATATCTCATCTGCAACATCTAGCTTTTGTGACTACAGCATTATTGATCTTTGTTATGGTTGTGTTTAAGAACTCATAACACAGTTAAAGTTAGGCGGAGATTATGGTCTACATAAGAAAATGCAACAATAGTTTCACACAGAGTTTGTTTAAAATATGCTTTCAACCAATATTCAACTTTTATTAAGCTGAAACAACGTGCTTTTGTTACCTCAACCTACACACACAGCACTCTGGAGTCAGTGTAATGAAGGATGCCAGTCCTCCAGTGCTACACACCGTCATTGGAACTGGTTTTTAACGATTAAATGTTGCACTTCATTCATTCAAAAAACAATCATGGTAACATATCATTCACTGATTGGGGCTATTATGCCACACACACCTCAGACTTGACACTGAAGTTTATAACACAGAGTCATTAATTATGAAATAACTATACACAATTTGCTGATTTATTTACAGGTATTATGTTGAATGATAGAGCACTGGTTTCAAAAGAAAACTTGACTTAAAATCCTACTTTTATTATTAAACTGTGGAATTCATTTGCTTAAATGTAATAAATAACAGAACAGTTTAATTTATAGCCGAAGGTCTTCATCTCGTGTCTCTCAGCTGATCAGAACAGAATTTAATTTAGACTGTTTTTGGTTATTTACTAATAACTAAATTACTAAGTTAGACCTGAAGACATTTTTGCCTCAGAGTTTGCAGCCTACATGTTTCTCTCCCCTGATTTATAGGCTGGTCCTGCTGATTTCCTTCCCCATCTTTTTCTTTAAATCTTTAATTTGCACATTTCCTTTATCCATATTCCCACCGTTGCATTCTGACTTTCTTCCTCACTTCTGTTTCTTCGTGCCTTCATTTATTCTAAAATGTTAAAAATCCTCTCAATTTTTAGTGTTACTTACATTATCTGTCGATTAACAATTTAATATGTGAAGTTAATAACCTAAACTATAAAGCAGCTGCAACATGAGGTAACCATAACATTAATCACATTAGGGCTCATAATTAAATCCTTACTTAATGGCTGAGTGTGTGTGTTATGACAGTTTCTCCATGTTAACAAGATGCAATGATCCTGAAACGGAGATGTAATGTTCCAATAAACGAGCTAATTTGTAGAAGAAATTGAGTGAGGAAACTCAGTTTTAGCACAAGTCCACAGCCCTCGGGTGGTTGAGAAAAAAACGGTCATTTCTGCCCACACCATAGCTTTTCAGAAACAGAGCCTACAGATGATATATTTCACTTTCTCTGGTGTGTTAATGTGCTTTAGTCATTTTTGTTATGTTGATAGATTTTGATGCACTATATATTAATGTTTCTTGAAGCGGTAACTGTTTCAGTCACCAGCTGGGGGGTCATAGTTCACTCAGTACAGTAACAGTGTGTACTGACAGGAAACTGACTACAGTTTGCATATGGTGCCTTAGGAGATGTGTAAGGAATGTACTGTACAGTATAGTACACATTTCATAGCTGTGTTTGTCCCTGCCCCCACTACTTCCATCTTCCATCCTTTCCATCATTTTTTCAGTGACCTTCTAATAGTTATACTGAGTCCACGTTTATGCATGCTGTATGACAGATCTCCCATGTACTGTGTTAGGGGCACGGGCACATGTGGAGCACTGTCAGACCCTATTATTTGTATGTGTTGGAGCTTGTACATGAAGTTGTTTACTAATGCCTCCATTCTTGGGTACCCCTCCCCCATCCTCCAACACACACATGCAGCATCTCAGGGCTGATGGCCAGCCCTTGAGAGACACACTGCAAATTTGTTGAAACAACTGCAGCCCCTACTGAAGTTCCCTTCGATGTTATACCGATGTTATACCATGGTGCATGAGGGTGAACAAAGTATTAGTTTTTCACCACAGGAATTAAAGCAAGAATGTTATCTTTCATTGGGGTCCTGCCAATAAAATATAAATGTAAGTGTGGGATAATGAAAATGTTGCAAAGTCTAGACCACTGCAGAATCCTGTCAGATACTAAAAGTCTAGATTTTGATTTTGGATTTGTATTTTCGATTAAAAGTCGAAACAAAGTGGGAAGGCAGCACATAAATGGAAGAAGGATAATAATAGTGATCCTCCAGCTTCTATTAAACACCTTATGTCCTCCTTCCAGACGGCATTAAAGTGGGCAAAAGTCTGTTTTTTTTTCTCAGGTAAATGTCAAACATAACCATAGCACGAGAACTCTTTGTGATCGGTCCCTCGCCTAGTCAGACAGTAGAATGCAAAGACTTTTATGATTATTTTCACAAAGAGACAGTGAAGATTTGGGAGCTTGATGCTGTAGCATGCTCATCTTTAGCACTAACTTATCTTAGTGAAATCTGTCTGTCTGCATTCCCACCTGCCTATTAAAACCATCGTTTCAGTCAGTGGGTCCTGATATATTAAATATCATCAAGTGCACAGTCTTATTTTAAACATGTGACTGTTTACCCTCTCTTAAAAACCTCTTAAACCTACTTTGGATCTCTCTTCTTAGGCAAATATAAATTTCTATTTAAGGATTTACAGAAACATTTTTTCCAAAAAATCAATCTTGGAAAAATTATAGACACAACATTGATTTTTGCTGATCAACTGATGATACGTAGCTGTATGTCACGAAAAGGCATGCTTGTATCTACTCTAGACTAGACTACTGCAATGCTCTTTATTCCAGTATCAGCAAGAGCAACTGATACAAAACCGTGCTGCCAGGCTCGTAACATGCTCTGAGAGAAGTGGCCACGTCAACCTGTCAGTTATAGAATGGTCTTTAGGATCTGAAAGCTAGTGTTTAAAAGCTCTGAATGGCCAATCCCCTGCTTATGTATGTTAAATCTTTCTGTAATTTTTATAATTTTAGTAATTTTACTGTGAATATTGGTTGTTGTAAAGCACTTTGTAACTGTTGAAAGTTGCTATATACATAAAATTATAATAACACACATAAAAGCAATCGATTTTGCCTTAGAGAGATCAACATATCCAACAAAAATCAAGTTGTAATAATGTATAGAATGCTGTGACTTCAACTTCGGATACTGGCCTGAATAAAGTGTCATAAAACTGCTCTTTTTCTGGGGTAGAGGCTTTCATCACATGCTAATTTCATATTTCTTAGCACTGAGGAACCTTTCATCATTTCAACCTCAGTATGACAGATATTTTCATAAACTTTGTTTTTTCAAACTCTATGTAAAAAAAAAAAATAAATATAATAAAAAAAAATATATAATATGTGTTAAGGGTGTGGTCCATCCTCCCCTGCCGGGAGATGAAGTTCTCTCTCTCCCCCAAAAGAGAGTCTCTCCCCTGGGCATGATTCACCGAGGAACAGGAGGCAGATCAAAGGCCCTGCATCCTATCCAACTCTCTGTTAAAAAAACAAAAAACAAACAAGCAGCTGCTGTTCCTGTTGCAAAACTAAATCTGTAAATGGAAAGTACTGAAGTATATTAATCTAGTGCATTTTATTTGAGGATAATAAGAAAGCAAAGTGTCCGGAGAGAAAATGTAGTAGCTCCTTCAGATGTATATACTGTAAGTACTAGATAGCTGAGTGGTGTAGGGTTCACCAGGTGCCATACCTTCAGCAGGTAAAATGAGCAAGAGGGATTGTGAGTCTGGACAATGATTTTCAGGTATGCAGGTGGCATTTAGCTGACCACTCTGTACGATGTCAGAGCTTTGAACCTGGTGTGGGCGGCCACTGGTAGCCAGTGCAGAGATCTGAACAATTGGTTTACTTGTTTTCTTTCTGGCTATTCAAAAATGGGACTTGCCGCTACATTTTAATCATCTTCAAACATTTGATGTCAAGTATAGAATGTCAGCCGTCAAGGACAAGACTAGTGTCTGCACGAGGAGTTGGGTACACTATTCAGAAGGTGGATATGAGCTTTGGCATGAGTTTTTGCGTGGGTCTGAAGCTTTTTGCATATCTGTGTGATGGAAGAGATTTGGTCAGTAAAGTGTTGCTGGTGATCAATGATGGACCCTGGATTTTTGGCAAACCTTGTGGGGACAATCAATGAAAATCCTAAATTAATGCTGATTGAGATGTATTGAAGCTCTGGCTGGGAACACCTGCACTTGAGCTGAGGATGTTTTTCTCTCATCCATGAATGGCTCCACTGTCTCATCACAAATCTCTTGCCTGTCTCTGGCAGAGGAGTCGTCTGGTGGAAAGGACAGGAAAAGCTGTGTGTCACTGCTGTAGTGCTGACGGAAAAAGCCACATAGGTGGATGATAAACCCAGAGGGGAAAAGAAGAGGGGTGAGCCGAGAACAGAGCGCTGGGGCAAACCAGTGAGACAGTAACAATGACAGGTGGCTATTGCCCTTTCCAAGAAACTGCACCTCATAGGTTTGCTCAGATAGGTAGGACATGAACAGGCTGAGAACTGTACCAATAATGTCCAGCTCCAAGATTGCAGAGATTGCATCTGATGGCCAAATGTGTTTATATATATAAATAGGAGCAGGAGGTGGATCTTCAAATATTTGATGTTGTAATTCCAGAACTTTTGTTTTTTTCATTTCCAGAATACAACATCTCTGCTGCAGCCATCTCCATCTTCAGTCTGGCCTTCATGATCCTTGGGTCCCTGTGTTTGCTGGGATCATGTACTGGTAAAGGCAAAGGCAGAGACTATCTCCTCAAACCTGCTGGCATGTTCTTTGCATTTGCAGGTAGGCTTAGTTAACCAACAAATATAATAATCCCTGCTGAATTTCAAGCCTGGAATTGGCAATGAATAGGTTATGTTACATATTTCATGTTTACACGTGCATCCCCTTCCCAGGTCTCTGCTGCTTCATCACACTAGAGGTGATGCGACAGTCTGTCAAACGAATGATAGAGAGTGAGGAAACGATCTGGATCGAATACAGCTATGGCTGGTCCTTCGCTTGTGCCTGCTCTGGGTTCATCTTTCTATTTCTCACTGGCATTGCCCTCCTGGTCATTTCCATGCCCCAGATGCCCAGGAATCCATGGGAGACCTGCATGGATGCTGAGCCGGATCAAGAGGGGTGATAGGTAGACAGACAAAGCACTGCAAGATGAGAGTGACTGTGCCTTTTGTTTTGAGTACAAATGCTAGATTCATTTCAAGAACAGGAACTGGCCAAAACAGGGTAAGGATGACAGACAGTGGTCTCTGGTGTAGATGGACTATAGCTTGATGGTAAATTTATTTTGCAGCCTTCTGTCAGAGATCTAAAAGTTTTGCCCTTTCCTGTATATCCCATACACCCAGAGTATAAATAAAAAAGGCCTCTCCAACACTTTTGCGCTCTTTGTACCTTTGTGGTGGAGACCTTTGGTCAAATCTGTCCTATGGATTGAAACCCATCGTATTTCTCAGTATGATCAGACCTAGGCCACAAAGCATTTGCAGATATGCGACACAGAATGTTAACGTTTCCCCTCATCATTTACAACTCATCCTTCTCATTTGGCAAATACTAAAAACATGTTACATTAATCATGGTCTTCTTTAGTCTCCTGTGTCATCATCATGCACACTTTAAGTATTACAATGTCTTCGGTTTTCGAACATTAGAAACATTACATTTCGACACAGAAGTTACTTAATTATATTAACTGCATCATGTATTATATCTTGTACATATCTAATATTCTACGCATTTTTGTATGCCCTTGCTCAACGAATCACTCACTTACAATAAATTTTAAGTAAGACAAATCAAGATCTATATGTAAAGTTGTATATTTCTAATGAACCTTTTAAATAAGAACTTTGTGGGTAAAGGATTTAGAGCTGTAGCAGAGAGCAGATTTATGTGTGCATGGCAGACTGAATGCTAAACACCCCCACAGTCACTGCAGAGCACTGACGTGCTGGAAAAGGTTCAGTTCTAGCAGGTGCACATACTAGGCCTTTTACTTTTTGCTGACAACTCCCAAACCAAATGGAAACAAAAAAATCTCTGTTCATTTTTGATGAGCTGTTTGATACTTCTAAAATAATTGCATTTGCCTATATTTCTGCATGTTTGGTGCATCAAATAACTGTACAGAGAACATAACCCTTCATACGTTCATAATCTGTAGTTGCAAAAAGTGTCATTAAACTTTATTGTAGTGTAAAAAACATGCTGCTATTTTAGAAAGGGCGGTTTTTGACCATTTAAATTATGCAAACGCATGCAGTATGAAAAGGGATTATGACATAGCTTTTTTTATCCAGCAAATATCGCAGAAAAGCAATGTTCCACTGCAAGTGGGTTATGTTTTAATTACAACTGCAGTATTAATTCTTTTCATGTGACTGACTAGTTTGAGACTGACTAGTGTTGTATCATATTTGTCAACAGATGTGTTTATGCTTTGGCATAATTTAACATTCTAGGGGTTAATGCATCCAAACTTTTTCTGCAAAATCTGGTAGTCAAAGTGACTCAGAGTACTCTTATTTGTGAGAGCTGCATTCATCCATGATATCTTCAGGGCAAAAGTCAATTTAGTATAGTTACTTTCTAAACTTATTTGTTCTGTCTTTTGCTTGACTGAATGTCACTCTTTGAACATTTTTATGAAAAAGATGCAAAAAATGTAACAAAAAGAACCAACAGCAGTTAAATTAACCTGCTATTGACATGAACTTTCTATATTCTTATATTCTTGTCTTTTTCATTGAACATCGCATGCAATGAGACAACTTTTGGAATGTAATAGATTGTGTGCGTTTGTGTGTGTGAGGGAGTGTGTTATAAGCTGTAACTTTGTAATCAAAATTAAATCTTCATAAGCTTTGGAACAGTGTGTCTGGTTTGCTTCCATGTACCAGAGCAAAATGGGTTCACACTTCACAGGTGTGAAAAAGAAAGGAGAAGCTGTTGGTGGTGTCACCATTTGTCTGTTTTCCAGGTAGATGTTGTGTTAGAAATAAATATGGGAAATTTAAATGTGTATTGCAAAGAGAACATTAAATATTGTTTCAAATACTGTATAACATCTACTGTTTCAGGATTATTCTATGGTTGAGTCTAAATGACTGTTGTAGAAGAGACTCAAGATTCAAGCAGTTTCAATAAAAACACTTTAATAGAGAAACAAATAAAAAAGAAAAAAAAAACATTTGAAACACAGTCTAAATCCTTTATTATAACCACCACCAACTGAAATGAAGAATAGTAAAACAGACATATTCATTATTTTGTACCCACGAGGGAGGAACCAATGGGACTGGGAGGCTGGGAGAACAGGTGTGCCATTGATTCACTGCAGCAAGGGAAGAACAGAGGAGAGCAAACAGATAACAGGAAGAGATGTGGCGGTAATAGAAGGCTGAACACAGTGCTCTCTACTGGCTGGGCAAAAGGTTGCTCCCTTAACATGTGCCCCACACACACACACACGACGCCAAGCCTGGCTTCATTTTCTTAGGATGAACACTTCAACAAAAAGACAAATTCAGAAAATGTACGGCACAGTAATGGAAGGTGAGAACATTTCAAATGTAACTTCAACTGAAGAGTCAGTTCCCCTTTATTTACCAATAAAGACGTTGGCAAACTCATGTTTTGAAAGAATACAAATATCTTTATTAAATATGAAGGATTAAAAACTAATTTGCAAATCAAGAAAAAATGTAAATAAAATCCCTTTAAAATGTCTTTGGCTCAATCTCTTCTGCTTCAAATATAAATAAACGTGTAGCTGAAGAAGCGGTGAAATATTAGTATTGCACAAGATGAGAGATTAGCCAATGACTTTTTTTTTTTTTTTTTTTTTATAAATAGAAAGTGACTACCCCGTTAAGCACTTGTGAAATTTTATAAATGCATTGGGCACAAACCAGGGAGCAACCTCAGCTTTAGCCCCGCTAACTACAGAAGAAAAAAAACAAAACAAAGCAAAAAAAAAAAAAGTACATGACCATTACATATTTGATTGACATGTTAGTAAAATATTATAATAGTTTTGTTGATGATGTCACAAAATATTGTACACATCAAATAATATACCAAAATTTGACTGTGCAGACTGAACAAAAGCTTATTTTTTCTTCTTTTTTCCATCCACAAATGAAGGGAAACAAAAATAAGGAGGGATAAAAAGCAGCCAGGTCATCTCAACATGCATGGAAAGAAAACAGTCTTCACATTTAAAATAAAATCCATGTTGATTGTTCTAGAGCTGTGAAGTGATGAAAACAGGATAGATCCAGCAACATATACTTCAAATATGTATTGTACAGTGAAATAAGTCATCTGTTAACAGCTGCATCATAAACTCTACTCTTTGTCAAATCATCCAGATACCATCTTTAAAAAAGAAAAAGAAAAACAAAATCTAAAAAATTACAAGGTGTTGCAACTACCAGCTGGGTTGTTGTCCTTTTCTAGAATCACTATTTCGATTTTTTGTGAATTTGCATAATTAAAAAGGGCATACCTCTTCTTTGAACAGCTTCTACAAAATTGAGGCGCTCCCAAAGTTCTTGTTTGTAAATACCTATAAAATGCATATTTACAAGTATGCGTTGTTCTCCACCAATTAAAAAAATCTGGACCTTTGAATTACAATGTTAAAATAAAACATAGCTCATATGAGGCTCTGTGACTGTTCAGAACACAACATCTAAGTTGTTAGCTGTAAAGCATTAGCTTTCTGATGAGGGGATTTAACAGTGACTCACTGCAGTATGAAAGCCGTGGTTTTATTACAATTATACCAAATTGCGGATGGGCCTGTGGTGTTTTTAACATGACACAAGTAATGGCACCAAGCACTGCATGATGGTTTCCAATATTGCTTTCATCAAAGAACACACTGATAAATATACTGTTTAAGCATGTTTTTGTACTTTTTTTGTGTGTAACTCAAGAGTGGTTCAGGTGTTTTAGCAGTGAAATTGACTGAAATTCAAACAGTAACGCTCCTGTTTGTGTGTTTGTGGAAGCGTGAAAAAAAAAAAAACTGTATGTGGATGGAGCAGGTGAAGAGCATGGTCAGAGCACTTTCTAAAAAGGAATTCAATCAATTTACTGCTGTAATATCAATATATCAGACTGGTAAAGTGGATAATTTAGTTCTCTAAATGACAATAAAAACTTCAACATTACCAAGTCATTCCTGTTACTCAGTCTAAAAACAAACACACCATCAGTCATATGTTTTTGAACAGCTCAGTGTATTATTACTTTTACTTTTGATGCCGTGTATTTGAAAAATGTGATCAAGTTGAATTGGGCTTTTTTTTCTTGGACTTTTATAGGAAAGGATCTATATATTTGTTGGAGCTGGGTGCTATTATCTGTATAATGCAAGAGTGTATTGTTCACAGTAAGGTTCAAACTATTGAGATATTATTGAGGAAAGATTCTTATATTTCACTTCACAAATTTCAGGATATTTAGTCTAAAGTCAATACACTTAAGACTTAATCCAACAAAAATTGTGCATGTTCAAAAACATAACCGTCAGTGCTTATCACACCCTCAGATTCAACTTACCGATCATGACACACCACTCTCACCACTTCCTCCACTTTCACAAACCCTCAAGAGTACTGCAACCTTTAAAAGAAAACAAAAAACAACTCTGCATCCAGAAGTGACAAAAATATCATTTAACAAAAGTTTCATACATCCAGGTTATTGGAACAACTTCCCTGGAGAATATTATGTTGACCCCCAATGTGACACGAGTTGAGAAATGTGATGACTGTCTCAAGAAAGGGATAGAACAAAATGAAACAGAAAGAACTAAAAATGGCTGGGATAATCTTATCACAGAAGGATGTCTGGTGTTCTCTGATCCTTAAAGCAAACGGACAAGGGATGACATAGTTGCTTCTATACACCGTTTCTATTGTTGCTGCTGAGACAATGGTGAAACAGACAGAATCATTACTGTATTGTTTTAGTAAACACATTTACTACTAAATCACTTAAGATGAATTCCGGGCGATGAAGTCCAAAAATTAAGGATCAGAAGCCAACAAACGAAAAAAGAAGTTCTAATGTAAAGGCTAGCATGATACAAGACTTTAAGGGCATGCCAGTGGCATACAATTCAGTCTTATTTCTTTATATGTACAGATTAGAGGAAAATTTATCTACTTCTATACACTGTTCCATGAAGTTTCTGTCAGTTGACCACTTAGCTGTTGTCCATTACCACAAATACAGTAGTATGAAAATCAAAATGCAACGTCCACTCAAAACTGAGGAATACAAAATGAAAGAACTTCAACATACTTATTAAGTAACCAACAAAACTTAATTCAGTAAGGAAAGATAAGCAGGTAGCTAAATGGTCAACCAAATCTTCTGTTTTTATTTTGTTTGTTATTTTATTTTATTTTTTTTTTTACTTTTTTTGCATTACGTACATATACAAGTGTAGATAATATAAGTATATATTCATATATACATAATGAGTGTATGTATATATCAGTAATGCATTCATTATATATACTTATTCTCTTCACAGATATGTGAAACAGGAAAAAATTAATGTTACAAATAAAAAGGTTAAAATGAAACAAAAAGCAGAAAAAACTACTGATAGAAACAATTTGTAAATGCACTTTGTAATATTTTT
This sequence comes from Channa argus, assembly GCF_033026475.1. Lineage (NCBI taxonomy): Eukaryota > Metazoa > Chordata > Actinopteri > Anabantiformes > Channidae > Channa > Channa argus. The sequence continues at coordinate 19,449,027 of NC_090199.1, forward strand.
TGGGGATTTTAAGAATGAGTTTTGCCTTTTTTATAGTTTTTATAGTTTTAATATTATGTGGGAGAGGTGAAACTCATTTAAAGTAGGAATAGTATCCGTTGCTACCATTTGAACTTCCTATACTCAGCTCTTGTAGGAGAGATAGAGGGTCGCTGTTCTTTTTGACCTGTTCAGGGCGAACAGCTCGGGGCTTGGGCGGGGCACGCAGAGCGCTCGCGTAGGACATGGTGGGTGGTTTGCTTAAATTTGGAGCTCCCTGGCTGACCTCTGTGGGAGTCTGCGGAGGCTGCTGCTGCTGCTTGTTATTGGGCATAAGGGGAGGAAACTGTCCAAGATGCTGAAGGGAATTGAGGGAGTGTGGGTGCGTCTGCTGTGCTGCTGTGACTTCAGCCTTCACCTGCTCATCTGTCTGACGAAGGGCCTTGGAAGCTGCCACAAGGAAAGATGACACCAAAGTAACAACACAGGTAAATTAAACTTGAGTAGAATAAAAACTTGAAACTATTACTTAAGAAAACTACAGAAGTTTAAAACACTGCCTAAAAACAGCATATTTGTTGATGCCTACCCAAAAGGTCCCGGGGCTGCGCAAGTGTGCCAGCTCCATTACATGGAATGTTCTGGAACGGGCCGGGACCTGCACCATTACTAGGCCAGGGATCATGCGAGGGATAAACGTAAGAGGCATGTGGGTGCTGATGATGCTGTATGTGTGGATGGGGGTGGTCCTGGTGGTCTGATGCACATGGTTGGGACTGCTGGGATAGGGAATTGTGGGTGTTGGCTGGAGATGGTTCATCTGGGAAGCTGGAGGAGATACGGCGCTGATAGAGAGGCCGACCCGGCCCCCGGGGTTCATACTATACAGACAGGTAGGGATAGATAATGAAAATTATCCAGAGAAAGTGAGAACATTTTAATAAATCAGACAGAGGATAGCCAATGTGAGCCAAGTCATTCATGTAATCCATCTCTGTGCTGCATTTGGCTACACTTCTTAATGATCAATTCTGCATTTTAATCAAATTAGGATGACTTAGGTTCCTAATTATACACATTTGGCTGTTGGCATAGCTTATTTTGATTTTATCAGGAGTCAAAATCTTTTTTTCTAGATCTTTTCTTCATGCAACATTAGGGGACGAATAATGGAGAAAAGGTTGATAAGACTAATCACATTCTAATGCTTACATCTGTTCTGATGTGGAGACAATTTATAGTGTGCAATGAATGTCTGGTTTCTCACTTTGGCGCTTTGAAACACGTTCCTGTCAAAACACATTTTAATGGGGATATCTGCACACAAACGTACAGTGCTGAACTGTCAACAATTCACACCCGACCTATATTGTGAATTTTAAGTGTGGCTTTGAAGCTTGAAAAAAGCTGACACAATCTAGAAAGGCAGTGTTGGCAAGGCATTTGTATGAGAAGAAACTAAAACTACATTATGCAACTTAGGCTAGCACTAACATGAGACATGAAATCCGTCCACTTTCCTCTTTAATGCCTTTCTACCAGAAGTGCTGCAAAATGGTATTCAATGAATTAATGGAGTCCACAGCTGACGGAGTGTAGCCTTTTTACCTATGGTTCCATCTTAATAACACAATTAAATATCCACAGTTTACTCCCTTTAACAGGACCAATGCCATGGCACCTTATAATGTGTGAAAGATAACAACAGTGTAAGCCCCACACATATAAAGGACCAGATATGCAGTACTATAAGAAATGTGAATTGTGAAACACAGTAAAGCCATCAGTGAAAATACATTTTGGCTCATACCACCTTGCACTTTACAATGCTATAGTTATAAACGGCTTTCGGCTTGTCCCTTCAGGGGACAAGGTAGCCCTTGGTGGCTGGGCGGGGGCACACATGGCTTTCAGTATCTCAACCTGATGCTCTACCTACTGAGCCACCAGGCCCCCTTACTTTTCAAACAATAGTTATATACATGGTATTTTGATGTAGGATTTTATAGGAAGGATTTTAGTTCGTTTTGGTTTACTACTAATTTCATGTCAATCATTAAATCCCAAATAGTAATACAAATAAATGTTACCTCATCTACACTGTGAAGGGCTGTGGCTGCTGATGTTCTCGGGGACAATGGGTGGTAGGACTCCTGCTCTGAACCTTGACTTTGTTGGTGCTGTTGGTGTTGTTGCTGCTGCTGGTGCTGATGGTGAAGCTGCATCAGGTGGACTTGCTCTGATCGGCTGGGGTGAGCCATGATGGACAGTCCATAAGGAAGCCCGTGGCTCTGGTTCCCTAACGGGTGGCTCTGTTGTGGTGGGCTCACTGATGCAGCTCCACTGTGGGACCACTGAGCCTCTTGGAGAAGGTATTTGACCTGGGACGAAGGGGGGCTGGCAGAGGGAGCTGGTGGCTGATGTGGATAGCTACCAGTATTGTAAAGGGGGTTCCCTGGGTGGTGGTGCTGCTGCAAAGCTGGTTTGTTGAGCAGGTTGTCATTAAGAACATCACGACCGGTGTCATGGGAGTATGGTCCTGATTGGTAAGGGCCAACATGGTTGGAGGTGGCAGCTAAAGCAGATGAAGGGTCACCTGAGGCACGGGACTGGCGGTACTGGAGAAGACGAGACTGAGGTGGGGGTTGCATCTCAGCTGATTCCCTGGGTTCAGGCTGTTCCTGTGGGGGCATCTCTCTCAAGAGACCTGGATACCTGGGAATTTAAGATGCATTTGAATTTAGTATATTGTTTCAAAGCAACAGCTGGTCCAAGTCTGATTACACTGATCTAGTTTCCACAAAATGTTTAAATTTACATATCACTTTAAAAAAAATGTAGCCACCGTGCCATACAAATGACCCAAAATACATACTGGTTTTGAGTCTAACCTGGTGAATGCTGGTCCAGTGGAGGCAGAAGTGACAGCTTCATCGTCCATGTTGGCACTAAAGCCCCAGCTTGCAGCCCGGAGCAGCTGATGGGGAAATCGAGCCATCCCGGGCTGAGCAAGGTGCGCGAGCTGTTGGGGCAGGGGGAAGGCAACACTGCCCTGGATGAAAGGACTTGTTGCTTCACCCCACTGGCCCAGCCGTGCTGCGTGCTGCTGCTGGCTCAGGGCTTCTAGAGCCATGGGACCTTGGAGGTCTGAAAGGCAATTATTCATTGTAATTCTGTAAATTACGGACCCTTACACAGTGGAGACTCACTTTAAACAGTTTTTTTTTAATCAATCAGTACTAAGTAAACAATTTGACATTAAAAAGGTACTAATTGTGTCAACATAATCTAACTATTTTTTAATACATATGATGGAAAACTATTATTAGCTCAGTTGGCAAGGCAGTTGTCCACAGAACACAGGGTCAGTGGTTCGATCCCCGGTCTCAGCTATGTGTCGAAGTGTCTCTGGGCAGGACACTGAACCCCTAACAGCCCATTCCAATCCCCAGATGTGCAGTGCCGGGGAGGGAGGGTTGCGTCAGGAAGGGCATTCGGCGTAAAAACTGTGCCAAATCAACATGCGGACAATGTGAAATAGTCCCTGTGGCGACCCTGAACTCACGGGATAAACCAAAAGGACAAAAAAAACAAGTAAAGTAAAACTATGGTAAATGGTTGCACTTATAATCGGCACTTATACAGCGCTTTTCTACCTATTGGCACTCAAAGCGCTTTACACTGCTTCTCATTCACCCATTCACACTCACAATCACCCACACACACACACTCATACACCGGTGGGGGAGTTGCTATAGGGCTGGCCAACGCTCATCGGGAGCAACTAAGTTGGGGTTTAGTGTCTTGCTCAAGGACAATTCGACATGTGTCCAGAGCCGGGGGATTGAACCAACAACTGTGAGATTGGTGGACAACCGCTCTACCTTCCTGCACCACAGTCGCCCATATTATTCTGTTCCACTATCAGCAATTCAGAGATTGTGTTTTGTTTGTTTGCCACTACAAAATCTAGTCAACTCTAAGTACTAAAGCCAAATTTAACAGCATATAAACAAGTTAGTGGCGGCAGTTGCACTATAGAAAAGGATACAGTGAAGGGGAAGGATTCCTTTGGGTGGGGCAACTGTAAGTGTGGCCATTCTCTAACTGGGCAGGTTCATCAAACCTGGTTTAACATAATAGAGGTCTACAGAGAGTTCCTGAACTAAACAGTTAAGTTTTCTTCCTGTGCATTGTGGGACACTGTATTCACATGTATGTTCTTCTCAAAACGGTGATATCAAATCAATTTGCCAGGAGTTGGACTCCTGTCAAGTCCAAACGTATGTCAAAGTTAATTAAAGCAAACAGAAGCTTTAAATGTCGAAAGAAACAGTTAACATTTAGAGTAACTGCAGGCAAATGTCTTCATAGGCACAGTATCTATGCTGATCTTTCAGCTTTACTATGGACACTAAATTGAAATGACCATTTCATGTTGCAATATACTTCAATATACTGTAAAGATAATGTTCATTACAACTATGTCATTACAGCAGCCTCCGCAGACTCCCACAGAGGTCAGCCAGGGGGCTCCTATGCAACTTCATCAACAGCCCCAATCTGTGCTGTAATGAAGTTTAAGTAAATATGTAACTTATATAAAACATCACTAAAACGTAGTAATACATCATTTCGCTGTAACTATTGCCAACGTGAGCATTGTACCACATCCAAAGATGGTTTTCTTTAAAATTCCATAGATTGATGAAGACAAGAAAGAGAGGAGAGGTAGAAGAAGGTAAAGAGGTGGGGAGCGAGCGCCACTGTTTACGTAAGTATCAGTGATGCACTTATACAGGCTATAAGTCAAATGCATGCAGCAGCTGAATGTGTGAATTGAAGCAAACAAAAGAGAGAAGCCCAAACATAGCCCGTACTTCTGTGAGACTATTCATCGTAGCCTAAGTACCAACTTGTTGAGTTCTTACATTTACAACAAAGTTGTATATGGAAACTCATCATTGCTTATAGCAATGTAAAGCTATTCTCACATTTTCTAATTTACTAAACAATTCAGTAGGTGAAAACAGACCTTTGGAACAGGATGCAAGGAGAGTACTGTATGAGAATATTGATAAATGGGTCTCATATGGGAGAATTTCCATATAATTATACCATGGTAAAATTAATTAATGGCATAAAAGTACAGAAAATCAAGCACACTGTGTTCGTGATGGGAAAATTCTCTTTACCATTTTGTTTCAAAATGCCAAGGTGTTAAAACTGCTGTCTGCACAAACTTCAAAGTTTATAATAGCTTAATTTGACATTTCGACATGTGGCTTTCATCGGTTTGGCATGTTTTTATTTATTTATATTTCTCAAAGATGGTTTTAACTTCTTCTATTGTTAAGTATTTAGTTTTACTTGAGTAAAGAAATAAAATATTTTAGTGTGTGTGGGCAGAACCTCTATCATCCTCTTGCCACCATGCCCGAAAGACTTAAGGAGAAACACTGCTTCCCATAAACAAAATACCACAGGATAATATGGATGACAATGGAAGAGACAATGCATTAGACTGACATTTAACAGAAAATGTCAGAAAGTGTTTTACTGAACAACTAAAAACATACACGCCCATTTGCTTGCTTTAAATCCTCCGTACAATTCGGGCCAGAGCAGGATGATGCATGCACAGGCTCATAACCTTATTGGCTTTGTACTCAGGGGCTTGCAGGATAACGTAAGTATAATCCCTGAAGTGTCTCACTCAGATATTGGCGTTTATACATACAACCATACATATTGTTTTTGCCTGAATCCAAACTTTGACTCAGCAGTCTCATCTTTAATTTCTTGGCTGTATCTCTTACAGAATAATCTTCCTTTCTCAAGACATGTATAGACTGATGAGTTTTAAGGAAAGATTTTTTTGTTTGGCAATATTTAGTTCTCATTTACAATGTAAATGAGGGGTCACTCTCCCTATGGAGGAAAACCCAAACAAAACATATAATATTGTTTTACTGGGCATGAATATTTCAACATCTGGGAGGGACATGCATGATCAATTTAAGAGCATCCCCCATTGAATTTCTGGAAACACTGATAAGTAGAATGTTATGGATTTGTCCGGCGGTAAGTGCTAAAACGTTTAACATGTAATCAATGATGTGACAATGATGTGATTATTCTGCGCTCAAACATGCTTAAAATTTTGTATTTTTATTTTAGATAAATCATTTTATAATGTCATAGTTAGATAAATAATTGATGATTTTGTATTTGTTTCGTAATCCTTTTACGAACATTTCAATCAATGAAACTAACAAAAGATAATAGAAATGCAAAAGTGTGTAGAGGTTTCCAAACTTTTTCTTGACAGTGTAAATATTTGTAAAAGCTAGTATCGAAACCAGAATGAGAGCTCAACTTTACAACTTCCATTCTCTAGTACATTTGATATTGAAATTATTATTTGATTAACTGATTAAAAATGTGTCATTAATAACACAAAGAAAATTAATTATAATAACTAATATATAATAATTCAGTTTATACGTATATTAGGACTATTTCACTGTGTTCTAATATTCTAAGCTTAGGAGAAATGATGATGTTCCACTCACCTAGACCATCTCCCAAGCTTCCATCCTGTCCGTCTTCCCCAAAGCTGTTAACCCTGTTATGCTGCGACAGGCCAGAGTGGTGGACCCCTGGGTGGCCCAGTGGAGTCCTAATGGAACTACTTCTCTCCTCCATCCCCCCAGACTCTGGCCCATCCAAAGTAGGAGACTGGACAACCCTGTGAGTGGGCATGGGACCACTGAAGAAGGAGGCGTTGTGGCTTCCACCAGTGTAGGCAGGACTGAGCTGTTGCTGCTGCTGCTGTTGATTCTGTTGGGCCATTCCTGGGTGTTGACCGACTCGATAAGGAAGCCTGGAGACTGGATACTGTGGGGGGAAGGCTCTTCCACTGGCAGCTGGAAAAGCTGGGTTGGGTGGTGCCAGGTGGTAGTTGAGGGGTCTTTGGGCAGCTGGGGGATCTTTTCGATGGAGCAGTGTGTTGGGAAATCCAACTAGGCCATCTGCCTGTGAGTCTAGACTCCGACTTTGGCCTGTGTCTAAATCTCCCTGCGCCAAAAAAATAGACACCAACACAGACACTATTATTAAAAATATTTATAGCTGGTCAACTTAGTTTATTTTATAGCATCACACAGTTGAAAAGCTTGCCCACTTGCCTGGGGCAAGAAAACTGTTCGACAAGTGGAATGCAAGTGAAAAATTAATGTGACGTTGATTTATAGTAATTTTGAAAAGTAAAGATGATATATTATGACCTCTCTATTGTATGATTTGTATATTATAGTAATAATAATAATTGTCCAAATCACACCTTATTTTATTTATCTTTTAATAGGTCTACATTTTGATATTGGATAAGTTTCCAACAGCCAAAATAACTGGTCTTAAAATATCAATGTCAAGCCCTGTTTTACATTAAATACGTAAGTCACTGTTTATTAAAAAACAAGCATTTTCAAACAAAAATGCCTAAATACAAACTTGCCTGTTTTTCCTTCATGTCTGCAGTTTTCCTCTCTGGTGTCTGAAGACAGCTCTGCTCCGATTTTGGACATCCATCTAATTTACCTAAGTCAAAACCAAAAGAAAACAAACCTTTTGGCTATTTTTGGCATTTACAGTTGCTTCTCTGAATTTAATTCTGGTGGTGTTGAATATAATGAAACCATGTTGATTTTGGTTGGTATCATCTAATTAAAAATCTAGACCTACCATTTCTGATCGGGTCTGCTTGCAGCTCCTTGTCAGGGCTTGGCTGACCCATCCCTAGAGGAGAGGGGTGGGCCACCCCACTGTAAGGCAAAGGAGAACTTCGATTCTGGGCCTGTAGCAGATTGAAGTTGTAGGCCATGGCTGCTGAATGATTCATGATCCGAGGGTCCACAGCGAAACGATTCTGGTAACCTGGCCATGGCAACTTTAGAAAAAAAAAAAAGACAAGGATGGACAGATTGGACAATATATCAATACAGATGTCAGGAAGGTAAATACACATACATACAGATTACCAGTAGATTACCAACAGTGATGTTTAAAATGACAGAAGTCCCATTAATTGCACACACACAATTGCACAACATATTCTAATAGACAGACGTGAGCTACATAATAAGTGAGGATAAATCTACAGAGAAATGTGTAGTTAAGTCACGCCATGTTAACTGCTGAGGGATGAATCCTGTGTGGCTGGAGCCAATCCCAGGTGTCATAAGGGTGAGAGGCCACCCTGCACAGGTTGCTAGTCTATGTAAGGACAATACAGAGGACATACACGGACAGACAACGGTTCATGCACACATTGACATCTATGGGCAATTTAGAGTCACCAATTAACCTAAGATTTATGTCTTTAGACTGTGTGATGAAACCAGAGTCAGCCGAGGACATGAACCCGCGACCTTCCAGCTGTGAGGTGGCAGTGCTCACCACTCCTAGTGCTACCATTTTGTATGAAAATAATGACTGATAAAGCTGACCTCACCTGATATTGTGGAATAAATTTAAGTTACGACAAAGAATGCCCATTTTTGATATTTTCTCAGAGGTTAAAATTTCCATGACATTTTTATGAAGCGTTTGTGTTCATTTGTCAGATTTTTACAAAAATAACAAAACTTACATGCAGAGGCATAGGCATGACCATGTTTCCACCATACACAGCTGGCACGTAGAGGATACTGGCGCCTGTGTGAGGGTCGATCCTCTGCACAGGACTGGGTGACTTCCCCATGCCAGCAGGTGTGCTTCCTAAAGGTGGTGTGAATGGTCGAATAGGGTTTCCCATCAACACAGCTGGGTTGGTTTGGACTGCAAGGACAAAATACATATAAATGCATATTGCTTCCTAATAATTTATGTAAGAAAGACAAAACTAGGGTGTATGTAATCATTCGTAACCTAGAATGTTTGAAAACTCATTCTTTAGGATTAGTAAAATGTAAATGATAAACAAACTATTATTCTTTACATGAAAGAAGAATGCTGTACATATTTCATTACATATTTTACTTTAGCCTCATCTATCTAGCAGACAATCTAAGTTTTAAGTGATTGAAACAACCCAATTGTCTTTCCCTAGTAAACATAATTCTAACAACTCCTTGCTGTGTTTTTCAAGGCTGCATTGCTCTGACGGCTTCAAATAGCCTCAGGCCTTCATGCATCCATCTGGGCCTCTGTTTTAGACTGGCTCACATCAAGCTGTTGAGATATGTGTAGGAAGTCAGAAAAAATATACAATGGAAACTCTGTTATTGTAGCAGTTCTGTTGTTAATCAGAACAGCAGATTAACTTTTTGTACAAGACTGTATGTGTAAACATACAGCAATGATACATATTGAGACGCATCATTGCTACATCTCAATAGCATTGTACACCTTTGGGAATATGACACTGCTGCTGTATTGAAGATACACACTGTATTACAATCAAAGTTTTTCCTTTTAAGTACATATCTCTTCTTGTTTTGTCTATCTGCAAAAGAGGCACTAAGAGACTTCAGGTATCACCAACTATTAAGTACCATTGTATATTCTTCTGGACCACCATTCACAGTAGAATTCCTACATTTCCCTGACTGTATGTGTATATGTAAGAACGCAAACGTCGGAGTAAGAAGCTCCTGACATTATCAGAACTTAATCCTGTGAGCCCCGTAGTACAACATGTTATGTCCATCAGCTCACATTTGTGTCCTAATTGTTTTTAAGATTTAAAGCAAACAAATGGGAATGTTGAAGACTCGTCTGCCAGTGTGGTCAAATTTAACTTTTTTGGGTTTGTTGTTTTTTTATATGCACAGCTCCTATGTGCAATGTGTAAACAAAACACTGTTTTCCGCAGCCTAAGTTTTCGATCATTTGCCTTCTGTGCGCGCTAACTGCATACTGATATCAAGCAGTTTCTCCTGTGAGGATGGTCTACCGCTGTGTCTTACATGTAAATTCAACTATGGACAATGTCTGTGACTAATTTCTCCCGACAATGTCCAGAGTTCTGTGAAACAGGCTTGGTACAAATCTCAATTTGAACCTACATTTAAATTCATATTTGTAAGAGAAATTAGATATTTACAAAGTAAACAAAGAATGCCAGGCCAAAAGACAGTCCATTGATAGTGCACTATATGATACCTTGAGGTCAAGATATTTAACCAAGGAAAACATGGACAGTAGTTTACACTCACCATATCCTTCAGGTGGAAGGTGCTCTGTGTGGTTTGCATGTTTTCCCTGTAAGACAGAGAAAACATTAGGAAATCATAAAGCAAGACAAAGATGAGAGAATCAATCAACTACAAGTATAAGATTTAGGTAAGTAGCAGGCACAGTATGGCCCTTACTGTCCCACATCTGTCACTACAGGTATAGGAGCAGACCCAGTATCTGGGGGGCAGGAATAAACCTGGCCAGCAAAGCACAGCAATAGTTAACAAATCCTAAACAGCATTTCTTGCTTTAGCGTCTGCTAAGCAAGCAGCTATTGGCCATCTTGCCCCTGTATTTGAGAGCTGCTCGGTGGGATGTGAATATTTATGTCCCATACGTGTGTTGTAGCGAGTGAATCGACTGAAAGCGAACAAATGATTATGTCAATAACGTATGTTCCCCTAAGGAGACGAAGGAGGTACAATACTATGCTGCTGAACTCAGCTGTGAGAGCTGAGTTCGGTGAAGATGGGCTTTTGAATTGAGGGAAAAACTTTGGGCGACAGAAGTTTATGTGATCAGGTGGGGCTGCACAAACGTCACTACACCTTGCCAACCTTTACGGCATGAAAAAAGGCGTCTTCAGCCAGATCACAAGGGGGTGATTTCCCATACATTTGTTATACCCATTCCTCTCTTTCAGGGAATAGAGGTAATAGATATAACCATTGACAGAAAGTCAGTGCTTATTCCTTGGTGTGGAGTTAAATCATCATCATTAACAAATGGAAGGAATATGGTACAGGTCTGCAACTGCCTAGAGCAGGTTGTTCTCAAAAACTGAATGAAAGGAGTAAAGGAGGCCAGCATAAAACCTCAGATTTTCCTGTATAAGTTACAAGCTTCAGCGGGAACTATTGCAAAAATCCAAGTGTTGATCATTAAAAAGTTAAATTGAAGTGAAAAAAAAAAAAAAATCTAAGGTGAAAACTTCATAGCCTCTTTTGATATCCCGATTTGCAAAACTACTTATGTCACTTGCTACTACAGTTGTTTAGTAAGTTTCAGTCCTTAAAGTACTTTAATAAACCACAACTGAAATCTCATAAAGGGAGAAGTAACACAACAAGGACTCATCAATAAATCCCCTAAAGAAACCCAAACAATCAGTCAATGTACCCCATCGTTACTGTCACACAGTCAGATATGACTTACAGTAAATCTACCTAACCCCGCTATTGTCCAGAATCATACAGCCATAACACTGCATCAGCAGACAAATTATTCAATAACAATAATGGATAGTGTAGTTAGTATCGGATCAACTTAAGATTTATTTTACTCATGAACTCTTTTTTTCCCCCAATTGGCTGCACAATAATGTTAATAATTTATTAGCATTAATAATAATGCTAATAAATATGTTTGAATGCAGACAAAAACACAGCCCCTCACAAAAGGCTCACATAAGAAACAGACTTCTTCCATTACATTTTTACTATATTGCTATGTTGATACAGTAAATGGTAATTCTGTTAAAATTGTACGCAAGGATGGAAAGCATAACTGAACATAATTTATCGAATTAACACAATACATTAAAAACGAAAATAAAATAGACATACCAGGACTCACCATGTCATTTATGGTCATACAGTAATAAACCAGCCAGAACATGTGTGAAAATAGAGAAAATGAGCAAAAGGAATCCAATTATGCAAAAAAGGTAAATCTGCCAAGGACTCTTCATGCAAACTTCTCCCGTTGCATAGCAATTTTAAATAGAACGTAAAACATCACTTATGTTTACAGCATAAACTCCAGCTTAAGAAGCATCCAAAAATATTGACACAAGAAAAATATTTAACAATTTATTTCCATACGTAAAAAGTTTTCACTTCACATGCAGCTTTACTGATATGACTCCGTGCCAAAAATGGTGACTGTCATACAGGGGAACAGCTGCAATATTTCCTTAACCATTTTTCTATTTAAGCTAGCCAAAAAAGGAGGAGAAATGGTTGTAGTTTAACTGGTTTTAGAGTTAGTTTGGTTCTCCATCTGTCATTGAAGTGCTATACTGAATTATGATGGGAAATCAATGGCCAAAGGCAGTAGTAGGCTGGGGAGAGGAGAAGAAATATATGGAAGTGTGATGGTGGTGCACACACTCAAGAATATGTGCTAAGAAGAAGTCAGACAAGTTTGGCTTAAAAACATGAATTCAATTTGTAGCCAATACCAGCCCAAGGATCCCTTTTTATTTCCAAATAATAATGGGTTATGGAATAAATTACAGAAATTATTTTTTAAAAATCCAATTACAAATGTCAAAAATTGTGCTAGAACTGAAGCAACAAAAGCCTTTTTAATATAAGACATGTTAATCACAAGCACCACAGTCTTGCATACTTTCACCACAACACCATCTGTGTCTGAAAACAGCACCTCACAATTAAAAAAACGATGCTTAATGAACATGCTGCATGGTTTGGTTTTCTTTTTTTTGTTCGATTCAAGAGAATCGATGAATTTCATAGTGTTCTTTGCCCTCAGTTATATTACTGCTTTGAAAACTTACTTCATTAAAGCTCCACCGTGACCAACAATAAAGGATGCAGCATCTCTACAAATTGAATTATTAACACATCTCGTGTCCCACAGTTAAACACTATGATAATTACGAGAACTTATTTTTTTGAGATTGTATAATGCTTGTAAGTAAAGTACAAGTGAAAACTTTATCAGCAAGATTTATGAAAAAGGGTCATAAAAGCAGGAAAATCCAACACAACATTATTATTTATCAGAACCATAAATTAAGCACTTTTAATCGGTTTGAATTAGTCTGGTATTAAATGTTGACAGTCCAAAATTAAATGTCATTTGTATAGATATTTTTTTTCTGTAAACCATACTAGGTGCATTAAGCATGTTCAGGAGTGTCAACAATGGTCTGACCTTTAAATTAGCAACATCCGGCATATACTGGTGGACACAATATATTGCATAGTGTATAGCGGTAGCACTGTGTCTGTGTGTTGTGTGATTCTAAGCTATATAGAATGACTGTGGCAATGGAGATGGGGAGAGAGAGAGAGAGAGAGAGAGACAGACAGAGGTAGAAAGAGGAAGTGTGTGTCCCTCTAGCTGGCTGGTGCTGCGGAGCTGTGGCTCATTACACCCAGTGGGTGATGGCAGCAGGTTGGCAGCTGTGGTGATTTCGTTAACCTTTACCTTAGGGCAGGCAGGGAGGACAGACAGACATACAAAGACATTTCGACCCAAGCTAAACAAACAACACATCCCTTCTGCCAACCTGCGATGTTAATTTCCTATTTGTGTTGTTTTTCTGGGCCTGAAATGAACTATAAAGTAATTTAAATTAAGTCATTTAACAAATATGTGTTTTGTGCCTGTATGTGCAAAGTTGTCCGCATTTTTCTAGTCTAAAAACAAGATTGACTCAATTTATTCTTGATTTGTTTGGCATTTCCACAAACCACTGAGTTACTTCTATTGTAGAAAATTCTACAATATTAGAAGCCTTCAAAACGCCTTCTACCCTAACTCTTTATATCTAATTTCTGCTTTCCCACTTTGTTTTTCTTCCCTATAGCTCTCCCCTTTTCTTCTGTCGTTAATGTATATTCAAATATACAAGTAACTTTGTGTATACTGATATACCTTTGTGTATATCAGTCCGTCTTTGTGAAATGGCTTCAGTCTGGTGTCAGGATTTGTAAAATTCAAACTAAAGATGACCAATTAGAAATGATGGAAATGGTTTTTTCACTATATTGTGTCCCACTTCCTAAAGAACCACCTTACCTTGGGCGGTGACTGCTGCTGTTGCTGCTGCTGCTGGGGACCCTGTTTGATGGAGGTGGGCTGTGCATGCTGAGGATGCATGTGATGGTGGGGGTGAAGGGCCTGTGAAGAAGAATGAAGCCCTTGCAGGGGCCTGAGGGCACGAGGAATGAACTCTGGGGCCAGTGGATTGAGGACGTAGGTCTTTTTGAGCTCCAGGGCCTCCAACTGAGCCTTGATCTGCTCAAAGGTGATGCCATGTAGGCTTGAATTTTCATGGCAGATGGAGATAAAGTGCTCCCAAAATTTTCTGGAAAAATACAAAAGAAGGAAACAATGGGTGAAGAAAGAAGTTTCACTTTTATTCTCTTGTTTTATTTCTCCTTGTTTGGGGTGTTTCATTGATCATTTTGGTGAATTTTTTCATACTGGCAGTGTAACAAATTACTGCTTGGGGGTTTACCACAAAAGATCAATCCAGTTTTAAACAAACTTGGTAAGCAGGTGTAAAGAGAAGAAAGGAGACGGGAAGGGAAAAGCAGCAAAAAGATGAAGCACACTAAATGGCAAAAAAATTAACGCTCCAAGGCAAAACATGTATAAGCCTAGATGAATCTAATCAAGAGAACAATTAAATAATTCTCAACAAAACTAGATGAAATTGTAAAACAGTGGAAACTGTATACTGACAATCCCAAACAACCAAAAACCTGAAATGCTGCAATGACTAGTTAATTCAAAACAGTCCGTTGCTATGGAGATAGGGGGAAATGGGTTGACAGCATCTCAGAGCTATATGACAACAGATGCTGGCACCCAAAAGCTCAATTAACAAAGAAAAACAAACACGTGTCCATCTCTTACCTGATCCTACTGTTCTAAACAAAAGACTGATTTATTTTTCTTTGTAGACACATAGCCACTTTTTACAAGTGCACATATGCATGAAAAAAGGATGGGACATTAACATTTAAAAAGTGATGTCGAGAAGCTATAGTGCAGTTTACATGGCGCTGTGTCTTTTTCAATATTCCTTCATATTAACTATACTTGAGCATAAACATCTGCTTTGCCAGAGATGTTAAATTTTTAGTCAAAATCGTCAGTTTTTACCTGCATCGGCCAACAGAGCACAGTGCTATAGGGTCTCCCACTACTGCAACCAGAGATTGTGCTCGCGTTATGGCCGTGTTAAGGAGCTTGTAGTTGGAAAGGAAGCCATAGTCAAGGTCCTCGGTTGAGTCTTCGACCAGCTGCTCTTTACGCTTGATCGCCGTCTGCTTGTGCTTGCAGGTGTGCCGTGTCCGTACAGTGCTGAGGAACAGCACCCGGAACTGTTTACCTGAAAATCATTTATTCATTATTTTATTTGCCAGTACTCTGAAAAAAGAAAACAGTATTCAAAGAAGCAAATGCCATAAAAGAAAGTTTGCAGGTTAGATCATGGCAATCTGGCAGAATTTTCCCTTAGGGTAATGGAGATACCAATTTACTATAAGCATGTTTCCTGTAGAGTCAAGTATTATCTAATATACAAATTTATGTAAAACAATCTAAGATACATTAATAAGGTGCTTGGGGATTCTTGGGTGGGTTTATATGTTTGTGTGAAACTACTGTTTTGATTGCCTAACCATAGCTGCTTTCTCCAAATTTTTATTTAATTTGGATTAAGCACCATCACATTAACAGATTAATCATAACAAATTTCAGTGCCTTAAATAATCTGCATTGTTCTTTTCCATATGAGAAAATGAATCTCAAACTATTCAAACCGATGCATTATTCTGGCACTAGGGTCAGTGTCTGGGCCAGTGACTTACACACACAAACATCCTCCTTTTCTTACCTTGGACATTAAGTACTCTTTCCACGCTGACCTCATGCATTCTCTTCTTTCGAAGCTCAGCACGAATGCGAAACACCTGGTCAGCATAAGGTGAAACCACCCCAATGCTGCCCTCGTCCAGTTTGCCCCAGGCCACGGGCCACTTCTTGCGCAACTCCTCCACTCGCTCGACAATCTCAAATACCTGTGGGGACAGAGAAGCAGCATGAGAGGAAGAAGTGACAGAGAGCTAAAAATCCATGCTCTTTGACTCAGTAACTTTTAGGGTTCTACTGACCAATAGACAAAGTATCAAATCCCAAATGTGTCAAATCTAAACTGACCTAATATTACAAAAAGAGTACAAAAACCTCATTGAAGAGTAAAATAAACCACTGATTTTACCACTTCTGGTAAAATGTTGCAACTGTAATTAGAAGGGAACTTTGACGAGTTCCCACAGTATAAATGAGCTTCTGAAATCAATGTAACTCAACAGAGTCTCATGTTAGCATTTCAAAGAATTAAAAGAGGCCTAGCAATTAGTTATTGGAGCCAGTGTTGGTATTTTGTTCTATTGTTTTTTTTTTTGTCATATGAGCAGTTTTCCAATGTCTATTCAGGGCTTTAAGTGTAGTGCCAGATGCTTTGGAATGTCAAGAAAATATTGTCTTCCACCTGACACTAAGCCCATCAGAGACTTGCACAAGAAAAACAAAACAAAAAAAAGTTTTTAAAATGTATTTTAATTTTGCAAGAATATAATAATATAAACCATTTGACAAGTTTGCTTTATCAGTGAGATGGGCAATGACAGGCTTGACTGTTTGGGATCAAAACCATGAACGGCCTTGTTTTAATTGGTTGAAAAATGTCAACAAAGGGTCAGGTGTCAGACAAAGCCAATGACCACAACTAAGTGATTCCACAGAGGAACCAATCAGAAGCTATGTCTGTCAGCAAATCATATATCACAGTTGTCAAATGTAGCTCATGGCTGCTCACCTAATTAAATTTATGGGTTTCATCTTCAATTATGATTAAAACACAGCAGGTGATCCAATTTATGGTGATGAGGCAAACAGTGTCGAGTTTTATATAACCACTCTGCTTTCAACATCAGTCAAATAGCCTCAACTGTGTAATCTTAATTAAATGCCATTATAATAAATTTGTATATTATTTATATAAAATCGATGTCTACGGCCATGCATGGTGCATGTATCACCATAAACTCAACTAAATAAATAGATGGAAAAGTTGATGTAGTTTTATACTTTGATAAATGCCTGCTTCCCAGAGGCGGAGAAGTATTTTGCGTTAAAGTTTCGCTCTAGATGTAAAAGACATCAAAATTACCACAGCAGACTTTATGGGGATTTAACAGAATTCATTAAATGCATTTTCCACATAGCAAATACCTAGAAAATGCCTCATTAAAGCAACACACATGCTGATCATGCTGTCACGATACCAAAATTACAATCTTGACACCTACATACCACAATACAAATACTAACATGATGATACTATAAGGTAACACTTAAAAATAAAATAAAATCTAAAAACAAAGGAATATTAGATGAGAGAACATTAAACCTAGTGTAAAAAAAATAAAATAAAAAAAACCTCCAGGAAATGCATACAGAAAATTCACTCAATAGAGCACAGACCTTTGCCAAGGAGATATACTGACTCATTTGTAATAAGACTAGCTCAATGCACTACTGTAGCATCCAAACTAATCTTGGGTGTGTGCTGAATCACCATTAAGTGCTTACAGCAAATGCTTTAATTCCCATGCTCATAGGTGTACTTTTAAAGCACACCTCATTTTTCAGGAGTGACTTGATGCAAATAATGGAGGCCCTGTTCCTAGGTGAACTATCTTGACTCACATACAGTTTTTGTTTGGCTCAGTTGCTCTGTACAAACAGTATACAGCTTCCGAAAGCCTGTTCAAACCAGGGGGCTTTAATGTCGTTTGGTGAGTGAAACAATTAACTCAGGTTTAAAAAAAAAAGGGAAAAAAAGAAAAACAGTCCGCTGTTTCGTTGGTACACTTGGACAAACAACAGGACAAGGACCAACCTCTGCTAAGCTCCGGTATTGTATTACTTCACATTATCCCGGGTTATCAAAGACTAATGTTTGTCGCTATTGTTTCAAGATTAACTTGAAAAATCCTCAGCAATTTTCCTCACCAGAACCACGCTCCAGCTACAGTTTTTCCTCAGCTTCAGCTTTGGGGTAGCTGGCTCTAAGCTGACCCTTCACCCGCTCCAGAATAACAGGTAAGTGTGAAAAACACTGTTGCTTAGTCACAGTAAAAGCAAGCTAAAGCCACCTAAACTTATATCACAATTCCACGTTTACACATATTGTTAATGTGAATTTACAAGTATTAAAGTTACTTTTTTATTTATAACAAACGTATTTCTAGCATCATTTCATGCTGCTGTTCATCTGCACTGCATAATGCTGTACACAGACAGCCTTCTATTATTTAGCCTCACTGATACATGTGCTGGGCTCAGTAATAGAAACACGTCATTATAAGGTAATAAAATTCAACAGATTCACAATGACCTCAGTGTAAACAGATTCCAAAAAGTTAAAATTTCCGGTTCACAAATGAAATAAGCTAATAAGCTGACAACTGAGCGGACAGTAGGGGAATGAATGGGGGGGTTCTCTGTATAGAAAACATGGAAGGATCTGAGTGTCTCTTCATTAATAAATACTACCCGACTTATTGTTGGTCAACACCCATTGATAATTGAAGGTTTCCTTTAAAGTTGGATTGATGTTGGCTCCCTTCATGCGAATAATTCTTTTACAAATAGGTTCTGTCCATGGACTAACCCTTACTATTGGCTGTATGAAATAAAAAATTGATGCCATATTCACTTTGTGTAGCAGCTTTGTTGTGCGTCGAAAAGAGTTCCTGCACTTCTAACCATGGTTCTCTACACCATAAGAGCTTTCTGTAGAGCATTGACCAATTTTCTTTAAAGGTTGGAGAGTACATATAAATACAAAATTCCTATATGGCAGGTGTACTCATTTACCTAACATTTACCCAAATACAATATTACTAATTGCCTGTAATTTATACAGAGAACGAGAAATTAAAACCTCAATATGAAAACGAGCAGACTCGTAGCTTAACTTGGCAAGATGCCAGTGCTTTTTGTTTTTTTACATTTTGACAGCTGATGCAAAATGTGTTTTCCTCTCTACACATGTGCTTGATCAACAATAAACAACTCTAGAGAGACATACTCTACTTTCTTTTGTTTGTAAAATCTTTTTAATAGCATACCTCAGCGTTATTGTAGTAGGCAGTGCTGTTCTTCTCCTGGACATCTTCTCCTCTAGCTGTGAAGAAGGTCAAAGGGTAAAAGTCCTTATGGGAGGGCTGTTTCCCACTTGCCATTAGTTTCCCATCATAAAATAACTCTGAGGTGTAGCTGCAGAAAAAGTAGAAGTGTACAGGGTAAAGAAAAGAAATTGTAAATGAGGATGTTTTTGAAAGGGAATTAATCACAATAAGGGCAATGAGACACAACCAAAGGTAATAACATTTTAAGGTTGAAGAATTCAATACATCATTTGATACACATTTCTCTGCAAGTCTGGCATATCTGAGGTTTGGGAGTTTATTCAACTCTGGAGTGAAATTCTGTAGAACTGACCAGTAGCTGCTCATAAAGCATTTCTCATTATGAACTCGGCACTCTGTAGAGCTGTGATAAAAAACACTTTCCTCTGTAGAGCTGAAATGGGGCATTTTTTATACCAAATTTAACCCTTTTTTGTTTGACAAGCCTTCACACTGGACTTCCTAGTTCATTCTTGATCTTCTAACTAGCACATGTAGCAACACAACCACACCTGGACAGCCCTGTGTGTTGATTTGTCACTAAGCTTTTGTCTACCTGAATACGTCCTTTTACCTTCATGTCTCCCCAGCACCAATTCCCCCTCGCCCTCTCACTACAGTATTTCTTCCTTTCTCCAACTTTTTAGCCCCTCCTTACACAGGTTCCACACAAGGCAGTGTTGAGGGCTCACACCTACTTGATGATAGCTTCATGGGACCGGTAGTTCTCACAAAGGAGGATGCGACAGGGGAATTCAGGAGGGTAGTGCTCATACAGTCGGTCCAGCAGTGACACATGTAGGTTACGCTCCCGCGCAAACTCACTGTACACAAATGGACTAAGCTGCAAATTGAGGGACAGAGAAAGGAGGAAGAGAAAGAGGAGGAGGTAAAATGCAATTAGTTTCAAAGCATGTCAGATACCACTTTGCACATTTATCCTTTCATTTTCTATTCAAATACATTTAAATTCAGTGAACAGAGTCAATTCAAAGTCATTATTTTTTAGACACTTTAATAGAATATTAGATAAAAATTATTCAGAAGGTGGTAGTGTAAATAGCAGGTAGTTATATAAAAAAGTGCAAGTACTGTTCCTTGGTTGCATTTTTTCAACAAATGTAATGTATTTACTGTTTTGTGGAGCTTCCAAGTTGTGCCTTATCCTGCCACAATTTGCTAACTCTCTCTCAGCTGGTGTTTACCATCAAAGAAACAGACCTTGAGTCACCATGATACCAGAGGAATTTACTCCAGTGATTTGATAGCAGTTTGAGAATGTGTCAAATTTGTATTATGTATGTGTTAGACAGACTTAATTATAGATCTGCTATAATATCCACACACTTACCGCCCGTAAGGTCCCACAAGGCAGAGTAGTATTTGATTGTTCGACACCAAATGACAGGTATCATTCAATTCTTCATCTTGATTAAAATATCACGGGCGGTATGTGTGTAAGTAAATCAACCATAAATCAATCAAAACAATATCAGAATGTAATGCCCTCTGGTTATACAGTAGTCAGTGTCATATGTGGCCATCTTCTCAGTGTGTTGAAATGAAATTAGCTACACATTGTGTACATCTGCAAAACTCTGCACACCCAAACAGATTCTTTTGCTCACTGAAATTTATAATACAAACTACAGTACCATGAGAAATTGTCAGCTAGCTTAAAAAATAGCAAAAGCAGTAAATTAATTAAAGCAATTATTGCGTGACAGACTCGTGCCTTGTCTTCATCCACTGTCTATTGTAATCCCGTATAAAAACCACGTGAGGAGCACCGTGAGAGTTTTATTCACTGTGTGGGCTTAGAAAGCTGTTAAGTGTTATCTGTGGTTGAAGTGGTCTCCTGAACCACTGCCCTCTTTTTGTTTTAAAATACACGGTGCATATTAAGTTTCTACTTTTAATTGTCACAGCTTTTATCTGCAGCCACGTTGCATTCCTTTATTTATTTTACAAGACAAAGCAAGATCAAACATGTGAGAGAATGAACAAAAGACGCCATAGTTCAGATCTTTTCCCACTGGGGGAAGTTTCAATCAAACCAGACTTCTTTAAACGGCCCTTGCTAACTGTTTGTACTTTGTACTACCTGCATGTGGTCTCCGGCCAGCACGATGCGGGTGGTCTTGCTAGCTAGTGCAAAAGGCATGATGGTTTCACACTCCATTGCCTGGGCTGCTTCATCCAATAGGATATGAGTGAACAAACCTGCAAAAACAAGGACACTAATATTAATCTACTTATTATTACATTAGGTAAATATGTGCTCAGTACATTTGTACTGCTGCCGAAATGCAAAATTTAGTATCCTCTTAATAAAAATAGTAATAATAATATACACAGATATAATAGTAGCAACAAAACTCAGAATATCTTTACTCTGTAGCCTCACTGAAATTGTTAGGGATTTAAAAATTTTCCTACTTTCCACAAAGGTGGTGACATTGTGATATTGCTTTGGTGAGTAGCAGAGAAGATACATATTTGAAAAACAGTTGAATCTTTTGGGCTCAATAAGGAAAACTTTTGGCCATTTATCCAATTTAAAATTATGCCATTTTTATAAGATGTGTTGTGTGATTTTATTGTATTTATGTTTACAATAGTGTTTTCATATATTTTTCGTTGTGAGGGGGCTTGGTGGCTCAATGGGTAGAGCATCCAGTTGGGATGCAGAAGGCAGCAGAGTCGAATCCCACCCCACCAGCTGCGGCCACGACCAGCCATCAAGCGTCACCTTCGTCCCGGTCCCGAGCCCAGACAAAATAAGAGGGTTGCAGCAGGAAGGGCATTTGGCTTAAAAACATGTTCCGCTGTGGTGACCCCTGAAGGGCCAAGCTGAAAGCCGTTGATCTTTGTATGTTTTTCCTTGTATGGTGTGGTAGAACAACAGTGTGTGTCTCTATTAGGTTTAAACACACTTTGTTAATCTGATAATGAGACCTATGATTTTGATATTGTCTAGTTCTGGTAGATATATAACTGTAAACATATATAACTTAAACACCAGTAAGACAGAGGAGATGGTGACAGACTTGAGGAGAACGACGCTACCTCCAACACCAGTGAACATCCAGGGCTTGGACATGGAGACAGTGGACAGTTTTTAGTACCTTTCTGTACACCTCAGCCATAAACTGGACCGATCTCACAACACCAATGCCCTGTACAAGAAGGGTTAAAATCCCCTCCACCTTTTGAGGAGACTGATGTCCTTTGTGAAAGCTTCTACTGATGTCATTCAATGACTGTGGTAGGTTCAGCTATCAACTAGGCTGTTGTCTGCTAGTGTGCAGGCACCACTGGCAGAAAGACACTGAACAATCTGGTAAGGAGAGCAAGCTCTGTCCTGGGTTGCCCGCTGGACTTTGTGGAGGAAGTGGTTGAGAGGAGGATGTTAGCCAAGCTGACATCCATTATGGACAATACTTCTCACCCACTGCATCTGACAGTTGAGGCTCTGTGCAGCTCATTCAGAGGCAGACTGATACACCCTCAGTGTAGTAAGGAGCAGTACCACAGATCTTTCATTCCCAAGACTGTAAGGCTGTGCAACTCAACAGTTTAGCTGAATCTCTCTAGCCAACCTTGATTTCTGTAAATTCTCTTTTTGGTATGGGATTCTGTTTCTTTGTTTTAGTGATGTGTTTGTATGCACACTGTATATTCCACTTTTTTGTAAATACTTGAAAAACAGCTTTTTGCACTGTACATCGTCCCTCTAAGCTGCTTAAGTAAATTTGATCTCATGTTATAACTACACACATCAATTATCATAGCCCCAGATTTTAAGTATCATTATTTCAAAGTTTATCTAGCTATATCTAGCGAGTGAATTTAGCAAAATCTAAGGATTCTTTACAAAAATACGCAAAACCAGTATTGTCAACATTTTTACATCAACAGATTTATAAACAAGTTTATTTAGAAACATTAAAACCATGTAACTACTGCTAATGTGCCATCTTCCCATGTCTTTTAACCAGATCTGGGAACCAAAGTCAGGGTTCTCTAGACATTTTCAAAAAGATTGAATACTAGCCTAACCCTGTTATAAAAGGCTCAAACTGTGCTCGGCAGTGTGTGGGGAGGGGATGAAACGGCATGGCAAATGAGTGCTGGATTGGGGAGGAGAGGTTGATTAACAACTAGAAAACAGCACCTAATGCCCAAACACCATTTCCACAGAAAAGTAGATGCATATATATTTTTTAAAATTTTTTATCACCAAACAAGAATATTAATTGCTCAACAATGCAGTCATAGAGATATCTTTAGATTTGATAACTCTTAAATCACATTCTTAATTACTGAGGTCGGGCACTTAAGTTGACCTCTCCTAAAACTTGTTGTCAACACAAGCCCTGCTGCTTCTGTCCTACTTGCTCTTTTTCTTCAAACCACACAGATACGTAATGGCCAAATAACGCTGACAAATTATGTACATGGGTCATTGCAAATGGGAATGTTTCCCCTGGCAGGAAAGCAGAGAAACAAACAGACAAAGAGGCAGACATGAAGGAACATGTTGCCTAATGTTACACTTGGGACATAGCAGCCTAGCGTTGGGAAAGGGCCTCTAAACCAGTGGTGGAAATTACATTTCTGCAGCTGCTATCTGTCTGTCATTGGGATAATTATGGTGTTTCAATTTCAACAAAACAGTGGTAAGAGAAAGAAGAAGCCAGGATAATAAGCAAAGGTGATAGTGATCTGAAGCAAATTGTAGCAGAAGTGATTTGGGGGAGAAATTACTGTTAAATAATAAATGTCAACTCCTTCACCTTATCCACCCGATCTCTCACATTCTCCTTTTCACAGTCTCTTTCTACCCTTTTCACACTGTAAAAGTGACTTAGAAAATTTGATCTGCGAGTGTAAAACGGTCTATGCATGTAACTCAACGCCATGAAAGAATTTTGGACAAATAAGAATATAAAAATTATTAGGAGCCAACTGAATTTTAGATAAGAAAATTATTGACAAAAATATACGCTTTAGTTTAGAATGTGTATCACCAAGCTGTAAGATGTAGTAGCCTCCAGACTGATGAATATTTACCTGAGCTTCTGCACAAGTCTGCTGAAAGGGGAAAATACAGCATCATTGTTGAAAGGGTCCATTCCTCCTTTACCTTCAAATCAATTTACTCACAGCAGTTTGTTTATACAGTGGTTTATATAACAAGGTAAATTCTTTTTGGTTAGGAAATAATCAAAATAGTACAATCATTACAATTTTATTACTGTCATGGGATTCACCATTGACAAAAATGTGTTTGATCATGAACAACAGCTGCCTGTGTGGAAGACAAACACATAGAGCTGAACACCAATCACTCTGGGGAGACATCTTTAAAAAAAATGTCTTGTCTACCTGACACCTTAAGATTATTCTTGAATACAAAATTTGCCTCTTAAGCTTTTGTCAGCTGAGAACCAGGTAGAACATCCACATTATCAACTAAAAGTAAGGCTACTCTTTGTTTTAAATAATACACTTTAAGGTAAAATAACAAGCATGAGAATTTCACTTTCTATTGGTGGAATAGCTGGGAAATATATTTATTTGTGCATGACAGTGGGGTTTTTTTTTGTTTGTTTTTTTGCCAAACCCATATAGAAATACAAAACTAAGCATGTACAGTTTCTACATAACAGGCCCCATAAGTAGACCATAAAGAAAGGGGAAGATCAACAAACCAACAATTAAATATAGCTTAATCATCTTAGGGGTACCTGTGTGTTTGGGGTGGAAGATTTGTTATCGCTACTTAGTAGACTCGCTCGCTCCCAATTGCCTCGTTTCCTTGTGATTTTCATCACCGTCAAACATTAGGAGAGCGGGAGAGATGAGACGTGGGGAGGAGGGCTAATGATGTAAAGTACATTAGAAAAAGGCAGATGGTGTTCCCAAGCAACAGACAAAGCCCCTTCCCCTGACATATTAGAGTCAGTTATTACCCTGCACTGACAAATTGGTTTGTTTCCATGTCTTTAACACAACTTAAATGAGTTCCATCCCTCTCTAAATGGTGGGCCCCTTCAAGCGCATAATACCAGATTCACTGGGGTTGACCAAAGAACAGGAAACTGAGCAGTAAATACAATCTTACTTAAATTTGTCATCTTTTTGTTTGTGGGTTGGCTCAATTCTGTTATTTTATAACAATAAAGACTTTATGTTTTGTTTTTACTGTGATGGTGTGCCAACTATTTAAAATTACATTTTTCAAATTAATCAAATGCTAACTGAACACTGTAAATTGTATTTTTTTAGTTTCTCTAAACTAGGGGTCTCCATCCAAGCTTTTGTCCCCTGAGAGCTACTTTTAAAAAAATCACAATGGCTGAGAGCTATTCATGTTTTGTAACTTTTATTCTCCTAGCTTATTTCAACCCAAACAAACTGATATGCTGTTTTCCTGAACCTTTACAAAATATAGGCGTCCACAACATACAATTTGCAGTAAAGCAAAAATATTTCGGTATGTATTTTTGGAGGGGCTGCTGCACGAGGACTGTGCTGCCTTGTGAGTGCTTTGGGACGTGGGAGGGCCCCCAGAGGGGGGCACCCTCTGCTCATCGAGAAGAGTGAGAACAAAACGTGCTTTTACATCCAGTAACACCAGAAAAAGTTGCTTTTTTGGAAAAAAGTTGCTAGAGGCGTCTGAATACTGGCTAAATATATTGTCAAAGTCACTAAGTTGGCAACACTGATCACCACCAAGTAACCACTAAAATTTGACTAATCAAGTTTTCAAATTTATGTAGGATTCATAACCTTTTGGCGAGCTAATCGGAAAGTGGTTGGATCATTAATACTGCTACTATTGTAAGCATTTGCAGAACCATCTGCTGTAAAATGTTTTATTTATGTACAACTGGGAAACCCTGGCATATATAAACCTCTTTTAGTAATATTACTCGATGTAATATTAGTTGTTTTGTTTTTTTTTTACCTCGGTAATACCCAAGGTAAATTAGCAAAGACAGTAAACTGCTGAAGGTAATGGCTAACCATCATAAGACATCTTGTAATTGAAAGAACTTAGTATATTTTCATGCGACTCACCAGGCTCCAAGTCAAGCTGGCAGAGGTATTGAGAGGTGCTGAGGGTGACCACGACTACACGGTGCCTGAGGATGTCCTCCCTTGTGGGCATCTGGAAAGTGACCTGTGTGCTGGAGATGAGACAGTACTGCTGGACTACTGGGTGGACCGTCTTCACCCAGCGGTTTCTGAAGTATACCCTGGAAAGGGAGAGACAAGTGAACAAAGATTAGGAAAAAAAAAACTAGTTGTGATAAACAAAAGTAACTTTCCAATGCCGTTTCAAAACTTCAATTTGTGTTTGTGTTGTCCAAATCAGAAGTACTAGTCGGTTTCTCTTGCAATGCACAGAACTGTCCAGTTCAGGGGGATTTCTTTTAACTTTTTACTCAACTCCAAGACAATTCTGTTTATAGACCTAAAAGCTGTGATTAAGGATGCTGACTTAGACGCGATGTGAAATTTCTTTGAGGTGCTCCTTTGGAACAATAGAGAATACTACCATATACTATTTTTGTGTGTTTTCTTACCTGAGAGGTTTGGCATGTGGATTGCCTGCTTCAACGTAAGGATGAAGATAGTCCTTAATATAAAGGTCAGCTGCACTGTTCGAGTGGGTGCACATCAGGACCCTGTAGAAGCAAAAAGGAAACCGTGTCAGACCTAAACCATGATGCTGCAGTTAGACATGGCAGATCATGGAGGCACATCTGCTTGATCAGATATGATTTAGGACTAGGGGTGGGTTCTGATAGCTGGTTCCATTTTGGACCTATTACCAAATAGGCAAAATGCCCAATTTGTTAAGGTCTGCAGCCTAACAAATCCATTATGGGCACTTTCCTTCACAATCTATGTTAGCTAACATTTCACGCTACAAACACATAGCAGACAAGCTTGGTCCAGCACAGTCCAAAATCAATGAAACAACTAGGGGGATAGAAATCCTTTGTTTAAAGATGTATCTACGATTTAACATATTAAAAACAAGAACTTGTGTTGCTGTTACCTGTAACTTTTGAAAAAACTAAAAAGAACTTTTAAAAAAGCCTAGATGTCATATAATACTCAAATAGAACAATAAAGGTTTTAGATTTATTTTAATGAACACAGCCCAACTTAAACAATGAAATATGGGAGAAATAAGGTCTACCATTGCTATTTTATAAAACATTAAAAGTAAAGGAAATAGAATTACTTGACGCCATGCTGATTTACAGAAAAAACGGCAATTGCAGCGTTTTTGATCACTTATTAAAACTGATAGCTGCAAATCAGTATTTTATAGTTTGCCCATTTAAACAATGGTGAAACATAACAGTGACACATTTGAAGACAAAGCTTTGAGAACTGAACATGTACAATCACAATAACATAATGGGAACTTGACCAGGGTGCATGTGATGTCTTCTCCATTTTAAGACAATCATAAGCATAAAGCACTAGGTCCAAGGGGGTCACTTCCCCTGGTCTTGGCTTTTAAAATATCTATAATTCATCCTAAACATAGAATATTAAATGTATTCCTAGTGAAATGAAGAATGAATATTACATTGCAACACAGTTTTCAAAACCTCCTTTTCTTTTACATTACATAGATGCACCTCCTGTCTTATTAAAAACAATGTTAGCTTCTGTTCAGGGGACACTGTCCAAGGTATTGCATTTATTTTTCATAAAGACCAGGGAACCATTTATGTGCCTGTGCAACATAGCTGTGCTTCATGAGAAGTTGCAGGTTTTCTTGTGGATATGCGCACACAATGAGGGAGCTTGCTAATGAAGAAAAATGGCAGTAAATGAAAATCTGTTTTATTGCTAGACAACACTGTGTAGTCCACTGAAGTGACATATGTTGATTGATCAGAAGATGATAATGCACTACGGCAAGAAATGTGACAGTCAACCGAACCATGTGTATGGGCCACAAATTCATCCATGCAGCTAGCACACATTGCCTTCAAGTGATGCACTTTATTGCCAAAAGTATTCGCTCACCTGCCTTTAGACCCCTATGAACTTTAGTGACATCCCATTCTTAATCCATAGGGTTTAATATGACGTCGGCCCACCCTTTGCAGCTATAACAGTTTCAACTCTTCTGGGAAGGCTTTCCACAAGGTTTAGGAGTGTGTTTATGAAATACATAATACACAGTGCTCGCAGTCTTCGCTCTAATTCATCCTAAAGGTGTTCTATCGGGTTGAGGTCAGGACTCTGTATAGGCCAGTCAAGTTCTTCCACACCAAACTCACTCATACATGTCTTTACTGACCTTGCTTTGTGCACCTGAATTCATTTATTTGGATGGGTGAGCGAATACTTTTGGCAATATAGTGTAGCACAGACTCCAAAATACACAACCCTGAACTCTATGTACAATATGACCAAAATATCATATCACGATAATGATGTGTCATGGAAGAGCTTATTTACTGTAAATCAATTATATTACCACAAACAAGGATGATTTTTCATTACAATTGGAATTATACACTTGACAAAAAGGTACTATTTTTGATTGCTTTTTTTTCTCTTTGACTTAGAACCGTTGCTAATAGTTTCAATTAATATAGCAAACTTTGTGGCTCTCATCTAAATATTTTATCCGGACTGACATATGTAGTGTGTATTTAATAACAGAGTGGTGTCTGTTGTAGGCACAGGTGTGGTGATGCCAGAGCGTACATGACAAACACACATACCCTGTTCTGTCTTCTCGTTACTCTCCTTTCTGTGTGTTTTTATTGCTACTCTGCATGCATGCATGCAGCACTTAATCTGGTAATAAGCTGCCTCGCTCTGCACACAAAAAAAAAAAAAAAAAAAAAAAAGAGTGTGATTTGACACAGCCTTAAATGAACGATAGAGCACATTATAAAACATCATACATCCTCATACAATATATGGCGTCATATCACACAGCACAAGGACTGCAACACATGCCACAGATTGGCAATTTGCAGCTCAGTGTTTTCTTTCTATTTTAAATGTCAAACTCAAGGCTTCTGTTACCCTAGGGCTAACATCGAGGGCACAGCTGCCCTGCACCCCCTGCCCCCTCTATCACACCGACTGACTGACCTCCCTTACCATCTCTAGCATCAAGATGCGAACCTGATCCACACATTCCCATATTTCATATCTATATCCCCTAACAAATTCCAACACCTACAGCACACTTTAAAACACCTATTACTTACAGGGAGTGCCAGTAACTTGCATTTTCCCAGAAGGATGCTTGGGACATGAAGGTTGCCGATTGATCCCAGATCCAAGATGGTGTAAAGGATGATTAACATGTGGGTCAGCCTGATGCTGTTGAATTCTTGTGCATTGTATTAGTAGGTGTTTCTTGTATTATGACAAGATTTTTATCTTTATTCTTAAAAATAAATGCAAGTATGAAACTGACATTTCTTTGACAGGGCTTTACTTTACGAAACACTACCACAAGAGGCAAACATATTGGGAGGTTAAAAGTTGTAGGGCAATGTGTACATTTCCTGTTGGTTGCCCCTCGATACAAAACATATTTAATACATTAGGGGGGAAAAAATAGAAGAAAAAAAATACACAGACCTGCTGTGTTCTTGGCGGAGGATGTGCTTGACAGCTTGTGCCAGGGTGAAGGTCTTGCCAGTGCCGTAGGGCCCAATGATTAGAATTGGAGGCAGGGGGATAGAGATGGGTGTGGTGATGGCCAAGATGGCCTCTTTCTGCTTAGCATTCAGACGGGGATCCAGCTGCTCATCCCACTGCCTAAGGCCGGAGGGAAGATTAGAAAATTATTAGATGAATTAATAAATCAACTAATTAAATTACAGAATTATTTGCCATTTTCAAGCATTACATAAAACATTTCCCTATAAACAAGTAATAGTTTTAAACATGAAAGACACATTTAAGAGAAACATTTGCTTTTTTAATTAACTTCAGTGGGACATATAAAAAGTGAAAAAGAAAGTCTTGCAAAGAATGACAAATGCATGTCCAAACACAAATTTAAAATAACAGAAGTCTGTATCACTCAGGAGAGGGTGTAGTGGGTGCTTGAGAATATGAATTGAGTGGCGGCAAACACAAAGACCGATATAGAATATGGTCAAACCAGCTAACTGCCCATAGCCTATGTTTCTTTCTTTTCCATTCTACAGTATGAGCTTCATGTTTAAAGAGACATTAGACATTATATTATGCAGTTGATTGTAGGTTTGACATTTAAGCATTTAAGTGTCACATATGAACTCCATAGTGTTTCACACATGCAACGCGGAATGGTAGATCGCTTATGTCAGAAGTGTGAGACTCTGTTAAAAAAAGTCATCAGCACCCTAATTTGCTCACTTTAAACCCCATAGACAGGACAGAGAAGCATGCTCTATGCAGAAGCCCACGCACATAATGCAGACTTAGTACTGGGGGGCTCACAGGATAAACTCTGGATAAGAACATTTTCATTCTCACATACACCATATGGTCTCAAGATAAAGTCTAGAGACCACACTAGATACCAAACACTATGCAAAAGAATGCCAACACGTTACAAGGCATGTGCCACATGCATATCTTCTCACCAGAAAAATAAGAAGTGCCAGCAGGGAATATACCAAATACTTTAAATCGATGAAGTTCATATTAAGTAATACACAGGGGTAGGTGTATGTGTTCAAACAATACAAATGAGCTGGGCTGGGGGGCGAGGGATTCACATGTGATTTCATAAACATGCTCATATAAATTTTATCATGTGTTATGTGTGTGTTTGTCCCCCGGCATAACTGTCCTCATAGCAGAGATGACATCCTCTAAAGTTGTGAATTCACTAGAACCAACTGATTGCAATCCAACTGACCCACAGTTTGGGGGAATTAGAAATAATAAAGAGACAAAACAACTTGTCAACAACTTATTGTCAGCTCTATTTTCTCTTCAAAAGGCAATCAAACTAAAGGCAAACCAATCGACCGTCTGTGTACTTGCTTTGCTTGGGATGTAAAGTTGATTGACTGGTAAACACAGCTATTTGTTCTGGTGCATACTGCAGCACTGGGTGTTTGTCATTTAATTTATTATTTACACCTAAAATAAAATTTTGTTTGGTTTCCACCCGTACACTGACATGACTAATCATATTCATTCTCAATCACTGACTGGTGTGCGAAGCATAGAATTTCATTTATTAAAATAATACAGCCACATCTGGGTTATTAATTCAAAAAGGGAAAAATCTGTTTATATTTGCAGGGTGCCTCACATATATCTTCTGCCACCATGCAGGTTACCAGTAAATGTAAACATGACTGAAAAAATAAAAATAAATATTTTATATATATATACATATACATACATATATATATACATATATACATATATATATATATATATATATATATATATATATATATATATATATATATATATATATATATATATATATATATATATATACACACACACACACACACACACACACACACACACATATATATATATTTTTTTTTTTTCTCTTTCTCTAAAAAGAGAGAGAGAGAGAACTGGATTAGAGTATAACGGTTGTAGAGACAAAACAGTTTGGAATACGTTAGGGTTACAGTGTAAGGAGGGAGTTCATTAAGCACCACTTGGGGTGCAACCTTGACACCAATGTTAAAACCCTAGGCAAAAACAATAAAGAAGTAGTGAGCTTAAACTCTAGAGAAGTTCACATCTTTGATGTACTTATCCAAATTCCAATTAAAACAAAAGCCTACATCAATCATATTGTGGAGCCTAGATAAAGCAGCAGGCTTGAAAATCACAGGGGATTATACAGTATTTGACTTTGGTTCTAGTCAATAAAGATTACAGCCTTGCTCTCCTCACCTGTCCAACTTCACATCTGAAGCTGCTAGGAGCTCCCAGCCTGTCAGAATGGCCACCAAGTCAGCCAGTAAAGGAATATTCCATCAACTCTCAAATTGATGTGGTGGCCCCTTTGTGAGGGTATTTGTCAAGTTAATATGATGTGCAGGTATTAAAAAAGTTCCTGCATAATAAATGTGTTTAGGATTAGCAGCTTTTAATAAGAATGACTATGTATGCACATCTTTCTTCACTTTTAAAAACAATGTAAATGAAAGTTGTAGCCTTGTAGACAGTCAATCATCAGACAGTCTGCCATGTGTGGGTTTTCCTTGACTTAGTTTTTATTTGTTTGTATAGGACATCTTTTTTCATTGTGCAACAGTACTTCATCCCAGAATTAATGTGTGGGACCTCATGTTAAAAGAGGTGTTGGAACAGTTTTTCCCTTATACACAATATACTTTGTTTTTGTTTTAATATAAAAAAAATCTGAACAAATATAGAATAGTGCAAGCATGCATGTGTGTGTGATGGTGGAGTGCACACCTGTTGGGGCTCCAGGGGATGGTGGGGACAAGGCCAATGTCAGGGAAAAGAATGGTGTTATCTTTGATGCGATCCAGGGCATAGTGCATCTCACAGAGTGGCAGTCTGTTCAGCTGAAACTGGAGCTCCACCTGGAAAAGAGGAAAGGCCAAGAGTGTACTAAGCAGGCATTCAAATAAAATGTCATCTACCTGATCATCTGCAATCATCAACAATACAATTGAATTTATTACAGTACAAAAACCTTGGAACAATTGCTATTTTATGTGGGAATCGTAATTTATCTCTGGACTCTGGCTTTGGGTTTTCCTGATACAGATATCAGTTTTGCGTATGAGTACAATACTGCACTTGCAAAACTTGAACTTGTACGTAAAATTCCTCAGATGCTGCAGCCAATACCCCGTAACCTCACGTAGGTTGAGCAGGTATGTGGAAGTGGAACAATGGCTGTGGTTCAGAGTTGTTTAAAGATAAGTGAATATGGCAAAAGTAAAGCCGACTTTAAGCTCTGCTCTGCTAAAGATCCAGGTGCTAACAGTAATATTCATTAAAATTAATGAATTATTATGTTTAGTTTTTACAACCAACACTGGTTAAAACAGAGGAAGATCTGAAGTAACTGGTGCTTTACCTGAAGTTCTCTTTGTTTTTTTACCTCAACATTCCCCTTTACAATCTACAGTCCATGTTGGCTGCAAATCTCCATCCAGGATCTTATGTTATATCTGTGTTTTGTTACTTTTACTTTGTTATTTTTTGCTTTGTTTTCAAATAGTTTTTACTACCATGTCTATTTTGGCAGAAGAACAGGCAAGAATTTCAATGGGATTTGCAAATTTGTCTTCCGCTGAACTTTCAGTCGGGTGTGCACAAGTCTGCTATTACTATCATTTTAAAGTCATCTTTAAAAGTCGTCTTAAAAACAAATATGGGCTCCTAAGGGGTATACTATAAAGTATCTTTAGGATGAGTGTGGAAATTAGAGGGAGGGGGGAAATAAACAACAGATAAGAAGCAAGAGTGAACACTGTACGGAAGAAGGTGGGGAGGACAGACAAATCAAAAGAATGATATAAACAGCTAATACAACAGCAGGAAAGTCTGAGAGGAAATATGTGAGACTTAAAAACTTGACTTAAAAAAAACTTGACAGCGTGGAATATTGTATAAAACCACAGAGGAGACAGGGAAATGAAATTGTAGCACAGGGCAGCATTAGCAGAAGAATAAGAAGATTATGTTCCCAGAGTGATAGGATAAGAGTAGTTTTGATAACTGTTAACACAGCGCCTCGTTTCCTCTGCCGACATTCAGGCTGGAAGGGAGAAAAATATCACACTGAATGAAGCTGCTGAAGGTAGAGTTATTCAATAAAAGGGAGGTTTTCTCAGAACCAGAGAACTTCAGTCAAAACACTGCAGTCAATGCACACACAGACACAAATACACACACAACCTTTCTTGGAAAGATTCGGCTTCTGTGCTTTAACATTATGAAAAAAGGCTTATCAGTAGGTGAACCTTTCATTCTATCTTCCAAAGCCTTGACAACAGAAGAAACAAACCGTAAGCAGTGTGTTAAATAACATCTGCTAGGTTGTACTAATAATGCTTGTATTGCAAGCTACTCTGCAGTAAATGTGCTTGTCTTATTTAAAATGTGGTGGGAACAACACAGAAAAGCCTCAAAATAAAGCCCACATGTGTCTCTATGTTCTTTCATGCTACCAATACCTGTATTTCTCTGTCAGGCAGTAGCCCTAGCTCCTCACAGCAGTCCTTGCAGATCCTTAGGAAAATGTACTCCTTGGTCTTCTCCTCAATCACAGCTTCGTAAACGCGCTCTTTGACCCCAGGAGGCGGCTGGCTGCTGAAACCTTCACGGCCCAGTGGCAGCAGCAGGACAGAATTTACCTTGGTCATCACTAGCCTTCCAGCCAGTGTGTCCTAAGTTTAAAAAAACAAAACAAAACAACAAAACAACAGTGCTCAGGGTAGTTCCACGCTTAACAGAGCAAGTGCAGAAAGCCATCTCTGAAGAATCTCAGAAAGTGCAAAATCCACTGTGGCTTGTTTGTGTGGCAGTTACCAGTGCAAACGATCAATTTACCTCAGAAAGTGTTTCAGTGAGCTTGAAGCGTGCAAAGAGTTGCCCATTTTGGGCATACTTGGCTCCAACAGAAATGCCAGTCAGCATAAAGCTGGTGACCAGCTGGAGGTTGACTTTGATGTTAAACCTGTGAAGACACACATGGGCACTTGGTTATACTTGAGGAGAGCTTAAAGAAAAATTAAAAGCAAGCTAAATATTGCATTTTGACAGTCTTGTGAAAGCAGTTAATTAGGATACTCCAATTAACTACCAGACCATCAGTATATCACACAGGGGAAGCTGCTAGT
This sequence comes from Channa argus, assembly GCF_033026475.1. Classification (NCBI taxonomy): domain Eukaryota; kingdom Metazoa; phylum Chordata; class Actinopteri; order Anabantiformes; family Channidae; genus Channa; species Channa argus. The sequence goes on from NC_090199.1 coordinate 19,484,074, forward strand.
TTAAATGTAATAAAAGGAGCCAATGAGACTGGCTATGGCAGATAGCAGCCCCACACCAACTACAGACACACCCACTGAAAATGCATGATCATATATTTCTCACATTGCTAAATACACAATATGTGCCTTAAGCATCCTGACCATTCACCTGTATGTTGCTTATTTATTGGCAGCACATTGAAAGAAGTCTGATATACACTGTTAATGTGAGCACTGACTGCTGATAGTGCAAGAGAAGGTCACATGCCCACTGCAGCTGGAAATCATAAGGTCTGGAGGAAATGTATAATTAAAGCAACCACATCATATATAAAAAAATATATTTACCATCATTTTGTAAAAGTTGTACAAATTCTTCAAAATGTAAGGTCACCTGAATAAAAAATTGTCATCGAAGAACCTAAAAAGCAGCCAAATTATGTTTTGATTTGTCAGTTGTACAGGAAACAAAAAACAACCATGCACACACATAGCTTAGGTGTGCACATATTTAGTGGAAAATATAAGCACATTCAGAAAAATATCACATTTCCAGATTGTCTTGCTGGCCTCTATTGGGTCTAAAATGATGAAATAGTAAGAAATATTGGTGATGAACACTGATGGATGACCAACTTACACAGATAAGATTCTGTATTTATTTGCAAATAGTAGTGTTACACAACCCAAAGGACTCTTGAGGTTTTTTGTTATGGGTTTGCATCAGCTTTCTGGGCAAACTCTTAAATAGGGAAACATCAGGGCAAAACAAACTTGCCCTCCTGATACAAGACTGCTAAATGGGAGGATCTTACTGTCTTCAAACAAGTAGTTTGAAATTTGTTGTAGTTAGTTATTCCAAGATAGTTTTTTAAGTTTTTCAGCTGAAACCAAACCCGCAGGCAGCATTAGAAACTGAATGTTTTAATAGCAGAAAGATTATTTATATGCATAATAGAAATGCAAAAACAAACAAACAAAAAAAAAAACACTGCAGTTACAGGAAGGGATCCATTATTCAAATCCTTATCAAGTCAAATGACCCTGAGTCATGAGACAAGATCAATTTAAAGCAAAGGGAAAGCTGAGACATTTAAAAGTCTCAGGGAGGCACTTACACTGAATGTGGGATGTCTCTGTTAGTGATATTCTACTAGTAATCAGCATGGCATGTTGTTAACCCTGTAAAGCAGCAGTTGAGAACGTCTTTGTTTTTAAAAAGGCCCAAATCAAGAGGCCATTCTCAAGGAAAACGCCATTTCCTTCCCTGCCTCTTGGTAATCCCCTTAGACATGTTATTAGAAGGCACTGACCGTGTGAATCAAGCTGGGTGTAAGAGACATACAGTATACACACAACAAATCCACAAAGGTGGAGTCTGACACCTTGTGGTGGTTGACATGGCACGCAGTTGAGCATAAGCACCTACTTATCACATTTAAAGCACATATATTTTGGCCAGTATACAAAATTAAGCCAATGTAAGCATCTCAGGTTTTTGTTGTCTTTAAGTTTTTATATATGCACATTCTCTATATTATTTCTCTTTTGTACTTAAATGGTTTTGTTCATTATTATTACTACTTTTTTTACTACTATTATTATCATTTTAGATATATTGTTATTTACATATTTTAACTCTTTAATATTAATGTTGTTTGGATAAGAATTTATGGAAAATCTCTCTTATTATCCTAAGAAAAAAAACAACAACAAAAAATTAAAAATAAGCATAAAAAACACTCACTTGCTAACTTCCTTATATTGTGCAATCTCCTCTATGTAGAGCAGGTCATGCAGCCGAGCCTGGTAGTTGTCTTTGGTCAGAGTCTTGTCCAAGACTGACTGGGTGAAGAGCTGGTCAGCAGACAGAGGGATCTGATATCGGGAGAGAAGGCTGCGCTCCAGATCAGCCATCATCTCATTAGGAATGAATTCTACAATGGTCTTACAGGAAGAATCCCAGCGCTTTGCAGTCATTAAGAGCTGCTGCCTGGCTGCCATCAGGTGTTCTAGGTCTAAAGGAAAAAGGGATAAGAGGATGAGTATGAGCAACTGTTGGAATTACTTTCTGAACCAATCTTGCGCTAAGAAACATAATTACAACGCAATCCACACATGGTTTCAATGTATAACAGTATGATACACAGTGTCATGGATATCTGAATATGTGTTTTGTAATAAACACTCAGGGCCCTTGAGTGTAATAGCCTTCTTGAGTACCTCCATGCATAAACATACCTTCAATAGAGGCAGCATCCACCATGATCCGCTTCATCAGGACAGGTTCTGAGCCAAAGTCAAAAACTACAGTCTGTCTGAAGGTACCAAAGATCTCTGTGCTGAAGCCCACTGCTATCTTGTAGATACAGTGGTCCAGGCCATTGTCTGCTGCCACTGTGAGAGCAGCAAATTTTACTGAAGTTAATTTAAACTTGCAATTCATCGATGACAAAACAAGAGATGTAACTTCAACATTAATTTAAATCAAAGGGAATTCAAGAAAGATTGCAGTCATCTGCAAAAATAATTAGAATAGAATTAGGATCACCGAAATACAACATTTATGTTCTCAACATTTACATTACAATGTGTTGTAAAGACTTTTTAATTACCTTAAATTGATAAAATCTAAAGCAGTTATCACATATAAACTCACTCCATGCTAGAAGCACTCTGCTGTAGGAAGAACAGTGTTTTTGTAACAGGAACCCCCCTGTCTTCAACACGCCTACTCTTCACTTTGAATTCTCTGGACATTTCACTTCTCTGGCCACAGATGGGCTTTGACATTAACCGGACTTCGTTTTACAGGCCTCACTGGCTAAAGTCTGCATTATCACATGCAAGACCTCAGAGTAATGTCTTGAGAAGTTCAGGCTTGCAGTACATCTGTGAAAGCGGACATTTTACAGCTTTGCCTATAATCTGCAGTTAACAAAAATATGTAAAACCATGTAATAATAATAATAGTTTGAGGGGAGAACCACAAAAGATGTTTGGAAAGCTTGACAAAGTGAAAGCATGGCCAAAATCCCATCCCTGGGTGTAAAATAGGGATATATTACATACATGCCGTTTCCTCTCCTGGAGTCCACTCTTGGCAGCCTTTGGATACAGCTTGGAGCCTCTCCCCACCTGACACACCTGTAATGTAGAAATGTGGCCGGTGTGCATCATAGAGCAGGGCGACTCTGTACAGCTTTCTAGGCGGCTAGGAAATGATAGAGACAAGGAGATAACATGAACATTCACATAATCAAAATATGGTTAATATATTTGATCATCTAGCAATGAAAACATTTTTCATACCGCCATCTTAATAAACTTCATCCTACCTTGCACAACAATGAAAAGGTCCAGGAGTGGGAGGATTTTTTGGTGGTTACAGTAACAGAGAGGCTGGAGCTGGTTTCAATATTTACTCCTTCCAAACAGTCGCTCAGCTAGAAAACAAAACTTGTTTAGACATAATCTAATATGGTGAAATTGTAAAACAAAAACCTTTTACAATATACACTATGGAAAACTGTTGAAAATAGAATTTACTAATGCGTAATGTAGGAAGTTAATTGTCACACTGGCACAGCGCTTTTTTCTGCTTTCTACCCATTGAGCCCCTCACCACTTTCTCTGGAGACAGAGAGTTCATCCACTTCTCTATTAGGGTCTCCATGTAGTTTTCAGTGAAGTGTTTGCTCTCTTGCTGCTGTTTTAGGCGGATGAGGCGTGAAGCATAGCGCTTCTGCCACTCCATCAATTCCTCCTGCGAATGGGCTGATGTACATTGTGCCCCGTACCGACATAGACCCTGCTCCAGGTACCTATAGCAAAAGGTAAAGGGCATTCTGAAGTGGTGGTGCTCAGTGAAAATAATTTCATAGGAAAACTAAACATCTGCATATTAAAGCTTCCCTAATGTAAGGATTTGCTGTGGTTGTTTGTCATCGTCTTCTTTTCCTTTTGTCTGTTCCTCTTCTCTCACACCAACTAACTTCATGTCCTCTCTCACTACATCCATAAATCTCCTCTTTGGTCTTCCTCTAGACCTCCTGCCTGGCAGCTGCAACCTCAACATCCTTCTACCGATATATTCACAGTTTCTCCTCTGAACATGTCCAAACCACCTCAATCTGGCCTCTCTGACTTTATCTCCAAACGATCTAACATGAGCTGTCCCTCTGATGTCCTAATTCCTGATCCTGTCCATCCTCGTCACTCCAAAAGAGAATCTCAACATCTTAATCTCTGTTACTTCTAGCTCTGCTTCCTGTCTCTTCTTCAGTGCCACTGCAACATCCCTGGTCTCACCACAGTTTTGAACACCTTTCCTTTCATTCTTGCTGATACTCTTATCACACAACACTCTTCTTCACTCATTCAAACCTGCTTGTACACCCCTCTTTACCCATTTTCTGCTCTTCGTTGATCTGAACCGTTGATTGTTGTATACCATATTAAATGTACTTAGATAACTTACTAGCAGATATGCAATGTTCAAGACAAAACCAAAAAAGCTTCATGTAACACTAGACCAATATAGCTGCCTAACCTTGTTATTAGTAAGTTGTGGTGCTGCTTTAGCAGCAAATAGAACAAATACAACTCTTTATTCTGGAGGTTTGTGTAGACTCATATCAAACAAATATGTTCACCCTGATGATGCCTTTTATTGGTAAAATATTCAGATTTTGAGCATCTTTTAGGAACTGGCAAAAGGATTCTTTTAGTATGTAAGAATATAAAATCTAAATTAATGTCAGTTTAGGACAGTGAATCATAAGTTATATAAGCCTTTATTATAACCAAATACCAGCATTACTTCTTTTATTACTAAAACATGCCTGCTTTATCAGGCAGTGGGTATTACCTTTTACAGAGGGTATACTCTTCACTGCTGGTGACACCTCGGGGAGGAGGCCGGAACTGCCAGCCATCTTGGACCTCTGTCGATACACACAGCCAAGTTGGTCAATATAATACTGAGCCAGCACAACTATAAAAATATCATGACTTTGGCTTCAGCCAGCTTGTAAACTGGGACCTAAATGTGTGCATTTATTTAGATAGCAAATTTATTTGCAAGCTCATTCTGTTTTTTTAAGTTTAGAGAAAGCACTGCTACACATTGGCTCACCTTCCTCCTGGTCATCTGTGTATTCTGGTGCCATCTCCCCATTTACAGCCTGATGGAAACAAGAGATGGGGTGGGGAAGATGCAGGTAGGGATTAATACTAAATTGTCAACGTCTACCTTCACCTCTGACAAGCAGCTGGACTTATTAAATGCAAATGAGTAAATCATAAATCCAGCTTTGAACTAGGCAGGAGAGTACAAAATAATTTAGTTTTGCAATAAGGCCATTACCAATCTCTATGATGCTTGCAGGCAAACCATCATCCGGAAATCCAATACAATACTAAAAGGCACAACAAATGAGGGCACGCTTACCTGTATTTGTGAGAGGAGCATTTTTAATGTGGTCAGGTCCTTTGTGACGATGCCATTCTGCAAAAGCAGGAGAGAAAGGGATCTTTATTACAACAACAACAACAACAACAACCTGCAACGATAAAAATCATTTACGAAGAGAAAATGCACTGTGAATGCTTCACTACTGAAAGGATTTTCAAAGTAAAGCTGAGAAAGCTCAACTGTCATTGCTGAAATAGCCGAAGTTTTCTTCTTTATATAATGGTTAGGCAAACATCAAAGCCAGTTAGCTTTAAAAAGTCCAAGGGCAAAAACTTCAAGAGCAATTATGTGATGTCATCAATTACATCATCAAAGCAATAGTTTTAAAAAGGATACATTTTGAAAATTATAAGATATTTAAAAGATCTTCAACAGGGCAGTGTTTATTAATTACTGACCCTATATAGTTTTATTTTTTTTAATATACAGCTGCCAAATTTGAAGCTTATGGTGATGAACAGAAAAAGGTAAGAATAAAAAAAGAAGATCTGGGATATGGTCAGATCTGGGAAAATAATCAGTCTAAGTTGTATCCAAATAATGCTGTTTGTATGTATCTCTAACGAAACATGCAGAGAGAGAGAAAGTTGTAGAGAGACCTGTGTATGAGCCAACCAGGGTTTCCTAGGCTAGTTAGATTAAGAAGTGTATGTATAAGCATACTGATGATGTCATCAATGACATCACATAACTGCCTTTTAAATTTGTTTAACCAGTTGTCGTAGAAACAATGTATATAGAAAGTATGTTACAAGGTAAGTAGTTCAGCTCAGCTTTTGGAAAGAACAGACAGCTATAAGAGCTACAAGGTAAATCTATTGGGGCTATAAAGATACAGCTAATAGAGCTGACAGAAAGAACAGATTACAAGGTAGTGGGGAGCACAACATGGTAGAAGTGAAAGGTTCAGTGTGTAGCTGTGGAGGCACACGGTTTCTGTGAACGTGTTTGTGAAAGTACCATTTGTAAACGTGTACTGAAGAATTACTCCTTAATCGGCTATAAGTTGAGAAACGTGGAGTTTAATAAACGTTCAGTGTTAGTCAAACATGAATTGTTGGACCACAGGATAAGAGTAAGATCTCCTCTACAACCTGCATAGTAAAAAGGAATATCCCCACTTGAATAAAATGTTGTATTTTATTAGGGCCAATCTCCACCTCTGAATACGTGCTTGAGTGTGTTGTAGTGAGCAGGAAATGGTTGCAAAGGAGTGGAACAGTGGAACTGGAGGAGGCAACTTGGCAGCAAAATGTGTGTTGATGTATGAAGACAGCAAAGAGGATAAGCAAAGGCATTCAGAGTGGAAAAAAGTAAAAAAATAAACAGTGACCCTGTGTGTTACATCCAAAAAGAAAACAGCATTTTACACAACACCACATTGTAATCCTGAAGTAAAAACTGTTTTAAAACAGCCATATCATTCTAGATTTCACACTAAATTATCATCAAAATGACGACACACTGTATGCACTGTTCAATAACCATACCATTGGCTCTCCATACAAGGCTTTAGAAAGGATGTTGGCCACTTCCTGCAGACTGCCATCCAACAGCATGGATCGTAAGCTGGCCTGAAGAGAACCCCGAGCAATCTCTTCTGCCAGGACTGGGACAGGACAAAGAAGGAACAGGTAAGAACAATGCAGTTACATTTCTTCCAATAGATGTAATAAGACATTGATAAGACTGTTTTAAAGGGCCAAGGCTGCATTGCGCAAAATCAGTTTGATTAACCATGTCAGTGACTTATACTCATTTTCAGTGGGGCATAATTTTACCCTAAACATAACCTGTCTTTAAAAAAAAAAAAATACCGACGAAAATAAAAGACCTAAACATTTCCTTTTTTTTCTCCCTTCCCCACTCAGACTTGAGTCAATGACATGACTACTGTGTGGGCAGACAATGACAATAAAAACTTTGATCTTGACCTTACACACAAACACAAATTTACAGTAGATTGTTCCAGTTCAAATTGCGACTCACCATGCTTGCAGTCTTCATCAGCCCCATCATAGTTTTTCTGTCAGGAGGCAGAGAAACAGAAAAGTAGAAATGCGGTAGTCATAACAAATAGACATACTTTGTACTCAAGGCTTAAAACTACACATAACACTCAAAGAATGGCTGTCTTTGGCTCACAGCAGATTCCCTCACACTCTCATTATAGGACTTAAGTAGTCTCCATAATCTTGGGTTTTAAGTAACTTCTGTAATTTTAGCACTGTGGAAAGATGATAAAACAGCACCGTGGAGGATAAAAAGTAAGATTCACAGTAGATAGCTTTTATGTTTTCTTCAAAGTAATTAGAAGTTTTAAAGCAAAAATACCCAGCACAGTATTCAAAGGTCACTCATGTGGAGCCCCACTAATGATAACCAATATGTAATCAGTTCCAAAAGCAGGTACTGTGTATACAATTTACATTACAAAAGCAAAAACAAGTTTTAAATGTAAAACATTACAAAACATTACAAAAAAATAAAGTTTGATTTTAATTTTTAAATCAAAAATTAAGTAATTACACACCAACATTTAGGTGCTAGCCACAATTGTGCGGCACAAAAACCTTAACACAAATTTAAACTTAAGTGTAGTTGAATCTAAACAAAACCACTAACACAGAAATTAAGGTACAGTTTTGGTTTAATAACATGTTACTCAGAGTTCATATGTAGATTCCACAGTTTACTTGTGCCATGACAAATGTAATTTAAGTTGAACAAATGGGTATAAGTAAGTAATTCATGTGAAATTATGGCAAGTTTCATCAAATGGTGATGGTCAGCATCAGATATGGTCTCTGAAATTAATTTGCATGAGCTGCATGATGAGAGACACTTCATGGGGTATAACACTACAAACTCCCAGATAAAAGTCTTTCTAGTGTGTATTTGTCAATTGTAAAAATCTAGATGAGCTGGCAGGTCTCCCAAGTCAGTGTTAAGAGTACCTACAGAAATATTCTTGCACAGAGAAAATAATAATACATTATATTTCTAAGCTCCTCTCAAAACACTCAAGGACACTGAACAGAACCAAATATATGTCCCTGATTTTTCAGGACAGGCAGCTACATTGCAATAGAATCTGAGCTCTAGGCTAAGCCGTTAACTCATGCTTGATGCCATTATTTTCCTCACCATTTGTAGGAAGGCAGCAATTCGGTAGAGCAGGGCACGGATGCGGAGGGGTCCAGTAGTGACAAGGAATGGAGGGCTCGGCGGGACAGGGGCACCAGAGGATGAGGCTTGGGGTGCAAGTGCCACCAGGGCATCTGTGCTGTGGCTGACTGCCGCCTCATACTCCCGTCTAGCTAACGATCTGCTGGCTTCTTCACATGACTTCTCCACTCTTCTGTCTGCCATGACTCAGGGCAAAAACGTCTGGAAGTAGAAAAAGAAGGAAAGCCATAGAATGAGCAACTCTCCTGACGAAGGGTCAGACATTATATACTGTTCAATCAGCTAATTAAAGTGAAAAAAACTTGGCTAAAGGGCAAGACATACAGTGTCAAGAAAAGGAGTGCTTGTTAGGTCTACAAAACTGTAGAGACAAATTTGTTAAAATCATATCATTGTAGACCTGCACGCAGCATCTTTGATCATAAAGTGTCTACAGCTTCTCATTTCAACTAAAATGACTAGTAAATTGAAACAGACTTGCAAGTTTGCCTCAATTTGAGAGAAATTAATGCAAAGTATACCAGCATCTCACATTGACCTCTCAATATTATGTTTTGTATGTTAATAAAATATAATCCAAACTCCTGTTTGATGTATTTAATCTTAAAGCCTACATTTTCTATGTTTGACAAGTATGTTTGTCCATCAGGCATCTCTTTTGGGCTACTTGCTCAGAGAGCAAGTGTTTTAAAACGCTTAATGTCAAAGCCCTGTAGGTTGCCATTTTGTAATGATGTTTGTAACAGACTGAGAGCTCAATGTAATTGTTTTATGTGGGTGTATTTTAAGTAAAAATAACCATACATCCATTTTGAATGTGGTGAATCATTAAGTGGCTAGGGAAAAGATAACCAATTGTAATAATAAAGAATATAAGGTGCTTTCTGACCAAACTCTTCAAGGGAATACCCACTGAGAACCTTCCTCTAGTAGTACCCACTAAGAAGAACATTGTTTGTAGTTCTTGCTGAGCATGTCCAAAATTGCTGTCGTATCATGTACATTAATTCTGTGTCAAACAGTACATCTTACATGCAAACACATGATGTGAAGTAACATATATAACTGGTATTATGCATGCTCCCTTTCTGATTTGCACAAAAACCTCCCTTTTTTCTATAGCATTGGGTTCTCTGTATCTAGACTGTGTCTTTTTGCCTTAAACATACTCACTTGCTGTATGTTGTAGTGTAGTAGATAAAACTTGCTGATCTTCATACTTGCCATTTGTAAGAGCATAGGTTAAACAATCCTAAAAGAGAGGGTACTACCACACCATTTAGTGAAATACTTCCCCATTTTTTTACTTTTTTAATGGAACCTCATCCTTAATTTGTCGAGGAACCTTGGCAAGAATTTTCCATCTTTCCTCAAATTACATGTGAAATGCACTGTTCAAATTTAGTACCGTTATAAAAAGAAATCTAATGTACAATGCCTTACACTTAAATGTTTCTCAAACGTGTGATACTCTGTTTAAAAAAATGCACAGAAATTCATGGTAGAATGTACAAGAAATGAAATTATAACATTTACTACATTTACCCACAGTGGGAGACTGAAATGTGATAGGGCAGTCAGAGACATAAAGAGGGGGTTTCTGTTTGTAAATGTCCCCAAATTGTTCTTCTGACAGCCAAAAGCCATTCGTCCACCACAGAAAAAAATACAAACATAAAGATTCACAAAATGTAATGCTGAATATGTCACTTGACCTCGAGCAAGACGGCCTTCAATGCTTGGAAAACCAATAAATTAAAATCCATATGCAAAGTAAGGATACAAAGATTCTGATTGGATCAAAATACTTTATTTAATACAGTCACAGTCAGTTCACAATTCAGTCCAGTTTAATTTGGTCTCATCATCAAATTAAGTCACATAATTAATGTTAGTTACCAACAGCCATTCTGATTTTTACCAAAACAGGATGACAATCGGCACTAAACTAGTCTTAGTCCCATCACCACTGAAAATGTGTCAATAACAAATCCTTCTTGAAGTTTTGGATGAGAACTTGCCTCCCATCCACCCAATCCCAAATCTGCCTCCTTGCTGTCAAAATAATCTGTTGCTAAATTTTACAAGGGATTTTCCTCCTTACTGGACTCACAAATTTAATGTAACTTCTATTCAGGGAAAGAAAGAACATTTTTTCTTCTGAACCATTGCAAGCCATACCTTCTTTCCTGTAACATGTACTGTTTAGCTTTTCATTTTTATCTAAAACTAAACACTTTTAAAAAATGATTGCAGTAAAACATCCGCTCAATATCCACAGCTTGTAAGTCTTTTAGCTTTGTAAATTAGACACCTTTGAGTTTTAGACTGTAGATATATCATTCTGAAGACTGCAACATGAATAACTGCTCTGTAAGAACCTATGTGGCAAAGCACTGGTCAAATGAGACGTCAAAACATTATGAGACATACACCTTGCTATTATCTCACGCTATAATACCAGTAAAAATCAAGTCAACTGTCTGGTTTCATCTGACCGCTAATACTTAGAGCATTAGCATTGATGATGTTAAATACAAAGATTTATTAAGACAATATGACATGCATGACAGTATGCAGACGGAAGGTTTTGGCACTTTACAGCTGCAGAGCCAAAGGGACAGCACTAAAATGCCTCTAATGTATTTTTAGTATAGTAATAAGTATTTTTCAAAAATGACTCTTCCTGAAGTACCTACAATGTAAAGGGTCAAACAAACGAAGCAAGAATCTAGGGAATCCTGTTGTAAAACCTAGGTCAGCAAGAGAACTGTGACCTGGATTTAAAAAAAATTCAAGCAAGACAATTACCCCAAGCATACAGCCAAAGCTGCACACAAATGGTTCAGAGAAAATAATGATAATGTTCTAGAGTGACAGAGTCTGAGTGCAGACCTCAGTCCAATTTGTGGCTGAACTTGAAGAGTGCTGTTTACTCACAATCCTGTTATTCAAAATAACAGAGCTAGAAGAATAGGAAACAATTCCAGTGTCCATATATACAAAAAAATAAAAATAAAATATGGAGCCCTATCTTCACACGTGTACTGATTTAATGGCTGCGAAAGGTGCCATACATGCCATCAAATAAATACTGAAACGAAGGGGAAAATTATCTGAGGAATCACCTTTTTGTTTAATATTTAAATTCATTTAGATTACTTGCAGAGGTCTGATTTTATTTTCACACGAAATTTTGTTTTCTGTTAATCAATGTAAAAGACGCTAAAGTAAATAAACCATGATGTAAAAAGTAATGTTTGTGTCAACTAATTAAATCTCTACTGTGGACTGTAATGTAGAGCATCTCCTTTAGGCTCTAGACGGTCTCCCTTAAATCCCTCAACTTCCCCTGTACCAACTGGTTTATTTAGGTTGTTGTTGTTTTTTTTTATTTCCTATTAAAAGATTTTTATTTAAAATATGAATCATTACAAAAGGTTATTATAATCGCTTCATTCTTAACATCTTAATGCTTTCTCGTCTACTACATTTGGGTAATCAAAATAACGCTTTCAAATGTATGAATGCAGATATACTCCGTGGGTCATGCACTGTCAAAAAGCAGAGTGACACAGAGCTTGGAAAGCCTTGGCTGAAAAAAATCAAAACACTCTTACACCATGTTCTGACAATTGTTGCCTACAGAAACAATATAAGGCCATGTTTGAGCGACAGCATCTTATGGACTTCATCTGTTTACTTCTCTTCCTTGCATCTCCGGGTTATTATTTCTTTCAAATATATATTTCTACAAATCAAGAGCTTCAAAGTTGTGTGTATCACTAACCAATTTACATCTAAAACAAACACACAGATACACACTGATAATTCTGTGTGGAGGAGGAGGCTGTATTTGGTTGTAGGTGGGGGAAGAAGACTACGATGTTAGATTCATTTTCCACACATTAGGATATAACTAATACAATGAACTACATTCCGTAATTTCTAGAAAACTTTTTTCCCCAGAAACTGCATAAAACCTTTAAGCAACATGTAAAAGTTTACAAAGACCAGAGCTATAGACCTACCCACCCAAAACTTGAAGTCACACATTTCTTTTTCTTCTTTTATTCTAGTCTTACACTTTCAAAAAAGGCCCAACATAATCTCTAGTTCAGCCATTACTAAGGCTGCACACTATCTTACAAAAATAGCTAAAAAAAAAAAAAAGAGCTTACAATGCAGAATTTCTTTTCTTTTTGCACTATATACTGCAATATGAATCATAAAAGACTTTGTACTGGATGAATGGAATTGCTTAATTTGGAAAGAACTGATTGTTCTAAAATTATATTGGTGAGGTTTGTAGTTAAAACACAACTGGCTTACACTCTGCACAGTCCTTGAATGGCTCACTACAGAAGTAGGATGAGGTAGAGCTGGTGAATGACTGGAGAATGGAGAAACACACATCAACTAAAAGTATCCACTGCTCATGTTCACTGTGTGTGTTAACAACACTTACATTCACTTTCTTTACTTGCAAGTAGATACAGTCTATTGACCATTCAATGGAAAAATGTGTGTGTTCAAAGACTTGTGTCTTTGTAGTTTGTCCATGCAGCTGATTTCAGCACGCTGAACACATGAGCAGGTGTGTGCTCTACTGAAGTTATATCTTTTAGGGGGTAATAGAGAAGTTTGATACATTAACTAACCACGAAAAGACTGTCAACAAAGTAAAGGTTTTTGGTCAACAAAAACAATTGGACATGTGCACATGGCAATGAAAAATCTATATATTGTGCAGCCCTAGCAGTTACCCTAGAATTCTGTGTTCAACCTCATCCTCATACCAAAGCTAAGCAGTGTCTCACCCATGTTAAACCCTGGTCAGATAAGAATTTTTTTAATCCAAGTTCAAAATGCTTTTCCTTTTCCCCCTACATAATTTGCTTAAAAATTAGTTTCCCTAAAGTTGGAGAAAAAAAAAAAAAACTAGTTTTACTATGTTGTCCCATAATGCCCCAGATTTTACTGGGGCTCTAAGGTCCTACTTTAAAATTTAATTCATGCCTCGCCCCTTGTTCAACCTTGGCCACTAGACTAGTAATTTTTGGTCCGGTTTCCACCTCACTCGTTCAAACAATGGCACTGTAGCAGGTCTTGGGGTGGCAGAAAAACAGTTTCATCATAGTTATTATGTGCAAAAATAACTTTTGCTGGGCAATTAAAGTTCTACAACAGCCTGATGATGATTTTGAATACAAGGACGCACGACAGTCTGGAATGCAGTTTTTGACCATGACAGAATGGGGGGAAAGAAGAAAAAGTGACATTGGAGTACAATATTTTTTTTGTGTTTTAAAAGCAAATTTGCAAAAAAATCATAGTATGTTTAAGCTGCACTAAAATAAAACCAAAAAACAGATAACCTAACATCTTAGAAGAAAACTGGTTTTCATGAAAGAACATTCAGTTTGTGTCAATGTGAGAGGATAGGAAATACATAAAATCTCCTACGTTGCCCTAATTTTGTAATAAAGAGGGGTTGGGGTTAGTTACTTTCTGAGTACTATTTCAAAGTACTTTTTGAGCACCTTGCAACAGGTGATTATGCATGTAACTGCTGCTCTAGCCCAACTAGCACTGGCACTGAGTTCACTTATTCTGGTACACTGAGCCAATAATACACACAAATTTTTCCGACTAAACCTGAAGTCAGTGTATGTGTGTGTGTGTGTGTGTGTGTGTATACAGACTCTATCTTAGGTTGTAACTTTTTTGATTTCACAAAGAATTAACGCTAACGAAATAAAATTCACTATCTGCAACACGTGCAATATGTTTATGTCTTAAATACAGTTTTGGTGAGAACGGCACACAATTCTCCATCCCATCAGATGGATACTTGAGTTTCACCAAAATGAGCATGACTTAAGCCTTTAACAGTCATGTTTCAGGTACAGTACCTGAAAAAAATATTACAGCTCTACTGTTGTGAATAACCTCATCTTTGCCACAAGACAAAAGTGAACTACTGATGATTTCACTTCCTCTAAACATTCAAACATTCAGATCAGAACCAATATTACACTTTATGAGCAGGCTGCATGACAATTTCACCTTGTATATTGTTCATATACGGTTGGTCACTGGGCACATATGACAACGCAGGCTATGCTGCAGCACTTGTCATACCATTCTAACACAGATTGCCTAACTGGAACATCTTAGCCATGATGATCTGGTCAAGACAGATTCAGATGACTGCAGGAAAGTGTATTTAAATTTTAACTGCCTGGCATCAAAAACCACAGGTGTATATGCATGACATAAGTTGGGCACTTTTTTTATAGTGACAAGGGTTTCTATAGTACAACAATAAGGGTTGAGATAAAATCTTTGCAATATAGACTGCAAATGTGTATGCCGCATTCAAAATGGGTTTAAAGGGTTTAAAGTTTCTTAGGCCAGCAGGCAAGGTTTGTTGCAGGGAAATGGAAGAAATGGTAAAAGATCAAAACAAACAATGGACCGAATTTAAGGCGATCCTGACTCTAATTATGAGATGCTATTTCAAAACCCATGTGGCATTTCATTTAACTTTCTGGACCTGTAGTTAGAGCTTTTACCTAATGTAAGTGCTTGCAAGCCAGACACTTTATAGGGGCAACAACAAATAGTTTGGCGGGATACAGTGGGTGGTTGTGGGAGCTTACTAATGGTCTACAGTTTCGCCTGCAGTAATGTTACAGAAGAGGACAAAGCTGCTTGTATTGCTGATAATAGTTGTAAAATGACATCAGCTGCTTTCATTCTGACATAACG
The DNA here is from genome assembly GCF_033026475.1 of Channa argus. NCBI lineage: Eukaryota > Metazoa > Chordata > Actinopteri > Anabantiformes > Channidae > Channa > Channa argus. The sequence continues at coordinate 19,499,492 of NC_090199.1, forward strand.
TTTTTTATCTTGACAATATTGTTCTCGCCATTGTGTGGAGGCACGGCGATTTTATCTGATCCCTAGTAGGCTTTTAAATGTGTTTTAAATGTGTCTATTAAAGTAGATATTAAAACAGCATGTAGCAATAAGCACAAACGTTACTCGTGATTTGTTTCGTCTTTGTGCATGCAGATATAGCAGCTGCTTGTCTAGAGAACTTGTCATGACTGGTGCAAGTCAAAGCGATGACGGCACCGTTACAAAGCCCAGAAAATGTCCCCATAGCGTTGGTTAACTTGCCGCTCGCGTTGGCACAGGGTAAACAGTGTTGCCACACTAACCAGGGTATGCGTAGCCAACAGTTAGCTTGCTAGCCACAACACGGCCTTTCTTGGCACCAAACCGGAGAGCTCACAACAAGAATAGCTCCCTGGTTTGTTAATGTTAGCAAGCTAGCAAACGAGCTAGCTAGGATCGCCGAAACAAAACGGCTTCGGGCCTGTAATTTTGCCACCGTGTTTAGGCGCATATAACTGAGATGACATCATGTTAATATCCATGCATGAACTCCAAGCCTTCGTTATTATTCTAATGATTTATGAAGGGGATTCCTGTCAGTGGCTTTGAGATGAAAGAAACAACTGAAAGGGCTGAAAATGGGAAGTCAACACTTACCTAGCTTTACTTTCTACGCCATCTTGGATCCACTTGTCAGTCCATCGCAAAGCATAGTGGGATGTACTGATCTGAAGGTTGGGAGGACTGGTGTGTGTGTGTGTGTTTTATGAAACATTGCAAAAAGTAGAACACTTTCTTTTTGTCAAATGTTTTTTTACAATTCAACTTTCAAAGGATCTTGAAGTGGAAATGCTGCAGGATAAAAGGGTCTCTGGAAACACACCTAGTGTAGAGTTTACATGGAAAATCAGGAACAAAACACTTCAGAAATTCCCTATTCTCTGTTGTGGACCCTTACACAGTACCACCTGTCAAATGATCCCATTTCTTTCTCTTCACAAACAGATAATTAGACATTTTTCTTTTTAATGAAAATGTTACAATTAATCTTGTCGATTATAAACTGCTGACTGTCAGTAAGCTATGCTATCTTCAATTCATGTACCTGGTGAGTGTCAGTGGTGCTGTGCTACAGTGCTCCACATCCCACTTGACACACCTGCTGAGGTGAATTGAAGGGATATGCACAGCTTGGCACTCGGTCCAGTCCTCTTTTGCATCTACATGTTTCATGTTGGTCATCAAACACAAAACTTCTTTCAACTATACTGACAAGACTGGGATATCGCTCCCTGGTCAAAGTAGTGCAAATACCTAGCCTTGATTAATTGTCCCTCTCCAGTAATTCAACACTGTAACAATCTTGGTATCCTTTTTATTGAAGACTTAGATAAATGTGTTGGTTCTTTTTTTCTACATCTCACAAACATTTCAACGATCAGATCATTTTTGTCAGAAAAAAATGCAGACATTATCCGTGACTTCATTAGCAGTTGACTGGACTTCAGTAAAACTCGCTCACCTGATAAAAATACAGTTCAACCAAGGTTCAGCTGCTAATATCCTGAATTGTGCAGAGAAAAAAAGATCCCATTTCACAGATCAGGGCCTCCCCATAGAGATGACTCCAAGAATTAATGACCAAATTCTCCTGCTAAGCCCAGAGAGTTTGACCTTATAGCCCCTCCCATCCTCAGAGACTTCTAATGATAGGTGGGGTCATCCTTTTTTAAGTATATTACATTATTTTACATAATTACTTTGTTTTTAATCTTGTGTTTATATTTGTGTCACTATGTTATGAAATTTGCTATATAAACTATTGTTTCTATTAAGATTATTATTAATGGTGGTTTGGAGTACTGTCACTTACAGATATCATGGCGTGGCAAACTCCAAAGCATATGATTCATATGATTTTCAGTGACCCCTTGTGCTGTAAATGGAATGTTAAAAATCTTAATAAATTAGTAAGAAAATTATTTTAATTGGTCGCAAGGTGGTGCTTCAAGTGTCCTATAGAATGGGGCCAGAGCGGGCGACGTTGAATCATATTTGAAACTCCTGGCTAAGGATAAACGTAAATACAGTAATATTATTATTCACGTGGGAGTTAATGACGCCCGATTACGCAAATCGGAGGTCACTAAAATGAACGTTGAATCGGTGTGTAACTTTGCAAAAACAATGTCGGACTCCATAATTTTCTCTGGTCCCCTGCCAAATCTGACCAGTGACGACGTGTACACCCGCATGTCGTCATTCAACCGCTGGCTGTCTAGGTGGTGTCCAGCAAACGATGTGGGCTACATAGACAATTGGAAACGTTTTTGGGGAAAACCTAGGCTGATTAGGAGAGATGGCATCCATCCTACTTTAGATGGTGCAGCTTTCTTATCCAGAAATATGGCTGGTTTTATTAAACAACCAAAAGTATGACAATCCAGAGTTGAGCATAGGATGCAGAGATCCAGTCCTACACGCCTCTCTGCAGTGTCCTTACAACCGTCACCCCCCCACAACTCCCACATACCTATAGAGACTGTGTCTGTTCCCCAACCTAAATTACATAAAGTAAATATGACAACAAGAGGAGTTAATCATAATAACCTAATAATAGTTAAGACTACTCCTCTTACAGAACAAAACCCCAAAACTATTAAATGTGGATTATTAAATATCAGATCTCTCTCTTCTAAATCTCTGTTAGTAAATGACTTAATAAGTGATCATCAATTCGATTTATTTTGTCTCACTGAAACTTGGTTGCAGCAGGAAGAATATGTCAGTTTAAATGAGTCAACACCCCCAAGTCATATTAATTATCATGTTCCTAGAAGCACAGGCCGAGGTGGAGGAGTTGCAGCAATCTTCCATTGTAGCTTATCAATAATTCTTAGACCTAAACATAGTTATAACTCATTTGAAAGCCTTACTCTTAGCCTTTCACACCCAAACTGGAAAACTCAAAAACCACTATTATTTGTTATCGTGTACCGTAATCCAGTCCCTTATTCAGAGTTTTTGATTGAATTTTCTGATTTTCTATCTGATTTAGTGCTTAGTACAGATAAAGTCATTATAGTGGGTGACTTTAACATTCATGTAGATGCTGACAGTAACTGCCTGAGCACTGCGTTTAATTCATTATTAGATTCAATTGGTTTTTCCCAAAATGTAAATAAACCCACTCACTGTTTTAGTCACACGTTAGACCTTGTCCTTACGTATGGAATTGAAGCGGATAATTTAACCATATTTCCTCACAACTCTCTTCTGTCTGACCATTTTTTAATAACATTTGAATTTACAATAACAGACTATATAGCAGTTATAGAAAAATTCCACTATAGCAGATGCTTAAGTGAAAAAGCTGTCAACAAATTTAAAGAAATTATTTCTTCATCATTTGCTTCACCATATGTTAATACAATGGAAAGTAGTCTCCTTAATGTTACTCCTGCACAAGTAGATTATCTTGTTGACAATTCTGCAGCCTCACTACGTACAATACTCGATAGTGTTGCCCCTCTAAAAAAGAAGGCAGTAAACCAGCAGAGGCGATCTCCATGGTATAGTTCACAAACACGCAACTTAAAACAGGAAACACGAAAGTTAGAAAGGAAGTGGCGTTCCAGAAAGTTAGAAGAATCTCATTTAGCCTGGAAAAATAGTTTAAAAATGTACAAAAAAGCTCTCAGTGATGCCAGAACAGCATATTATTCATCATTAATAGAAGAAAACAAGAACAACCCCCGGTTTCTGTTCAGCACTGTAGCCAGGCTGACTAAGAGCCATAGTTCTGTTGAGCCTAGTTTTCCCTTAACTTTGAGCAGCAATGACTTCATGACCTTCTTTATGAATAAAATTGTAGCCATTAGAGAACGAATTCACCAGATCCTCCCCCCAAAAATTACAGATAGATCTTCATGTACAGCAGTGCTAGAGTCATCGATAAGGCCCCACTCCCTGTTAGACTGCTTTTTACCCATAGATCTCTCTGAGCTAACTTCAATTATTACCTCATCTAAACCAACAACCTGTCTGCTAGACCCTATTCCAACTAAGCTGCTCAAGGAAGTTTTACCCTTAATAGATACATTCATATTAGATATCATAAATCTATTTTTAGAAACAGGCTATTTACCACAGGCCTATAAGGTAGCTGTAATTAAACCATTACTTAAAAAACCCTGTCTTGACCCAGGTGTTTTAGCCAATTACAGACCAATATCTAATCTCCCCTTTATTTCTAAAATAATCGAAAAAGTAGTCGCAAAACAATTATGTGATCACCTTCATAGGAATAATTTGTATGAAGACTTTCAGTCAGGATTTAGAGTTCATCATAGTACAGAAACAGCACTGGTAAAAGTCACCAACGATCTTCTCATGGCCTCAGATACTGGACTCATCTCTATACTTGTTCTGTTAGATCTTAGTGCTGCATTTGATACCATTGATCATAACATTTTATTACAGAGACTGGAACATGAAATTGGAATTACAGGAACTGCACTAGGTTGGTTTAAATCTTATCTATCTGATAGATTTCAATTTGTTCATGTTAATGATGAATCCTCCATGCACACAAAGGTTAGCTATGGAGTTCCACAAGGCTCTGTGTTAGGACCAATACTTTTTACTTTATATTTGTCTCCTTTAGGCAACATTATTAGAAAACACTCCATAAATTTCCACTGTTATGCTGATGATACCCAGCTATATTTATCTATGGAACCAGATGAAAATAATCAGTTAATAAAGCTTCAAGCATGCCTACAAGACATAAAGGCCTGGATGTCCCACAATTTTTTACTTTTAAACTCAGACAAAACTGAAGTCATAGTATTTGGGCCCAAAAATCTCAGAGATATGATGTCCAACCATATTGTTACACTAGATGGCATAAGTCTGGCCTCCAGTACTACTGCAAGGAACCTTGGAGTTATGTTTGATCAGGATCTGTCCTTTAACTCACATATAAAACAAATCTCTAGAACAGCCTTCTTCCACCTACGGAACATTGCCAAAATTAGGAGCATCCTGTCTCAAAGTGATGCCGAAAAACTGGTCCATGCATTTGTTACCTCTAGGTTCGACTACTGTAATTCCCTACTTTCAGGATGCCCCAGTAACTCCCTAAAGAGCCTGCAATTAATCCAAAATGCTGCAGCAAGAGTGCTGACTGGAACTAGCAAGAGAGATCATATTTCACCTTCACTAGCTTCTCTCCATTGGTTTCCAATTAAATGTAGAATAGAATTTAAAACCCTGCTTCTTACATATAAAGCTCTGAATGGTCAGGCTCCATCATATATAGAAGACCTCATAGCACCATATCATCCCAGTAGACCACTTCGCTCTCAGAATGCAGGCCTACTTGTGGTTCCCAGAATTTCCAAAAGTAGAATGGGAGGTAGAGCCTTTAGCTATCAAGCTCCTCTCTTGTGGAACCAGCTCCCAGTTCACATTCGGGAAACAGACACCCTCTCTACTTTTAAGTCTAGGCTTAAAACCTTCCTTTTTAATAAAGCATATAGTTAGTTATAGTTATGCTGCCATAGGCTTAGACTGCTGGGGGACCCACCCCCCAATGCACTGAGCTCCTTTCCTCCTCTTGACCTCTCTCCTCTCCTCTCATCCCGCAATTGTCACCACTGTATGTCATTAACTCTGTGTGTTCTCTCCCGTAGTTGTCTTTGTCCTCCTCTGTCCCCTTCTCTCTGTCCCTTTCTGCAGGTGTCCCCCGGCTTTGAAGCTGTGTGTCTTCCAGCATGAAGCTACTGGTCCTACCAATCTGCCCGATGTTTTGTTGATGCTTTTTGTTGCTCTGTTCTTTTCTCTCTCCCCTTTCCACTCACCCCAACCGGTCGAGGCAGATGGCCGTCCACCCTGAGCCTGGTTCTGCTGGAGGTTTCTTCCGTTAAAGGGAGTTTTTCCTCTCCACTGTTGCCTATGGCTTGCTCCAGGGGGAATTGTTGGGTTCTCTTTATATATCTTTATAATCTTGACTTTATTCTGTAAAGTGCCCTGAGATGACTTTGTTGTGAATTGGCGCTATATAAATAAAGTTGAATTGAATTGAATTGAATAGAATGCACGTTATTTCTACTAGCCTGTAAAAAACATAACTGGGATACAAATGACATGGTCTCAAAAGCATACCAACCAGAACCAAAACTGTACAAATATAATTTGTACAACAGATTTGCAAGAACTCAAACTCTTGTACCATAAAACTTAGTTACTGTAAACTTTGAGCAGACTATATTTTTTAAATGTCAACTTTATTAGCAGGGGCATCTGTATGATGGAAGAGGAAAAATAAAAGTACAACAAATTATTATTTGTAGCAAACCTAATGTGCATTTAATTAAAATTGGGATCTTCCGCCTTTTGCCCACACTAAGAGTGTTGGAAATTTGAAGACAAATTGTTTAACTTGACCAAAAAATGATTTCCTTAAAGAAATTTGAAAATTGTAACATACTGATAATAAGAGGAAGAGTGCACATTGATTTATATAGATAATATAGTCAAGATCTATAACAGCATACAACTTCAAGTGTGAACACACACACGCATTTGAATGTACACCAGTCAGGCTAAATATGAAATCTTTGTACAACTGTTACTAAATTTAAAGAGTTTATTTATTTTTTTTCATTGTTTGGTATACAAGAGTTTTCAGCCAAGCTCTCATATAGCAATAAATGCTAAAGCATATAATAAAAAAAAATAAAAAATGGTATTGGGAAATATTTGATCATCAAAAGAGAGATCTAAATAGGGGAGTTGTTTATGTGTCAAAGGTTTTTGTGAAAAGTTAAAATAAACACAATTGGGGGCTGCGTATGTACTGCAGATGTTTCTCCAATTATATGACATTGAAACAACACTGCACTTACAGTCTCCCAATACACTGTATATTCAAAAACATCCCCAATGGGAGAAAAACAAATATGTGGACCAAAACATAAGATGATGTACTCTGTTCTTTCACTGCAAGTTGTGAATCATCTCCTCCTTGGCAATGAGATGTGTGGTCTTGTTGACCAGAGACATGAGTGAGTTGAGTTTGTGCGACCAATCATTGAGCAGGTCATTGGGATCTTTGGGCCTTTGAAAGTTGATGATGCCAGCCAGCCTGTCAACCTTGGCGTAGATGGTTTTGTTTACAACTAGGTTGGAAAGGAACTCCTCGGATTCCTGACAAAATATTTAAGCAGAAATGTTAGTATCAGGAGGTTCATGTTTCCTTCTGCAAAAAATCATGGTAGTCATGCCAATTCTTTCCTACCAAAAGACAGCTGAATTAAAATACGTTTCAAAGGCAACGTAATACATACAGATATACTCAAATTTACACTGTAAATGCAGCACATCAACCTGTGATACATGTTATTTTATCATCTACATATTATGGAACTTAGAATATAGGGTTTAATTCTCCAACAGCAAACACACTCCACCGTTAGTGTGAGCTTTAATTTGCATGAGCTAATAAGTAAAACTGTCGCTTACATCAATGGAGAGGTCAAGAAGTCCAGCCATCCTCTTCATTGTGATTCTGGTGTAATATTTGGCCATTATTCTGATGTTCTGGGGGATATGGGAGAATTTAATTAATACACATAACTGCAGCATAATATCTGCATAAATTATTTGAAGTTTGAACAGTGAAAAACAAACAAACAAAAAAAACAACAACAATAAATCATGAGCAAACCCAGCCATCCAGTGGCAAACTAATTTGAGTTTAGCCACTGAATTTGTGGAAACCTCCAATATCAGAATGAGTTTTTTGTCAACAAGCCGGGGTAAAATAAAAATATAGAAACAGCAGTCATCCTACCGCTTCTCCTTTTTACTTGCTTTTGAACATGCAAATTACATCAAAAGAAAGTATGAGTATGCCTACACAGAAGCCTTAGTGTTATTGTTGCATAACTCCTCCTGGTTTTATACTTTACAATGTGTTCAATATATACACAATGATAACAGCCTTGCTAGTGATTTTTTTTTTATAAATATTGCACATATGACAATATGCTAATCCCCAGTGACTGGGGAATGGCATATAGTTTTACCGAAACAACTTTTAAATCATGTTTCATCTGGAGTTAATGTGAACAGAGAAAAAATATCAAATGTATGACTGTACATAATGCTGTAAAAAAAATTAATAAATATATAATTTAGTTTTAGCCCTGTTTTGCACAAACCAAAAAGGTAGTACTACTCTTTAATTTCATGTTGTTATTTAATATTCCATAATCCAAATTGTTAAACATGTTACTTTAATCATCTTCTAAGTTTTTTGCAAAACAACCTTTGCACAATATAAAAAAAAAAAATGTATGAGCTAAATTACGTATTGAAATGTTTGTAGGTCTGGAACACTAACTGGCAACTAAGATGTTTTACAACTGACAAATTAGTTTCACTAATTTGACCTCTGCTGCCAAACCTTAAGATATCATGCATCAAAACATCTTTAAAGTATTCTGAATACGTGTGTTTTATTTCTAAGTGAAAAGACCAAATTTATGACTGTGGTACTTACATGCTCAACCACTCTGTTCTTAAGGTCTTTCCATCTTTTCTCCGCTTCCTCTGAATAAGAAAAGACATCTGTGGCAACGCTGTCAGGTGAGCCCTCTCTCAACTCCTTCCCATAATCATCCACCAAGGAGGCCCAGCGCATCAGCTCCATTGTGGTGAACTGCTTCAGAAGGTCCCTAAGAATAGAGAAAAAATATACTGAAAATGCCCTAGCATTACCCTGTTAGAAAGTGTATACCCATGATGTCACGAGATGTGAAATTTATAATTGTTAGTCCCCTGCACCTGCCTGCCTGTACTTGCACAGAAACACATTTCAAAGCCTGCTGAAGTTTTATACAGACACATGGAGTACAAAGAATTTCTTACTTGTATTTAGGAATTTCTTCTAGCTTCTTGTCCGCACTGATTCTGTGCACAAGGTCCGATTGCTCATTATCATAGGGGGCAAGAATCACATATAGCACCACACTCTTCAGGGCCTGAAATGCAACGGCATTCATTACAGCCTGCACTGGAATTTAAATAAGACACTAATATTATTTTAATTCATTAAAATATTTTATGCCTAAATTAGTTTTGCTTTTTATCTATTAAAAATAAAACCACACACATTCTAAATCTTTTGAATATTTGCATGTTAAAAACATCTGATTGTCACAACTTTAACTGTATTCTGCAATCAAAAATATTGAGAGAAAGCCCTGGTACCTGTTGCCACTTGCTGCTATCCTCCAAGATACAGGGGGTGTCATAAATGGCCCTGTAGTGTTTGCAGATAGACAGGTATGACCCCTCATGCTGGTCCACCTGAATCATCAAGTTGTAATATTTTAGCTTCAACTCCTGCGGGTACCAAGAGACAAAAGGGAAAAGTTGGTTTTCAGTAACACAAATTAAATTCAATTCACTTATACCCGCTTCCAAAACACTGTTGTAAATGTGAACACTCAAGCAAGTCACCAAAAGGGCTGTTCAATCAGTGTGAGAGAGCATTAGAGTATTTTAGCTATACTCAGTTACTGGCATCCCTTACCTCGGTGCCCTCCTCTTGGAAGAATTTGGTGTTTATCTTCTTGCTAATGATCTGGGTGCGAATGTAATCTTTGACAGCAATGCAAAGCCTCATCTGTTCGAGGATAAATTCAACCTTCTCCTTTTTCTCCATAGAGCCATATGTCTCCACCTGAGCAAACAAACAAATAGATGAATTAATTAACATATAACATCCATACAAAAAACCATGCAACATTTCCATTTACTTAGTGTTTGCCCCATAAGTTTACTGACAGTCTTAGGATAATTACCTGAAGTTCCTGAAGAATAGAAGCCGCCTCTTTGACCTCTCCATTCTGCTCTTTAATATTTGCCAATGTCTTAGTCAGTCTGGCACGCTCAATCTCTACATAGATCTGTGAGGGAAACATGTTCGTGTATTAGCAACGAGGGGATGGCTTAAGTGATGAGTAGACTACTTACTACTTGATAAACACACCACATCACTACAATTCATCACCATTATCTGGATTATACCTAACCCCACTTCTATTTGTCCCTAGATAATATCTCTGTTTCAACAGATAGACCTTGCCAGCAGTGACTGTGCGAAGTGTGTCGATGAGTCTCAGCTTGACAGTCAGATCTGTCACAGTGTCCACATATTTGTAACATTCTTGCACCATTTTGGCAACAGCCTGAAAAGACCAAGAACACAACAAAAATAATATGAAGTTAAATCTTTGGACACCGGTGCTAGAAAAGAACCACCAGGGAAAAAGATGTACCGAACCTGTTTGAGCTGACTCCTCCTTTTTGTGAGCAACATGATATTTTCATTCAGGGCATCCCAGTCCTTGACTTCGTAACACATCTGGACCACGGCCACAAGAATTCTGGAGGTGGACATCATGTCTGATGCCTGAGCAATGGTTAAAGGCATAAGATAAGTAACAAAAAAAAGGCTAAACAGTGTAAAATGTTCTTTTGACGCAAGACAGAGAAATTCTACTATTACAAAGTGATGCTCAGTGCCTTGTTTTAGGGTTGAATAGGATAGTCTCCTATTGTCTTAATTTCCTGACAATGTAATAATCACAGAACTACAGGTTTTTACGAGATGTGTTTTCCAAATTAGTATCATTGGTGAACTAGCTGCACGAATATTGTACACCACCACATACCCACATTAACTTACCGTTCTGGTTTGCTTTTCCAGTGATAACAAGCTCTCAATGGCCTCTTGTAGTTTTCCCTCCTGCAGCAGAAAAATACATACCAGTTATTTACATAAATTAGTTGAATAAATAAAAAATGTTAACTTGTAACGTTATTACTGGAATTGCACGATATTTAATTCCCTTTGATAGCATTTAGATAGCATTTTTGATAGGTATGTTGCCGATGAGGGACTACTAAACATATTAGTGAAATTATTAATAATAATAATAATAAAAGACGCATGTGGGAATAAAACGGGAACGGTTATGTGCAAATTTCAAAAAGCCATCTACACTTGTGAGTAATTATTACTCAATATATTGGTAATATGAGGTGTACGGGTGATGCTAAGGCAAGTCAGTGTTAGCTTGCATGCTAACACACTGATCATTATGCACCATGACTCAGCCGCCGCTAGCCTCTTTCACTGTTCTCACCTTAGCCATTTTTTCACATTCAGGGAGACGTTGGTCTACAGTTGAGCTGTAGTCGACCTCCATCTTCACAATCTTTCCATCAGACCTTTCAGACCTTTCCTCCGACATGTTTGCGGCGTACAAGAAAAGATTGTACTCGGACCTTTCGATTCTTACGGCCAAACTCAGCCTAGCACTATTTTGCTTGTCAAATCAACGAAACTGAAAAGTTGCCCAATCAGAGAAGAGAGACAAATAGCTGTCCAAGCTGCCTGAAGGACCCAGTAAGGACCCCACCCCGATAAATATTTAAATCGGGCTTATTTTAGACAACAATAGACGCGGACTTAAACTAATACTCAAAATTATTTAATTCATTAATTATACATCCACAATATTCAATGTGTATAGGTTTTATTGTTCAGTGGACTCAGTCCTCAACTGACTTTACTTTGTGATGGTGAGAACCATAGCAACATAGATTTTCTTATTACATGCAAGGTGCCAGTGGTACGAACATTGTAGTCAAGACAATTATGCTATGTCTGCACCCACATAAGGGACTGTGGTACTGACTAAGCAACAGAAATTCAGGATTTAGGAGGTCTAGGAAGACATTTCCTACTGGTATAAGGAAACTGACAAAATTAGCAACTACATGAGAAACACTAGCACTTTTAGTCTAAAGTGGTTTAAATTCCATTTTAATTCACTCTTACTGATGGTAAGAATGATTATGATGATGAGGGGACAATGATTTTCATTTGGTATTTAGTTGATGCTTTGGTAAAATCCCTTTTGAAGTCAAGACGGGTCCAAAAGAAAAGTGCAATAATAACAATGATGGTAATACTTATGATATGGATGGAGGAGGTCAATGTCAAAACATTCATAGAAAAAGAAAACAATAATGACGCAAAAACATTTGTTAAAGTGTAACTGAATGCATCAATCAAATAGCTAGCGTGAACGGAAAGGTTTGTGAATGGATGTGATCATTTCCATGACCATGAATGAATACAGGGTGCAATGATCCCAGTTTAACAGTAGGGGTCCCAATATCTGTTTTGTGCATTCCTGCCTTCACATAGTTCAGTGCACTGAAAGACTCCAGTACCCCCATAAATAAGCTAATCTGGGTCAGTGGTTTTCCTGCTCATGGCAGAGAAAACCCCTAAGCCCCTAGCTAAAACTGTCACTGAGTGGCTCAGCATGGACCTTAGTGGTCTGACAACCTGAACATAACTGGGGTGCACTCACAGGAAGATCAGATAGGCTATGAAATCAGAACTCTGATTGCAGTTGCATGAAAAGATTCTCAATGCTTTGAGCTTGCTTTTTAGGATTTATTAACAGTAGGGCGAGCTCAGAGATCGAGCACTAAAATGGTCTTAAATGTCCAGCATTGTCATCATATCATTATTTTTTCCTCAATATCACTGATGACCATAACAGACTACAGTGCTAAGGCTCAAACAGGCATTTAATTTAATTTAATTTAATTTTTTTGTCCTTTCGGCTTATCCCGTGAGTTCAAGGTCGCTACAGCGGATCATTGTCCGCATGTTGATTTGGCACAGTTTTTATGCCAGATGCTCTTCTTGATCGGGGGACCGGGGATCGAATCTCTGACTCTATGACTCTGCCTTACTGCCCTACTGCTACAGCCGCCCCGTCAAACAGGCATTTTAATGATTCACCTAATTACATGCAGTGGCCTTTGCTATAAAAGTAGGACAGAGGTAGGCCTGTTTGGCTATGTCAGAGCTTACAGATTTCTGTGGTATTATTGACATGACACAGCAGTTCAGATAAGATCAGACTCTAATTCCCTTTCTAATCAACACAGACCTTATTGAAATAGTCAGTTCATCATTAGCTCATGGCTGGTTGCTTCAGAGATACCACTTACATGAAAAGCTGTTACTGTCCCACGGCCCTCCATGTTTATAGGGTCAAGATACACAAACTGTAGAGATGAAATACAGTAAAAGGCTATTCCTTGTATTATGAATTGGTGAACAATAAATGAAAACTGTCTAATTGCACACCAAGACCATGTTTAGAAATATCTAAAGGACATCTTAATGCATATTTTATCAAGGTGTCTTTAGACAGCATATTTGTCTAAGACATGTCTATAAACCTATAGATAGTTGCATGACTTTGTAATACAGATGATGTCAGACCTTGCAGCGGCTCAGGGTATCCTTTTTACTCAAAGTGGTTTACTTTCTATTTTTTAAAATATGTAATTTACAAAATCTGTTCTCATGCAACAATTGATTGGATCAAAAAAAATCTATGTAGCACACAGCATTGTCAGTGTATCAGTATGCATGATTTTCTACAGCTACCCTTTAATCTATAATAAATAAGGTGGTCTAGTGCAACATGATGTATGTAAGCATATATGTGTGCACAGTACTATATAGTATCAATGGGTTGTACTTGCTTGCTGGTATACTAAACAAATGGAGCTTATATTGTATTGTATTGTATCTTATTTTTTAAAAGCCAAATATGTGAAATCAGTTCATTGGATTGTGTATCTAATGGGGATGATTTCTTTCTTTCTTAATTTACTTAGCATTTTGGTTACATTCCTCACTATAGATACCCTGAGGTCTATGATACACTCTATTCTGTAGCCTGTTTTGCTGCATAGTTTTGATGCTCTTTAATGCCAATTCTTTAACAGAAAAATTACTTATTGAATTCATAATGTCCATCTAAAGTGTTGCTTGAAGTATGTGGCTAGTATTTTTTCACGCTTACCACTAAGCTTTAAAAACCTCTTAGTCTCTTTGGCATTTAAATGTCAAAGGCAGCTCCAAAACTTCTGTGTAAAGTGTAGAGACCCAACATTACCAAATCTCATCTTCATTTCTTTACTACATCTAAATTAGAGTGTGTCATTCATTTTCAAAATCAAAGCTAGAGGTAAAACGATTATTTCAGTACTATCATGTGTTAACATTCACACATAGTTTAAGAGGTCAGTCCTTTAAGCTGGTAAAGGATTCAAATCCAGTGTGATGGAGTGAGGCAAAAAGTTATTTATGAGGCGCTTCTCGACGCTTTCCACGTGTCTCACAGTGTTTCCTTCATTCTTACTCGTACAGCACCACGCGCGCGCACGCACTGTTAACAAACCACACCTACATCAACAGTCCAAGAGCTTGTAAAAAGCGCCTCATAAGGAGTAAGAATGAAGGAAACACTGTGAGACACGTGGAAAGCGTCGAGAAGTGAAGTGGTGTTTCCTGTGTTATGTTCGAGTCGACCGATGTTTCCACCGAGGTCCGCGCCGTATTTCAGACGGTCTAGCAGCGGTGGCAGAGGGGGCTGTGGGGGTTGTGGGGGCTGTTAACCGCTATAATTTTCCGTGCTGCTCTGCAGCTGCTTTTACCAGCAGAGGAATAACAAGTCAAGAAAGCAAACTGCCTCTTTTTTCAAACTGTACTTTCGTCCATATATTGTTGAAGAAAGCAACCTAAATGTTTAGATTGGAGTGAAGTAGGGCTTTTTTAAACAGCGCTCTAAGAACATGTATGTTCTTTGTCAGCAATTTGGACATTTACTTTTAGCGTTTTCCCGTATAGTTGTGTGTTGCGAACAAAGTTAGGCAATACCACATCCGGCCATTAACGTTTCAAAATGAAGGCGTAGTGAATACATGTGTTTTGTCGATAAGGACAAAACTTACTGTAGAAAGACAGTAGCCTGGTACTAAAACGGGATACTGAGAAGAACAAGCGATAGCATGTACTGCATCCACATTTTGCATACTTCCATCCAAGAAATGACAATTTCACTTACGGATTTTCTTAATTACTTTATAACTTAGATCTGTATTCAAAACAGTTTAACCTCATATATTGTTTTCAACTATAGAAATTATGCATTATGCAAAAATGTTTGGTTCGCTTCTCGAACCCGAGTAGATGTGATTTAGAAATATACGCTAATTTCATCAAGCTACAGCAAATGCATTAAATCTCTCTTTCTCTCTCTCTCTCTCTCTCTCTCTCTCTCTCTCTCTATATATATATATATATATATATATATATATATATATATCTCTCTGCAGGGTCCTTACAAGAAGCTGATGCAATTGTACTTTAGTAACGCAATGCAGTCTTATTTTGAATTCCACAATACAAAGTTTCCGGTTCTGTTTGGCGCAGTTTAGGTGTAACTTGACCCATCGGAGGGGGGGATAGGAGGGGACAATCTTAAAGCGAGCTCATTTTTTGCCCTCACGTAGCCGTGCCAGAGAGAGAGAGAGAGAGAGAGAGAGAGACCACTGGTTCCGATGAAAGAACTCAGTCCGAACTCGGGGTGTGTTTCATAACATTGTCTGTACATCTTTCCACATGCGCTGACACGTCTCCAGGCATTACACACATCCGTCGCGCGGTGGAGGGAACATTTACTTGGCTGTTTTGACACATTGTGAATACGCACAACAGACGCGCACCGGGGGAAGATGTTGCAGAAAGAGTACAGGATATGCATGCCTCTCACGGTAGAGGAGGTAAGTTGTCCACCTCTTCTTTGTCTCATTATTGCTAAGACTGGGTTTCTGCAAGCTGCTGTTCAGACGAGTTTGACATGTGGCGGGAGCTTAGGCTACACGAAGTGTAAGAATTCAGGTGAAGTTTACTCATCCATCTCTCCTGTCCCTCTGTCACTACGTCTTCATGAAGCCCTTTAAAGCCATTGTGCTAAGTTGACATTGTAATTCCTACTTTTTGTTTAAACACACACACACACACACACACACACACACACACACACACACACCCACCCTTAGGTTAAAAAAACATCAATAATGGCTAAACATAGCTTGTTCCATCCGGAAAATTTCAAAGCCAACAGTTTTGCACTGTGGTCTCATGAAACATTTAATTAACGATCTGCTATAAATTTGGCAGTTGGTTTGATGCACAATTAGATTATTAAATCGTTAAATGATCAGCATACAGGAAGACGCACTATAAGACCATGACAATGTTGTAATTTCAGCACTGTTATTCATACAGAGACCTAACTCTAATTTGCTCTCTCTCAAACACACAGACACACATCACGTAAATTGCTTTGCTCCAAAGTCATGCTGCTTTATTGGTTGCACATGATGACACTAACACAATGCAGAGCTATGCAGTGCAGTTAGTGCAGTTTCATACTGTTGCACTTGTACTGCACTGATTGATCTCAGAGAGAAAGGCAAATTGTCTGTGTTCAGCTTTTTTTGTGTATTTGGCCTCACGACTCAATCTAAAATTAGAAGGTGAAGATGATTGCTCTGTTGTCCTGGCATGTATACTGTACAGCAGAGCGACACCTTCTTCAATTATCACTCATGTTGTTTCCTAACTCATCTCTGTGGCCTGTCTTGTTGTGATGCGTGGGTGGCGTTGTTGGATTTTCTCACAGCTGAGGGTCGTTAGTCAGGTGGAATAATGGTCTCGCTGCAGAGCAGTGTCTCCACTGACATCTTGTCAATTCAGATCCTGAGTTGCACACCCAGATGAGATGGGCCCTCTCTACAGACACATCACAAAGCTTAAACACGCAATGCATTGGCAATAATAATTAAATAAAGGGAAAGGTATTTGCTTTAGACATTTTACTGGGCACTTACATTTCTTTCCATACAGTCTCTTGCTCTAATGATGCTCTGGTATCGTCTTTCTCAGAACACTGGATGAATTGAAAAGACCACTATGGAATTATGTGGGAGGTGTTATGCCCGGTTTTGTGATATAGGCTAATGGAATAGATTCACATTTACATGAAACTGTTGCCAAGAATAACATATTTATTTTTTATGTGACAGCATTGCTATAGTTGGCATAATAGTAATGGTGTTTCATTAAAGAGAAAAAATTCACAAAAAATGTGTTTGTTTTTTTTGCATACATACTTGAGTACTTTTGTGTATATATACAGTAGGCTACATTGGATCTTAAATCCGTAGAATGCCCTAAAAGGCTTGTCCCACCACAAAAGCTGACAAATGGATCACAATTGCAGACATTTAGAGGTTTATTTGCATTTGTAATATTTAGAAACTTGGGTTAAGATTCATTCTTAATCTTAAGGTATAATGTGCAGAAACAAAAAAAGGCACACTTTGATTTACAACTGAAAACTTAATCATACTTGTGGAAACATTTTATTCACATGGCTCAAAATAATTCTTTTCTTTAAAAGTAAGGCTGGCCTTATCAGCACCTGTTCCTGTAACTTCCTGTTACCATACGTTGCTACAGAGGACAAGGCTTCCTTTACCACGCAGACCAAATCTAAACTGTGGTATGAACGTATTATACCTATAGACGATCAAAACGGGAGACTTGTACTTTTAGGCATATAATTAGAACCAAAGTGCACACATCTGTGACATTAGAAATTCAGAACATTACAAAAATTGTACTAAGACAGCAGTTCACTTTATGTTTATATAGGAAAAGATGCCTTATTTATACATATTTCAGCAAACAACAAGTACAGCAGTTATCCATTGTTCTGCAAGTATAAAAATTACAGCCCCGTTTGGATGATACCCAGGAAGCAGCACGTCATTGTCTGTTGACACGCCTAACTTAGAAAGAAGTTTACCCAGTGGTGAAGAGGGAAATGGGGTTGTTGTGGTTTGTTCTTATCGTGGCTGCACACATTGGGCTGAGGGTCATCCCTCGTCTCCTCGAAGTTGAGCCAAAGTTTTCTGCCTGTCTACAGGGCAGAGGAAGGAGGAAGTGACTGATGCTATATAAAAAAAAAAAAAAAAAAAGTTAGAAAGGATGGATGTCGAGTAAGGATAAAGCACTGGTGGCTGAAGGGGTTGAGGGTTAGCGACAGAAGGGGGAAAAGGATGGCAGGACGAAAGAAATAGAGGGAGGAGTGGGGGTAATGCAGGAAGTTCTGAGATATATATTTTTTAATTCCCCAGTGTCGTGTGCACACGCATGTACACATGCACTTAGATATGGAGTCATAGGGACATGCAAGGTCATGGTCTCTCTGTGTCTCTGGGAAGAGATTACTGTCTGCTGCGTGGCCGTGTTGCGTCACAGCCATACTACAGCAGATGTTGGACTGGATGGTGTTTATACAAGTTAACAAACACTGTACACATTGAAGAAATCATTTAGCAATACCAGAGTACGAGTTGGTCTGTGAGTCTCTATTCTGTGTCTTCTTAAGAGTCCCCTGCCGATATGGATGTGTATCTGCCATATTACTACTGTGTTTCTCCAGTTTTCTTCTTCATCTACAATATCACACAAGTAATTACAATAGTTTTTTGAGTTGAAGGAATAGGGCAACATTTCCTTATCCTGGCACTGGGGAAGGTCTGTGCAGACACAAATTTTTGAGCTGCATGTTGACGTCTGAAGGGAGTGCACACCGACCCTTATAGACTTGAAATGCAAAGAAATTTACATCATGGATACTATAGTGGACATAAGGTAGGACTGTAACATCTCAGGGCTCGATAGGATTTAAGATTTAAGATTAATTAAGTTACATTACAGAAATGCTAAGTATTCACCCTTGAATACATTGAAAAATAGTTATACACCTTCCAGGTCTATGTAAGTTCTGAAAGACCAAAATCCTTATTGTAAATTTCAGACTCCTCACTGAAAACATGTGAGCATAATGTTCAGTGTTGGGATGAGTCAATTTGTATGAAATGAAGAAATCCAGGTAACTCAGTAACATCAGCAATTCAGTCACAGCATAGCTTCTGTGGTTGATTACTGGTTTAAAATTCCATCTCAGAAGAAGATTTAGATGTAACTCTAACCTGAACTACTTAGCCAAGAAATAATCATTTTCCCTTCCCAGTGCCTTGGGGATAACTGTGCACTGTTCTCCTCCTGTGAGTAAAGCCATTCATCAGCCACTGTGACCATTTTTTCATTGAAGGGACAGCAATGTGATACATCACAGGAGAAATGCATGGATGCTTCACTTCTCCTGCTCTGTCTCGCCCTCTGTCTACCTTCACGTCTTTCTTATCCGCCGCAGCAGCTGTTGAGTACACTTCCCTGACTTTGGCTGACATGCCCCTTTTCAAGTTCACGAGAAAATTGCTGACATCACCCAGGCTTTAAGATCATCTGAGGCACTGTGTGTTTCCAGCAGTGCACCTGCTTTCAGAGACTGTACTCACGGTACAGTTAACATGGCATTGGTTCAGGAAAGATTTTATTACAGTTTGGATTTTACACACGAACAGCTTCATCTGCATCGTTAAAAGAACATCAGAAACTTGTTTAAAGCCTCAGAGGAGACAGAATATATAAATGAAATTGGTTTTCATTGGAATTTGTGTACTTTCAGGGGGAAATCTGAAGCAGCTAGAAAAGCAGCCTCTTTTTGTCCATTATCCATAGTGACCTTCAACAAAGGCTAGACAAAGACACCCATTCAGGGCTTAGCATGTTTTGAGTCCATTTGAGGTAGTTTATAGAGTGTTGTACCCCTTGGCTGTATGGCTGTTAGCTCTTGCAATAACTGAAAGATTATAGTACCTTTTGATTATAAAACACCAACATCTGCATTGAGAGTTGTGCTGGGGCAACAGCTTCTCTCTGCATTAGCTGTCATACCCAGAGTTAACTCAAAGTTGTGACAAATTGTGTCTACCGTTCTTATTACTATTAAAAGTCAGTGAAGTTTAACTTTTTCAGCAGCACTAAAACAGCTGGTTAAACCCTGTGTTAAACATAGCTCCCCTCTATTCACTTTGTATGCATGTTTAAGTTTTCAATGAACATTAAGCAGATAGCACTGGGAATGCTTAATCCCCTTTGAGATCCTGTAATGACTTTTGGAAAGCGAAGTTGCTTGTTCAGGTGCTGCTGGCAGGCTGTGAGAATGGATTGGCTGAATCAAAGATGGATGACTGCATAAATGGGTGGATGTAGGGCTGGCTGGTTGAGTGAATGGCTGGATGGATTGCTGGAAAGACACCCTGGCTGTTATCTCACGCCAGCATAAGCATGTCTGCAAGTCCCAGTTAAGCCAGAATTCATTAGAGAGAATGAATAAATGATATTGTAGTATGCCACACACTTGCCAAAAAACACTTACATTGCATTCATTTACTGAAACACTACTTGGGCTCACACCATGTGGTGTAACCTGCGTCCACACAGCTGATATTATTGAGATATTAAAACAGACACCCTGACAACCATTTGTCTAAAGGCAGCTGGCATCCAAAACACCAGTCAGCACTCAATAGCAGTTGTGTAAGTGTTGTACTGGATGCATGAAGTGGAGTAATTGGATTAGAACAGCTGTGTGATATTATCCTTTCTCCCACAAGGGATTTTCAGTCATAGATGTACATATCCGGCAATTGTTCATGTTATGTTATGACATAGTATCAGCTCTCAAGCATGACTTTATCCAACAGTACCATCTATGAAATTGTGGTGATGGAAACAGTTTTTTATTGACAATAGTCAGCAGAAGGTCACATCAGTGTTGGGAATAGTGTCTCTTCCCCCTGGTTACTTCTTTCACATTGGATGAAAAAAAAAACCTGTCAGTTGTGGCTGGTTTGTTAAGACCCCCTTTTAATAAGGCCTCTTTAACAAGATTGGTTGCCATTGTTCAATCCGGGAGGATGTTTCCATGACGCCAGCAGTTAATTTCATGTGTCCACAGGCTTGGGAGAGCTAAAAAGCAGCGAGAACAAATGTGCTATAGCTCAGTGAGGACAGTGAGGCTTTCCAGACAATTCAAACTATTTTTGTCTATGCAAAGTAATTGAAGTAAACATTGTCCTTGGAGGGGTGGATATTCATGCATTTAGATGGGCTGATGTAAAGAAATTTACTATAAATTTGTACAATATGAGAAAATATTGATCTCTGTGAGGGAATTCTCCTCTTGTGAAGCCAGTGCTATGGTTAATTAGGCTACTTGAGAGTTGGACTTTGGGTTAAACTCTGTATATCTGTTGTTTTTTTTCACAAGCATTCTTTCAGAATTATTATTTTCTGCCTTCCCATCCATTCCAGGCTT
Source organism: Channa argus (assembly GCF_033026475.1). NCBI lineage: Eukaryota > Metazoa > Chordata > Actinopteri > Anabantiformes > Channidae > Channa > Channa argus. The sequence goes on from NC_090199.1 coordinate 19,520,752, forward strand.
CATGTAGCAAGCCTGTTAGACGCTGTTTGTTTCTTTGGTGTCATGGTAAGGTGCAAGGCCTTCTTGCCATCTGGTGTACATGACAATGCTGTGATTCAATCAACATCCCATTTACTGCCATTTACTCTTCTAGAGGAAACCATCATGGATTGTGATGGACCATTATCCACGGATGAGGCCCATTCTCATTTCCTAGATGGCTGTTTGTGTGTTTTGTGTGTCTGTGTGCCTCTGTGCATGTGTATTGAAAGGCTGTTTCATGACACAAGAGCTACATGAGATTGTCACGCCTTGCTGACAGTGACACTCTATAGAGGGAGGGTCTGCTATACTTTTATTTGGAACAGATTCTGTTCTCTTTTACATATCCACAAGTGTTCTCATTTCTATTGTTTGGCAGCAACACGCTCACACTTAACAGGGCTCATCATCCTCTCTTTTTTGTGTTCTTGTAAATACCCAGCATCCATCCGTATAGTCCTGAGATGCTAGGTTAATGCTGATAATGACCCACATGGGGTGATGAAGTGTATCACTGGTTCTCGACATACTGAAACAGAGCAAAACCCTGATGATAGCTTTTTAGAATGTAGCTTGATTATTTTACAATGTTCTATGTGTTTTTGCTTTAATAAAACATGGAATTGCTGTGATTATATGGTATGATAGGTACGACTTTATTTCTAACAATAATTTTTTTTAGAGTCTCCTAACTTGTGACCATCTTACCCAAGTTTATCCATTATGAATAAATCCTCTCCAGTTTTATGTGCTGCAAACCAATTCAGGTTCTTCTATAAAACTGCCTTGTGTCACCACGGAGAAGAAGAAGATTTATTCCACCATTTCTCCCTACTGCACCAACAAATCACAGGAGGGATAAGAGTCATTTTCTACCAGCGGCCACAGTCTGAAGGTGGCTGCTAAATGTGTTATGTGTGCCTGAAAACAGAGGCAGAGCAGCTGATTCTTTAGACCTAAGCCACCCTTCTTGCTGTGGTCAATGTGGACTGTTAAAAATGCTAAATGTTGCCACTGTGGGTCCACACTGCAGTGTTTCTGTTTTTATCACTACATGCCCCTGAGGGGCTAGTGTGAAATGAAGGTGAGCCTAAACCACACGCCCACAAAATGAACTTTGTGTAGACAGGTTTGATCAGTGATCAGAATATAATTAGTAGTTTGTGCACACAATCTACATTTGTGTTGGAACCATTTATGAGAAAATGTTACAATTTATATGTGATCCCCAATTTATAGCTGCCTTTGTACATTTTTGCTTCATTAATTACCTACTTTGGTTCATTAAGTTATTAGCATTACATGTGATAAATAACAGAGGCACAAACTAAAACTAAAGTGGTGCGACTTTGTTAATGAAATATTTTTTAGATTTTCAGAGAGACTAGCTTGTGTTAGAAAGAACTGTTATCGTAAAAGGTTGAGAGACTGTGTGGAAAATAAGTGTGAGCTAATAAAATTATTGAGAGATGAAGCACAGTGTCGTTACAGTGCTTGACATTACAGACATTCATTTACTGCACTCTACCAAATGCCTACAAATGGGTTTATGCACATGTGTTTTTCATTAGAGGTTTCCCAGCCTGTCGTTGAGAAACTCTTACCATGACACATGACAGAAATTACATGGAATAGTGTATTTTTTGCCTGGATTTGTTCTCTCTTGTGCAGTGATGCAGGAAGGTATGTGTGAAGTAATATGTCAGAAATTAAGACTAGTAGTTAATTGATGATGTAATGAAATACTGTTGTACTCTGACCTTTACATTGTCACAGTGTATTAAGAAGAGCTGAAAAAGTTTTTAGCCTGCGCTTGTCCAATTTTAAAGATAAAGCACGCTTCGATGAAAACGCGTATGATACTGGCTGACATGAGCCTGATGCTGGGCGACAGTCGTCCAGCTCTTACATGTTCAGGGTCTTTGCACTCCAGAATCTTAATATGATAGGCTTTATATTTTTACCCTGCATATCCTACATTTCCACACAACCTTAGAATGAATATAGTTTGTTGTTCTCTCAGCCTTGTGCTTTTTCACTGTTGCTGTCTAAGCGTGGCCCGTTTTGTTTTCCATCAAACCTTTCATATTGGAGTGCACACCTCAGGTCAGTCCAGTGAGTGACCTTCCACTGAAGGGGTTGAGGAGAAACATTATCGCAAGGTCGAGATTAACACATTGTTGTCCTTTAAGCATGAAACAAGTTTGTAATATCTCCATTACTTCAGCAAATGTTGCATTGATAACACTATCACTTGAGTGTGAAAATAGCTTTAAAGTGGCTTGTTGCTTATTTGGCTACACTATCAGTGGCTGCCTATCTACTGTGTTCTGTGTGCTCTGACACTGATTAGGTCTTTGGCTGTATTGCTGACTGTTAGCTTTTATTTCTGACTAGCATTTACTCTTGAAGACTATAAAGTGTGAGTTGTCTTCTGATCAATTTTAAGTTTCTGATGGTCATTTCCCACCCTCTATACTTTCACTTGTAGTAAGGGTGTGTTTGTAAATGTGTACGTGTGCACAGTCACAGAGCTGTATTTGTACATTAGCTGCTTGTACCTGCTTTAATTCCGCAGACCCACACATAGTAAACATGCAGTAGAAAAGGAGGTAGAGCAGAGAAATGGAAAAGAAATTAGTTGCTCTTTCTTCATCTGTCTGTCAAGAGACAAGAGGGAACAATTTACCAGAGATTTTCCAAGACAGGATGAGAGCAGGAAGAAAGAGATGGTGATAGAAGTGGATAGAAGCACAATAATGTGAGGTACTTACTGTAAAGTTCAATATGTAAATGGAAGAGGGTAAGAAATAAAAGATGTAGACATGAGTCGGGAGAAGCTTGATTGGTCATATAAAATATGAAGAAGAAGAAGAGTTAATAAGGAAGTCATCGTTTGTTTAGTGCATCCAGTGGTTTCTGAGAAGCTCTTTTACCTTTGTCAGCAGGATTGCGGCTTGTTTACAGGTGCATTAAAATGGTGTTACTCCATGCCACTGCAGCAGCTTTAAAGTACATTCCAGACCATAACTACAGTTATCTGGACAGGAATACATTTTGTATTTCCCACTTTGTGCCTTAGCAATTGGAGTTTGAAATAAAACATTTGGTACTACATGAAAGTGTCAAGTTTCTGCTTTAATGTGAGCAGGTTTATGTCAGTATTGATAGAACTTTGTCTGTAATATAACACTTCACATATCACATAGTGCCCCAATTGCAAGCGTTCAAAAGGAATTTGGCAGTGGCTACACCTTAACTTTGGGCACTATTGCTCATGCAAGAGTTTTTTTTCTGCATTTATGTAAACGTAATCAAATGTTTATCCATTCTTTTATTTTGTTTTGTTTGAAAGCAGATGTCAAAGATGTGTAACTCCCAAACACCTTAATTGGAATGTATCATAAGATCATAAATGTATATGTCTGTCTTTGTGAATGCTTTCAAAATCGATTATGATTCATGACTGCATCTGTTTTGTACTTGCTAGATAGTTCTGAAAGATTCTCTTTTCCTATGTGTTACCGAGGTTACTTTTACACTCAGGATAAGAATACACTAGCGCACACTGGTCATCAAGCTGTGTTTTTCTGTGCCTCCTGCCCACACACAGGTGCAACGCATCTTTAGAAGAACAGCTCAGCCCACACACACACACTCACACACGTGCACACACACACAGACATACATATTAGGAAGGCTATAGATAGCTATATGCTGACACACTTCGTTATCATCTCTCGTTTCTATGGTAACTAGTGCTATCCATCCCTACCATTAACCCCACAGCGGTGTGGATTATAGTGATTATAGTGCAAGACCATTCTTAAGATAACTGTCAAATAATGAGGCAGATGATATAGTCTTACCTTCCCTAAAGGCTGTGATCTAGCACCACTGTGTGCAAAATTGTGTGTTTTTATTATTTTACGGTATTGTACTGATATTCCAGGTAAACAATGAAACTGTTGCTTTCACGTAGTTGAATTTAGCTGCAGTTATTTATAGCAGTTTTTCATTGCAGGTGGCGGTTAATTCACTGGAAATGCATGATTTATTTTTTCTTAACATTAATCAACAAACAAACATTAATAACATAAACATTAATTATTACATTAATCAACAAACAAAATCCAATATTATAGTAACAACATGCCAACATGAGCCTAGAAACCAATGCCAGTGGTGTGGGCTCAATGCAAAAAATAGGGCGACAACCGCAGCCTGGTGTGTCACTACCCTTAGGCAAAACTTAAATATTCCTACCAAAGTTGCCAAACATTCCAAAAGTAGTTTCAATAAAAATTAAGGCTGTTCATTAATTAATAATCTAGTCTCATAGTAGTCTTGAATGAGAAACTTGGCTTTTTAGTTGGTCGTATAGTATAGTAATTTAAATATTTTTGGTTTTGCCTTTAATCACTGATCACAGACCAAAAGAATAATGAATTAAATGAAATTGTGAAAAGTGAAAAAATAATAATAATTTAGTCAAAAGAAAATAATGACAGTGACATGGACATAAAATGTGTTTTTTCTATAGCACATTCACAAACCCTATGCTCCCCGGATAATCAACGTTGTATCATGATTTAAGTCTTGGTTTCTGTTGCAATTCATCTAGTGCATTTTTAACTATTGCTCTAAACAACATTTAAAAACGGCTGTGTGATTCACCCTTTGGACACCCTCAGTCATGATAAGATCAAATAAAAATTATAAATGTAATAGTTGTTGACATATGGATGAAAGCATTGGCCAGACAGTAAATATTTGCTGAAGATAAAGCGAAAATAATGAACTGAGCCATCACCAGCTGTGTTCAGTAAAAGTTGCGTGGGGTTGGGGTACTGTATGCTTCTCTCCCAGGATTCCTGTTGAGAGGAAAGGCAAATATCTTTGCGTTATTGGGTAGCAACTGTTCTCAGCCGCATTAATGTTTGACGTTATTTTAATTTGAAATATTTTGGCTCATAAACGTTATATTCTGAAGTCAGATGCCCTTGATGTTAGATGTGTTTATTAAACTGGCAAACATGAAAAGTATTTTATTACAAAGGCTGTAGTAAATTATCTCTCTTTTTTTCCCACTGTTGAGCTATGTGTATGTATCGCACGAGTGTGTATTTGTATTACTGTATTGCAGAATGTTTTTATTTGATGTTTTCTGTCCCCTGTTAGATGCAAAGCACATTGAATTTTTTTGCAACGAAATGTGTTCTACAAATAAACTTGCCGTGCTGTCATTCAAGTTAAGGACTTCCAGCTAGATTGGAAATGAAAGCCCACCTGTGCTTTGATGGATATAGTGACAAGTTTGATTTTTAGTGTGGTGCATCCTGTATAGCTCAAGTTAACTTCTCGAGTGCTGTGTTTTTCCACCGTACAAAACCATATAATGACAATTTAGGGAAACAGAACGAATACTAAGCTGTGCTGGTGTCACCTGCAAAGTGAGCCAGTTTGTCTCTGTTCCTAGTCGGTTAACTTCTCCTCATATATGAAGCAAGAGACGGCAGTTTTGTACAAGCCTGTGAAATCTTTTATCTGTCACTTCCACACAAGACGATTGTGATGAAGAAACACCAAGATCATGATCTTACTAATACCTGCTGAAAGTAAACAAAACCTTTACACTGAAAATTAATGTACAGTCTCTTGCAGTCATAGGGGGGCAATAGAAACTCTCTGTGTGTGTGTGTGTGTGTGAGAGAGAGAGAGAGAGAGAGAGAAAAAGAAAGAGGGTGCATTCAGTGGAGAATAAGTGTCCCTCATGTGATTGTAGCAAAAAGGTAGAGATATAATTTCCCCTTTTTGGACACTTTTTCACCTGAGTCAGTTTTTATCTGCAGTACCTGTGATGTGTTTATTTAGGATGTTCCTGTTTTAATTCTTATTTTCACTTTTTCACTCTTATTGCTTATTTTTACTTACCTTGTTAGGCCCATTTATTGTTTGTGTAGCAACATTTTGATTTCCACAGTAATAGACCCAGATGCTTACACCCTAGGTTGCAGGAAAAGCTGAATGTAGACATTTTGGTCTTAATTCTTAAGTACACAATATTTTGTACCAGGTCTATGACTGTGAGGCCTTAATAGACCATATGACCTTACTTACTTACTTACTTATTTGTTTATTTGTTTATTTAAAACAACCCCTACTGGGAAATTTGAGGAATCAAAACATTTTGCAAACAAGATGTAACCCCCAATTATCTGACATGGACATGCCTTCATATATATTATTTTTGGATGATTTCAGATGTTCTCGATTAGATGCTGTTCGAGGACACTGGGTGTGTACTGTGTATTTTCAGTTTCATATTTTCCATAACTATAGTCATCTTAAGTGTACCAGCAAGCAGAAAGGGGAAAAACACTTGAGACAGTTGATTTGTACGTATAAATGTCATTCTGTTCATCTGAAGCCTGTGGTGCAAACACTCACTGCCCATCTCATGAAGACTATCTCCTCCTCTTCCATCACGGTTCACTCTCCTTTCACTTTTCAGGTTTTACAGCCTTGGAAAGGCAAACAGGGGGCAGATGTGGCAGCTCTTTAAATAGACCTAAAGAGGTCTTAACAAGCAGTCTGCTTAGCTCCAATCAATGTGTTGCTGCCCTTCACAGCCCCTTAGAAATTCCTGAAATCACATCATTTTAGGATTTTTTTTTTATCTGTTTGACTATCCTATTTTATGGTTGTTTCTGTTAGCTCTGTTATTCATCCACTGGAAAACAGCTGCTCTCATTACTAAGAAAATATTTTTTTTCAAGAGCAGAGGGGTGCAGGTTATGAAACCTACTGATGCTGGAATCCACATGTAAATACACTTGTACAGGCTAAACACTCACACATAAACAGCACCATGGAAAAAATGTGCTGGCTGTGATGAACAGGTTTGAGAACACACAGTGCATCACAGGTTGCTGCGCAGCTGCAGGCTGGTCAGAGTGACCATGCTGACCCCTGGCCGCCATAGTGTTAAATTCACCAGGTGGTGTTGATGATGTGGCTAATTAGTGTACCGGGCATTAAAATCTGCATACATAGGTTGCAGTAATCATGGCAGTTGTAGTGCTTGTACTGCTGATTCACTCTGTATCGAACACCCTGTACTCAGTTTTTACTACTAAGCCTGTTACTTTCTGACCTAAATGTCCTGTTTCTTTGGTGAGAACAATTTGTTGATCACTTCCCACACATTTCTTTTCTTAGTTTGCATGCTTGTGTGTATTTGTATAAGTATGAATCACTTTCATCCCACCATCTTTCTCCAATGAGGACGATCCTGTTCGAAAAGCCCTGTGCCACAGTCACAGAATTCATAGGGAGAATGGAGTGAGGTGGGTGTTGAGTCCTCTTTTCATGTATAGCGCCCATATGCAGACACAAATGCACCCACTTCTGCCTTTCCGCTCATCTTGAGAATTTATTTATATATATATATATATATATATATATATATATATATATATATATATATATATATATATATATATATATATATATATATATATATATATATATTTTTTTCCAATTGACCCTTTTGAATGTTTGTCTGGGCGTGTGTGCACATGCGTAAGTTAAAAGTGACTCAGTTGGATAAAGCTACAGATGTGATGGAAGAAGATGTGACATAAATAAGAGTAGGAGATGAGACAACCTGAAAGAAAAATTATGGCTTTTGCTTTGTTTTGAGGGTCATATTGTGGAGTCTGTGCTATGCCTTGTTTGTCTTTTGTGGTCAATCAGTGGCTGCTGTTCAGGAAAAATAACATGATCTCATAGCCCCAGTACCCAAGATTTATATTCCTCACAAACGTGAGGAAAGTTACCAACTTCTGTTTTTTCTAAGGTCTGTAGCATGTGTATTTCTGGAAGCTAAATCCAGGTATATGTGCCCTCTACTTGCAGATTTTCAGTTTAACCCAATCTAATACCCTTTGTTTTTTGGCAAGAATTCTGTTGTTCTGAAAAACGTTGCAAATGCTGTAGGTAAAATAATTCATGTACAGCAGTGCCTCTATCAGGTTGACAAAGAAAGAATGAAACTGTAATAAAACTGAGCCAAGCCAGCGTTTAACCTTTCTCTGAGGTAAGAATGTTTTGCTGGGTAATTAATACAATATGGCTCTGCCTTGTGTCTGTCTCCAAACTCCAAACATTTTCTCCTTCCAACTTATTTCCCCTCTGTACCCCTAGTGATGTCATCACACACAGCTACTCACACGCACACATCCTGATCCATGCTCGCACAAACTGTATCAACAGTGCAGATATTTTGGAAAAAAAAAAGGGGGGGAATTGCTGCTAGGCTGATTTGGCCTTAATAGGGCTTTGACGTCAGTGGGAGGTGAGACTGGGCTGAGGTGCATATCTCTGAAAGCTTCCCTGAGGAGGCCTTAATAGACCTTTTGCATTTCTCCATTTTGCTGTTACTTTGAAGTTGATCACACTTGACACTCTGGGGTTGAGTTTGTGCTTGACGAACGTTGGCGTCGGTGTGCAGTGAACCCAAAGTATTTTATTAGGTTTCTCACTACTTTAAATGGCAACTGTGAATTCAGTGACTTTGTGGTAAGGTATCTTCTGTTGGGTTTATCTGATGGGCTTTTAATAGCAGTGTAAAAAGCAGCAGTACCAATCCGTTTTTTTGTTTGTTTGTTTGTTTGTTTGTTTTGTTTTTTATTAGCAAGTTTTTTGATTGTTTTACTGTGATTTACAGATTTATAATATTTATAAGAAACATTTTGGTGTTTAATACCATTTACATAATGATGCTTGTTGTCTTTCTTGTGTATCGTAGATAGAAAGCATTACACTGTCAGATTAGTATGAACCTTTTTGCTGTCATTGTGCACTTCTATATAACTATTACTGTTTTACTGTATCTGTATCAGGAAGTGTGTGTGTGTGTGTATGTGTGTGTGTGTGTGTGTAAAATAATTTTGCAATGTTTGCAGTTGGAAGATGCAAGCAGTTGGTAAAGGGCAGTGGGAACTGATCCAGAGGGCTGAGCCATATGCTCAAACAGAACACCAAGTTCCCTTCTTTGCTTCCCTTTCATTTGTTTACCTTTCTCCTTTCTCACTCCATGGCTTCTCTGCTTTGAGGGAAGACACATGGGGAAGGAAAGAAAGATACAAGGATGGACAAATGAAGTAGTTCCCAAGGCAATATACACAAATAGGAAAAGAACAGACAAAGAAATGTCTTCCAGCTGTTCTGAAAATGTGAGCTGTGAGCTTTGAGCAAGTATATTGTTGAAAGCAGCATTGGTGCCAAAACCGAAGTAGGCCTCAAATACAGAATTATGCTCTATATGACGAGTGTGTTTTTTACCTTTGTGTGTTATCTTTGCATAGCTGAAAAGCAGTAGCTTAAAATATCTGTAGTGTTCCTTGATTCCCTTGATCATGTCAAAGAAACAAGTGGAGAATTATATTTCAAATGTGTTGGACTATGCTCTTCATTTTTAGGACCACATTTTAATAGGTTTCTTGAAATATAGATTATTCTAATCTAAAATGTATAAATATTGATTTTGGCCATTGAAAACCAATCACTCCTCTATAGTTTGAAAATTTAAATGTGTTTGCTTTCAGATAGCTAAGCCCAGACAGACAACATTATGGTATCTCCTGACAGTTTTCTCCTAATATGATACATTTTTCATACAACATTTGCATTGTATCCCCGCAGTTCAGAGTAATAAGATTAACAAGCAGCTATAGAAAAAACAAAACAAAACAAATAGTTTGTTTGTTGGATGTGCCAAAAAGGTTTTATTTGCTACATCAGCTGCTCCTGTTTGGGACACAAAAACAAATAAATTTGGCAGAATTAAAAGACATGCCTTCAGAAATATTTGTTTTAGGCTTATTTGTGGTAATCATGCTGCCATCATTTGCCATAAAACTAAATCTGTGCTTTTAATGCTCTGTTTAAATTTATTATTCACTTCATGAAGCCTTAAATTAGCTCAGCATCATGGAAAATTCATTGGGAGCACACATTGGTGAGGGTACATACATAGTGGTATGTGGTATACATACATGTGGCATAGTGGTATAAAGAATTTATGTTCTTATTTGTGTGAGTGGCACCATTTTCTGTCACTAAAGGGTGCCAAGAGAAAGATTACTACATTTCAAAATTGCATTCTTAATTTTTGTTTGTGTCAAGGTCATATGATTGAAAACTTTAGACATCTGGTCTCAATAGATCTCATGATGAAATCTTGAAAGTCCTGTTGAAAACTTAATATAAACATCATTCTCACAAATTGTGCAACAAAATTTTCTCTCAAACCTAAAAGAGATTTTACCATCAGGCATTTATGCGCACACGCACACACAAACACACGCACGCGTGCGCGAACTGGAGTCTCCCTGTCTGTTGAGTTGTTTACTGTCAAAAAATATTTGAGGCCCAATGTGTTTGTGGTTACATTTTTTTGCTGTTACACCACACTGCTTTTAGTTTGAGCCCAAATGGAGTTTGCAAATATACAGTGGTTTGTGTGTGACTTTCCTTATTAGGTCAGAGTTTATTCGTGTGGGTTGAAAATAAGCTTGCAGCATAGCGGTTAATGAAAAATTCACTAATACAAAGTGTGTATGCTTATTACTGTCCAAACGCTCTACCTGCCTCCTTTCTGCCATGTGTGTTTGGCCTTGGGTTAGTGGTAGTGTTAGCGACACTGTTATGGAAACCCTGTTATTTTCCTTTAGCAACAGTCATACTGAAGGTCATAGGCAGTCACTCAGAGGCCTTTTTTAGTCAATCGGCATACTGTCCCAGTGGCATTTTGGCTGCTGAGTCAACTTCTCTCTCTGCTTGTTGAGCTAATAGTGGAGATACTGATGCTGGAAATGCCTTAAGTTTTTTTTACAGGTTACAGTGAATGTAAACAGATTAATATTCTCCTTTGTTCTTATTTCTCCTTGTGTCTCTGACGGGAAAAATCTACTTCAGTGTAACATCTGGTCACTGTTGAAGCTGTGCAAATGCAGAGCTAAAGTGCAACATCTGCACAGACTACTGGCTTAGCATTCATTGGGTTTTATTCATGTCTTTTTGCTTTGTTGTGGGAAATTGCTGTGTTTTCTTATTGACACAGCTAAAAAGAGAAAATTTGATTTTACATTACCAATGTCTCCCGTACGGAATTCGACTCAGCTTGCTGTTGTTTTTAAGTCTCTCCATGTCCTAGGAAGTCGCAGTGCATTATGAATACAAGACATTTACTACTATTTTCATGTTGATAAACAAGTACTGTTTAAAAGCTGAAATTCTGCCAGTAGGAGGTTTATAAGCTGAACTAATACTGTACAGCACTCTATTCGCAGGAGCCATTTAAGCCCATAGACCATTCCACATTTGTAAAGATGAGGCCAACATTTCCTTTTGTAGCAGTGATCGCAGGCTACCACTGGCTTTGATTGCAGCACTTGCCATTAAGTTATAAATGTCCTGAGTGATTAAGGAGGACTGAAATGTCTTGTCTTGGCTCCCTTTCTGGCCATAGCACCTCATTCCCCCTTCTCCCTGCTGCTGCTATTTTCCTCTCTCTTTCTATCTGCAACACACACAAATGGTTCACAGGCAGCAGCTACCACTCCTTAAGAAAAAAACAGACTTCTGCAAATCTTTAATGCAGTTCTACTAAGTCCCTTTTAATGAATTTATTCTTGGAGCAGTTTCCTTGATGGCAGTGCCTCTCTTGATCTGTCTGCCAACTCTTTATATCCATATATGGTGAATACTACACCAAGACTGAAAGTACTTTAAAGCTTTAGTGATTTACATGTCAATCTTTGTGAAGTCTCGACTTCTGTATATCAGAACTAATGCATTATCCTTCAAATTCTGTGTGATTAAAAATGTGCTTTGCTATGGTTCAACAGTGAATATAGAGGCATATATGAATACATTTGATTTTTCTGCATGGTTGTCCCAATGTTTTACTATGGTAGTTAAGCTATTAGACTACTGAGATAAACCGTGGGTAGCAGATAAACAACATGTCTTTACTCGCCCTGCATCAAAGAGCAATCACACTAAAAATGCTTGTAAAAAGTTAAGGTGAAAGAGTGACACGTGCCTCAGAAAAAGCAACATAAAACATGAGGCTTATGCCGACTCATGTCTCCTTTTGCTGCATTATTTATTTGTTTGTTTTATAGTTGAATTTTATTGATTTTTAAAGCTCAAGAAAATGGACAGGTGATTAAAATGTTCAATAAATCCATGATTTTGCAAGTCAAAGATTCATAATCACAATATTGAAGAAAATATTTTTGCCAAAGGAGCTTAATACATGCGCATTATTTTGGAGTTGTGGTTCTAGCTACCTAAAGCCTCTAAAGTTAGTAGTATACACTATACTGTTTGTCTCCCCTTAATGGCTTTGGTTGCTGTTAGCTTAGCTTTGTTTGCCTTCAGCTTTATTTTGCTTGTCCCTTTTTTTTTTTTTGCCCCATGGATAGCATTTTAATAAACACTGGGTTTAATTCCATGTAGGCTTTGCTTCGGATCACTGATAGACAGATTCCCTTCATGAACACCACATGACAACCCTGTGTTTGGAGAATGTCAGTCACACGGTGAAGACAGACTTGTGTTTGTTTGTTTTTTTGTTACGCAGCAGTATGTCAGAGGGTCTTTGAGCTCAACATTGTCCTGCTATGCCTTCATTCTTGTTTCATTGGTTTTCACTCTAATAAAGCTGAGAGAATTGTGTAGAACACATTCAAGTTTCTCTTTCACACACACACAAGTCTACATTTACATTTACATTTAGTCATTTAGCAGACGCTTTTATCCAGAGCGACTTACAAGTGAGGTACAAGGCAAGCAAAAATCTAAGTCAAGGAGAAAACATCAAAGCAAAGTCCTATCAGAAAAGTGTTCACAGTTCACGAGATGCAAGTGCGAGAAAGAGCCAAGAGACAGAGACAAGTCAGAGACAAGTCTGTCTCTGTCAAATTCTTTCTTGCACTTGTCCAGACAGTCATCTCCCCTCAGGGAGCCACTGCAATGGACACTCCGTAAGGAGAGCTTCATTGATCTACCTGCAGGCGGTGAGGTAAAGGAGACCTCTCCCCCCATGGCTGCTTTAACAACGCTGTCCTCTGTGTCAGCCTGCCGTAAGGGCACTGCAGCCTTCGGCCTGTTCTGTGACAAGGCCTGTGTGGTACACAGCATTGCATGTGGTAATTACATAGTAAGTTACACACATCTGCTGGTACTTTACATCAGAATGCTAATCTGTTTCAAGACCTTTCTTTGCCTGCATTTGCTTACCTAAAGCTCTTGCAGCTTTAGGTGTCTTAATGCCTCAGGTTTAGGATATGACACAATGCTCTACATACATAACATCAGCGTTACACAGTGTTGGAAGGACTATTTATTTTCGATATTACAGGGTCTTTGCTGTTGTCTAGGTTTGCAATATAAAAATACCTACTAGCTAATACAATTGAGATCATTACCCACCTGTCAAATGTAAAATGTTTTTTGTCTTAATTTTGCTTTTGACATTCAGTCTTTTATTTTGGTGACATTTCAAATGTCAAAAATGCTGTACCTGTGACTTTGCTGCTGTGAATGATAGTAGACAAGTCATTGTGTTCCATCAAATGTTTCTTTGTTGCTAAGGAGTTATGAAAAAGAAACTGGCACTGTTAATTCAGGTTTTCTGACCCTGAGAAGCCCTACTTAAAAAGCTGTGACTAAAGAATTTGAAAATTCAATAACCACGATCACAAGGTTCGTGTAGCTTAGGCCCAGACAGAAATGTGCCTATAAGTGGTCTATAAGGAGAAAAACAACTAACAAGGACTCTAGTCAGTACTGCGAAATCTGCAAAACTGTGAAGAGAAGGAAGGATTTTGTTGCTCAACATTCCTGACATACTGTAACCCTGCTGACTGTTGATAATTTAGTTGCTGAAAGGCCTTTTTGGGTGTATGCCCCTGGAGTAGTCTGGATTTTTCACTGTTGTGTTATGTTAGTTATGATTTATTATTGTTCGTGGTAGTGATATGACCACATAAAACTTAAGCTACTTAATGATGTGTGTATGTATCCTCACTTTGATGTTCAGACAAGCTTTGAGATACCGCTCCTCATCTTTGACCTGTACTCCTTATCATTACCATGGCAACTGCCATCAACCTCCAATTCGCTAGTTCCCGGTGAATCAAGTGATTCTTTGCTTCCTGGGAAAGTTTCATGGTGTTCTAAAACAAAGAAAGAGGGCCGATTTGGGTTCCCATTTTGGGACGCTGCCAACTGAGCTCATTTCTATGCTTCCACTGTCTCCCTGGCTTTTTAGGCCTTTCATTCCTAACTCTTGGGTCTGATTTGTTTGTGCTGTATTAAATACCCACTGCTACCCAGGCAGTTTGCAGCTCAAAGTTTGTACTAGTTACAATTGGTCAGTGGATGTGAGGGTTTAGTAGTGTCTAATTCTGACTAAGCGTCTTTCTCGGTTCTCGGTGACTTATCTACATATTTCTTTTTTATTACTTGTAAGTTGTATTTTAAAGTATAACATCTTTAAACTCAATCTATATACCTTGCTGCATGTCCATCGTTGGATATTTTTCAGATGTTTTTGTAGATTTGATCTATTTCCCACTCAAATGACACACACACATTTTTTTCTAGTCCCCTCATTTTTCACCAACATTGTGCAAAAATTTGAATCCTTAAGAGTTTTAGTTATTTCTGTTTCTTTTATTTCTGGTTTAGTTATTTCATCTTATTTTCCAACAGCTACTTGCTTTAAACAGGCTAATGAGGGTTTACCAATCACGAAAAATAGCAGAATCTCACTATCTACTGATCAAAACATTTAGAGAATCAGGAGAAATCTCTTTGCTCAAGGGACAAGGCCAAAGGTCATGATCTTTGATGCATGTGATCTTTGAGCCCTCAGGAGGCACTGCGTTAAAACCTTGTATGATTCTCTATTGGACATCACCGCATGGGCTAAGGAACACTTCCAGAAATCACTGTCTGTGAACACAGCTGTATCATATAAAGAAGAAGCCATATGTGAACACGATCCAGAAACGCCGCTTTGTTCTCTGGGCCAAAGCTCATTTAAAATGGTTTGAGGCAAAATGGAAAACTGTTCTGTGGTCAAATGAATCAAAATTTGAAATAGTTTTTTGGAAACCATGGACTAAAGAGGAGCGGGACCATCCACCTTGTTGTCAGTGGACAATTAAAAAGTCTGCATCTCTGATGGTATGGGGGTGCACTAGTGTCTATGGCTTGGGTAGCTTACACATCAATCCTGAAAAGTACATAGATGTTTTAGAGCAACATATGCTACCATCCACACAATGTCTCTTTCAGAAAAAGCCTTGCATATTTCAGCGAGACAGTGCTAAACCACATGCTGCATCCATCACAACAGCATGGCTTTGCAGGAGAAGAGTCTGGGTGCTGAACTGGCCTGCCTGCAGTCTAGACCTTTCACCAATAGAAAACATTTGGCACATCATAAAAATAAAAATCCAGCAACAAAAGCCCAGGAGTGTTGAGCAGGTGGAATTTTGCATGAGACAAAAATGGGACAAAATTCCTCTCCTAAACTCAAGCAACTTGTCTCCTCACTTAACAGATGTTTACAGAAAGTTGTTAAAAGAGGAGGGAATGCTACACAATGGTAATCATCCCCCTCTTCCAACTTTTTTGAGATGTGTTACAGCCATCAAATTCAAAATGAGCTAAATTCACATCTTCCCAACTTTTTTTGGGAATTGGGGTCATATGTAGACCCAAGCAGCATTAGTCTTAAGCTTGTACTACCGTGTAAAAAAACAACTCTGTGCTTTCTTGACGATACTGTCAATCAATACATTTAATGGGAAATTTAAGGGATCCATTTATGCATGCTTATATTAATGTTTACTCATGTATTCAAATTGCATATAGGCAGTTCACCCAGCATACGTACCACCATTGTGCAGCCGGAGGTTTCATATTTTTCCCAGCAGCTGTTTAGCTGCATTCAGCATCTTTGGCTTAAGTCTAATTTAAACGGAATTAGATTCTAAGTGGCAGGCTCTGTAATTCTAATTATCAGTCCATCCACAATTGTAATGCACTATGTAGCTGTCATGTCAAATGTAGAGCAAATTACTTGCTGGTTCTCGGTGAACTCATAGGTCATCCCATAATAGCAGAGCAATCACAATGACATCTCAGTAATGCAGAAATGTGTTGTATTTATAATGGGCAGCATATTGTGTATTAAATCTTTTTAGCTGAGAACAAAGAATATTCGAATATATTACATACACTGATCAGCCACAACATTTAAATTGTTTATTTTTTTTTTAAAAAAATATTATGAACTAATAAATGCTGATCATCCTTCATTATGGGTTAGGAAGTGGTTAAGATGAGCTCTTCATTTGCGAATAGAGACCTTTTTAATGTTATTTTTTTAAAAATTACTGTTCACTGGTCATTACTGTTTTGCCACAATAAACATATTTGGTATTGTAAGAAATACAGTGTTTTGAGTACTTTTACTTTCCAGATAATCTATTTAGTATATTTAGTACTTTTACCTATGTAAAAGATTTGTAGAGGAGAAATTTTAGACTAATACTTTCACTTTTACAAGAGTACTGAGTTTGTGTACAGGGTATTGCATTTTGCTGTTTGTGGGAATGTCTGGCTGTAGACTGCTCAGCGTGGCCATGGTGATGCCTGTCCTCTATGAGATTATTAAGACCAGCAGTGTTATGTTGGAGCTGATGGGTAAATAATTGTTGGTAAAGTGTAGGTTTAATGACTGCACTGACTTGCCCTCTGTGAAGACACTGTAGCTGTCCAAGGTACTGAAATATGTTTACAGCACAAGTGGTTATTCCTGGCACATATTTCTCTCTCACATTTCTCTTGTCACACACACACACACACACACACACACACACAATCTTGTTTACACCAAATTCTGATCCAACATCTAAATGTCTGCACAAAATAAATGCACAAAGTTTCCACATTGTGCATTCAGAGATTTTCTTTGGCATTTCTCGGTTGTAATGAATGGTTATTTGCCTTTTCTATCAGTCCTGTTGTCCTTTGACCTATGGACTGTGGACTGGTCTCTGTCTCTCTCTGTCTCTGTCTCTGTGTAGAATTGCCTGTATTTAAAGTGCCTACTGAATAGATATATTTTTTATTTTTTTGGTTTATTTTTACAGAGGAATTTTTTACACGTGTAATGTAGTGTAGACATCACTTTAAACTGCTGTACTTAAATAATAAAGAAGTGGATTTCTTTATTCTTTTCTAAACTAACAATATCAGATATAAATAGATATGAATAATATGTATTTTGTGCTGTCTAAAACCGTCTTCTCAAAGAACTGCTTGAACCTACTGTTTGGTAATGTTGGAAAAGTGACTCACAGTTAGCCTTTCTGCTTCCTAATTACCTGCAGTTTATTTATAGATGCTATCTAGATGTTATCTAGGCATCAGGCTAGAAACAGTTTCAAGGTACACAAGTCAAGATGGCTTAAAGGTACTAGAGTGTTTCACCCACCATCTTAGGCAGATAAGTACAAACTGTATCCACCCTGTTAAAAAACTTGAATAATGGCAATAGAAGAGAGGTAGTTTTACAGAATATTTTGTTGTTCAGGCTTAAGAAAGTAAGACAATGATTTCTCTAGCTGGAACGATGGAAATTGAGGTACTTCATTGAATTCAAATTATGAATTGGTGTGATAATGGAAAACAGTGGATAAAGATAAAGTTACAGAATTTAGATGCATTATGTTTTTTAGTGCAATTGATTTTGTATGTAATGTAATGTAATGTAATTGATTTTTTTTTTAAATCAGGTAAACACAGTGAGGCTAAATGCAACAATGTGCAGCACATGCAGAAATGTTTTATTTTTTGTTTTTTGTTTTTTGGCAACATAATAGCTAATCACATTTTGAATGGTTGCCTTCAGCTCCTTTTTCTTTTATCTGCAGTGAGCTTCAGACCAAAAACTACAGAGCAGTATAATTGTTGGCACAGGACCCAAGGAAATACTTCCACTAATTCAGGCTGAATCCTGATTATTGAAATATTTTGTGAGCTGTTGTTGCAAACAGAGTACTGTTTGTTCTACTAGTTAGGTCACTTAATGTATATTTATTTCCTCCACACTGGCTTCCTCACACACTGTGTAAAAAAAAGACTCAACTTATGTTTATATTGTTAAGTCTTTTAAGAGAAGAACACTCCTTCAGTGTTATTGTGAAAAAGTGTTACACTTATTGCACACCACAAAAAAATGTCTTTGCTTATCAAAATTATGAAACCACTTTAATCTTAATAAATTATCGTCAGTGGAATTTGGTCTGTCTGTAACTTCCCAGATCAACAGTATTTTTTGCAGAATGCCTCTAAGCTCTTTTTCTTGCACTTTAACATATGTTAAAGCTTTCTGCAAAGACTCAAATTGTCTTTGATAGGGTCTAGGTCTACATGAGGAGCTTTTATTAAATTCAGAAAACATTATTTAAATGTTTGTTTGCAGCACTAACAAACTGAGAGTACTACTATAGTGGTATTATTTTTAATCATTTAAAGATCAACACTTGTCCTAGTTGTACATATCTCATGATGTCAAACACAAGTGGGTGAATCGACCTCTCCTTCATACACAAGTAATTCAAATCTTACAAAACACAAACACATACACACATCTCTGCATATCATCAGATTGAGTTTGCATGTTGATTTTTACCCAAGTACTATATCTGTTTAGACAACAACACTAAAGAATGTGGCTTTTGTTGGCAGCTTACTGAAGATAAATTCCCCAACTCCGGTGTTTGTCCATGTAAATGTGCCAGAGTATGAGTTTATGTCCTAGAGTCTACAGCTATTACTATAATTAGCTCAAGTGTTTTGGTTGCCTTGGTAGCATCACAAAGTCCTCGTGTCTGTGACTCTGTGTATGTGGTTGTGTGAGAGAGTTTGCCTTAACAAGTGCGTAGAGTTTTTTTTTTTTTCCCCTTATTGGTCACCTGTCGAGCTGCATGGATGTGACATCAGGGACACATTTGGACAAAGTTACTCAAGCATATAATGCACACATGGCACATGTTGCTCATTTGACCAATAGTAGAAACACTGCATTAGCTTGAACAGATCTGGGGAGTATATTTTCCAGCAGGTGTACATAAGAGGGAAACCAGTAGTGGTAAATTCATATTGATTTCAACTTTGGAACATTTATTCATTTAACCTCAGGTGTGCTTTATGGCAATATGACTTGCTATATTCAAATAGCAACTGCAGTCAAATTTGTCTTAATATACCCTTCTGATGCCAGAGTTCCAAATATTGCAGGTTAGCAGATTGCCATAATTGTTGTTAAAACAATTTTGCTTCTTGTGAGTTTGTCATATTATGATTTCATGCCGGTTTACACTGGACACGCAGTGTGAATATAAAACTGACAAAAATATGTTCCACTTTTGTCCAGTGCTGAATACCAGAATAAACCAGAATGTACTACATTACTGCTCTCATGCCTTTTAAGCATTTGTGCCAGTTGGAGAGGCGCATAATAAAAAGGGATACGGAAATCGGGAGTAAAGTCCTGACCAGTCTCTCAGAGAAGGAAAATAATGTTCTGCTTTAATAGCAGGCAACACACAAATACAGGGGTATTTGAAAGTGTGTGAATCCTTTTATTTGTATTTTCTTTGGCCATTCGTGATCTAAACCACTTATACAGTTAAGGGTCATGAGGGTCTAGCAACATACTCCACACAGATTGGTCTACTGTATTTCAACTGTTTATCCCTCATTCTCAGAGTAATGTCAAAAATGTAAATAGAAAATAATTCAATGCTTCTCCGCTCACCATTCCCTAAATGGTATGTACAAAAATATTAAACCATAGTCTTAATCATCAGTAAACATCTGCAGTGGAGCATTTGGGAAATAGATTCATATCTCTAAATACATTAGGTTAAAATAATCTCATGTGCACATAGCTTTAGTAAGCCTGCAGCCTCCTAATGCCGTCCTGTTTATAGAACTCCAGAAATACTTTGGATTTAAAGAGAAATCAAAGTTTAGCTTTTTGTTTTTTATAATAATAATAATTCTTCATAGTTGTAGCAGTCAAAAAGATGTTTTACTGCCTGACTGCCAATAATTAAAGTGCTATTATCAATCTGTTAAAATAATGTTAATAATGTCATTTGATCTCGACCAAGTTGTAATGTTTTACATGCTTTAATGCATGAATTCCTTTCCCCCATTCTAATCGAGCTGTGGGGTTTCACACAAAAATTTGGTTATATATTACGTCAGCCTATCCGCTAGGCCACTGCTAACCCAGTAAAGCACTTATTAAGCATTTATTTTCTCAGCTTGTTAACTAGACAATTAGTTCGGTGTTATTGGATATCAATACAGGACTATGTCAGTGCTGCTCTGGGGTCACTAAAAGTGAATCTAGAGATTAAAATTGGTGCTTTCTTTGTTTTCAAGAGGTTAATCAACAACAAACTCAAACCACTTAACCAGTGATTTACATAAAAATCATATTTTCCCTACTCCCACTCTTTGCTAGATGCCAGAGGGTTTGATTGTGGGCATTGCTGGTCTTCAACTGACTGGCCAATGCTGTTGTGTTACATCGAGAATCATTAATGCGTGTACAATTACACTACTGTGGACAGTCACAGTATCCAGCTGTCATTATGCAATGGCTCATTGTGGCACACGCAAGATCAATGCGTCAGCAGCATACAGGTCAATAGATGATGGTCATTAATGGATGATAAAAATAGGAAAGTATGGATGAAAATAGGGCAAATGAGAGAGAAGTGGAAAGTGTGTATGATCAGTACACCAATGTGTTTATTGTTGAACAGGGGTTAGAGGGGAGATAAAGTGAGATTTGGGAGAGATACAGAGTTTCACTTAAGGATAATTAGTTTGTTTTTTAAATTTGCTGCATTTTCAGCAATAGGGGTGTCAGCGGCTAAGTTGGTAGAGTCTGCCCATGGACCCTTGAGTTGGGCATAGTACTGGTCGCAGACCCAGTAGTAACTGGGAAGTGTGTTTCGTCAGGATGGGCATCCGGCGTAAATATGTGCCAGATCAACATGCGGACAAGTGATCCACTCTGGCAACCTTTACCTGGTGGGATAAGCTGAAAGGAAAAAAACAAAGAAAACCGAAAAACAATGATGACAATTAATGGCTCTACTCAGTTCTAGTGTCTGTCAGTCTCCAACGTGGATTTGCTTGTTCGTCTGTGCTGTAGACCTGAAGAAAAAGGTCACAGTGGAGTGGTATATCTAGCTGATGCGTTTTTAATTGATTTTGGACAACAATTAAAATCTTTGGCAAAGAAAGCTACCCCAGGGTGCAGACTGACACTCACTAAACGTGAGTTATGTCTTTATGGCATTGTTGAGAATACAATAAATTTAGAAAACCTTTAAAGACCTTCTGTCCTGTATATATGCTTTATGTGAATGTCTAAATAGTAAAAGAGGAAACTGCATCCTCACTCCCAGTATGCAAAAAAGCAGATGAAGACAGAAACTTTCTGTGCACTCAATACAGTGTCTGCAATACTACATCTAAAAAAACTAAAGCACATTCTGTCATGGCATGTCACTTTCAATGTTCTTCCCTTAGATAGCTTTTTTCCGCTTGCTTTGTTATACGTTGCTTTAGGATCTGCCATATGACTAATTGTAGTATCAATAATTAGTATTTGAATTGTTACCGAATGATATGAGTTCACAGACTCAACTAATTATTGACAGTCTGGTAAATTCATCTAATTTTTTTCCTCACACACACCACAAAATCTATTATCCAACTGTAGCACGATTGCTAAATGTTCATTCACTGTGTAATTTACACATTATCTGTAAAACTGTCCATCTTGAGTTCTCTGAAGGTGTGAACAAAGTTGTGAAAATCTGTCTCATTGCTACATTCTATTCAGCAGGATGTGATGTGATGCAGCAGTTTGTTTCTGAAGGGTGGACAGTCTGTTTCTCACCATGATGAGTCTGAAAGCTTTCGGCCAATGCAGTGACCTCCAACCTTGTTCCAAAATAAACATATTCTTTAGGTGTTTGCACAGCTGGTCTGTGCTGAGGATATGTCTCAAGCATGTTATCAGTTTATGCAGTAAACAGTAAATTGCTATATTCTGACTTGGATTTTGGATAATGAACACTGACAACACCGTCCCAAAGTAAGACATAGTTAATTAATTGACATAATGAGTCTTTATAGACATTTGCATACAAATCATAACCTGTAAAAACATTTTCTGACTCACCCTGTGTTGCTACACCTGAAATGTGCGTGATCGGTCAAAAAACAGAATCATCACGTTGCACTGTGGTGACGACTGTAAAACAATAAGCATGAGTAAGAGACCTGAGGAAGCAAACACATAACTGTGAAAAGAGTTAGCAAAGGGAAAGGAATGAGGAGGATGTAGGAAAATTGTCTGTCCATAGTTCCTGACAATGAAGTCAGACTTCAAGCTGCATGCCTAAAAATAGTACAGTAGCTGCCCCGCTGCTACCCCCCCCCCCCCCCACACACACACACACACACACACACACACACACACACCCCAGCAGGAAATCCCATCAAAGCTGCATTCACCTATCCTGACCTTTTTGTTTAAGTGATGTTCACTCTCCTACTCCACCATTCACAACCTATGTGCGTGTTGTAAACCATTTACCTGCACTGAGCCGCTACATTCATGAACACTTACTAGCAGATCTCCATCACTTGGATAGTGAGTGCTAGAAACAGAATGTGCATAAACGTCTTCATAAGGTATTCATAAATAGAAGGTTTAATATAAACCATCATGGCATTTTAAAAAGACAGTTTTTGACATCAACGTTGACTATGTTTACGGCCTACAAGTGAATGTAGTTTATACATTCACACCACAGACTTCTACTATGCTTCCCCCAGAGCTGCATATAAAGATTAAAACCTAACTTTTTTCACAACCAAATATCTGAGCATTAAACATGCAATATGCTAAAATTACTTGGACACATTTTCCATATTCATGACGTGATCACAAATTCAAGAAGTAAAATAGAAGATCATCTGCGGTCATAGTGACAGTGGGGGAAAAAGAAACCATTTTGGCAAAAAAAATAAATAAAGTGTGAACACTAGAGTCTAAGAGTTTTGGAGAATGTCATGGAGGTAAAAGGACAGACATGAAAGGACATACTAGAGGAGTCGGTGAAGTGACAGAAAACCAATGACAGGATTATAGTTGAGAGAGGGAATTGGACTTGGAAGCATAGACAGACAGAAGTTGGCGGAGTGTGGATATATAAAACTATATATCATAAAGGTGATAATCAGTCTAGTTGACATTGACATACTCAGTTATGACAGAAATTAAGTTTAACATCAGCCTTTTCCCAATTCCTTTCTGACTAGAAAGAAATAACTATATAAAGTAAAAGCTGATTATAATCATGTTTTGAAAAACAGTGCCCCGGTATGGAAATAAGACGTTTGTGTTTCAAAGTAAAAGGACATTTAATATGAAATGACACCACTACATTTAAAAAGCAATTTCAAATTTTTGATTTAAAAAAAAATCTGATAGAAAATTGGACTTTGTTGAACATTATTTAGCAGAGTCGATGATGATATGCTTCATTGATGAACATACTGTGCTCTGATCAGGTAGCCCACTCTGTTCCAGGTCAAATTGTGAGCGTTTTTACTCCAGAAGTAGATGGACATGAGAAGTTTTTTTAGTGAAGAAGAGGATCTCTTTTCCAGACATATTAGAGGGCAGAGCAGCAGTGTGAAGATGTGTATTAAATGTATACACATATCGTTCTTGCAGGCATGCAAACCGTTCTTCGTGTGTGTACCACAAAGCTGAACATGTCTGCACATTCACACCTCTTTGCAGTGTGTGTGTGTGTGTGTGTGTGTCTGTGTGTGTGGTTGAACAGGGCTAATGGTTTGTTTACATGCTCTCGAGTTTCGGGGGGATTTACAGTCCCTGCATTGACCAGCAAGGACAAGGAGGGAGTATTCTCATTCGGGAACTGTCCTCTTCCTCTTCCTTGGTTTGGTTCTCTCCAGTAACATTCTCTTAATGCGTTATTCAATCGTGCTCCTACCCTTTCACACTCTCCATTATCTGCCATTGCTCTTCTTTTTCAGTCTCAGTCCTTCCACATGAAACACTTAGTTTCTCACCCTGACACCTTGATGTACAGTACCTGTCTTTACTATTCTCTCCACATTCATTTAACACCTTTTCTTTTTCTTGGTGCCTTTCAGGCTTCTCCTCATTCCATCACTCGTATCATTGGTCTTGGTCTAGACCCTGTCTCTCACTTAATCTCTCTTTCATTACCTTC
Organism: Channa argus; assembly: GCF_033026475.1. NCBI lineage: Eukaryota > Metazoa > Chordata > Actinopteri > Anabantiformes > Channidae > Channa > Channa argus. The sequence goes on from NC_090199.1 coordinate 19,545,231, forward strand.
CTTTCTCTTTGTCTGTAATAGTCCTGTTTTCCTCTTCATATTCCTTCCCATCGCTATCTTTCTGTCTCTTTCCTCCTTCTCTGGCTTTCTTTGTGTTATGTGTCCTCTTTGATATTAAGATTATTTCTGTTGCAAATTGGTTATATGTAAGCCCTTGGTAAAGGTTTTTAGCTTATTTTCTGTTTTCACATGACTTGAGTCACGATGTACCTACATAGCTGCGTAATGTTGTTGAACTGTAAGATAACTTTAAAACCTTGCCTTGAGGAGTTCAACTGAACATTAATGCTGTTTTAATTAATTAATTAATTAAGACAAAATTAGATGAAAATTGTGTGGCAGACAAGTTCTTTTTCTTTCACATCATTGGTGGGCTGTCAGTGATCATCCGTTGGCCTAGTTTTTGGGGTGTGTCCCGCACCATCAGCCCTTATCAGCCCCCCGTCTGAAGCTTTTTAGCTGTTTCAGCATGTTGAATTTGTGTCAGTCCCGTCGTTAAGATCAGACCAGTCTGACAGGCTATTCAGTACTCACAATATTAACAACGCTAACAGATTTATTTTGAGGCAAAAGTAGGCAAGTTGCCTTTACCTTTGGTCAAAAAGAAGAAATAGTTTACAGTTAGTAAGTTGGCATAACTGTTGAAAGAATTCTCTGCTGAAGCGATAGCACTGTCAGTTTGTGACAGCAGGAAGGGCTATGTGGGCAGGTAGGATTGTTTATGTTACCGTGTGAGTGCATTTACCAGCAGTTTCCCATCTCTCGACCTACTACTGTTCCCTTTTTCCCTCTCTCCTGCCCCCCTTGCTGGTATCTTGCTTCTTTCTGACGTCTCACATCTCTCCTCTGTCTTCTTGTCTGTTAAGGGAACACACTTAAACACTTAAGAACACGTAAATGTGTTCACCTTTTTTTTCCATTTCTGCCAAGCATGTACACATCCATCCATTCAATTTCTTTAGCCACTCGTCCTATTCAGGGTGTGGGGGCTGGAGCCTATCCCACCTCTAATAAGGTGAGGCAGGGTACACACTATTTAGGTCTCCAGTCTATCGCATGGCACACACACAGAGACGTACACAGACAACCATTCACACTGCATTTACACATTGACACTGAAAAACTGGATGTTCTCAATTGAACCTTTCAAAACTATTACGAATTGTAATCAACCTGTGAATACTCAGCATCATTCATTTCCCTTTTAGCAATGAAACTGAACCCCATTGAAGCTGAATAGCAGTGGGTTATTAATTACTGCTTTGACCTTCTACTTGCCTCCTTTCATGTTTCTCCCAAAGGCCTTCCACATCAATCTTTTTTTTAGCACATGAGGGCTGGCATGAATTAATTGTTGTAAATGCAGTGGCTTCCCGAGCAGTTATCTCTCAATGAACTCAATGCATTAAATAATCTCTTAAAATTAAAAAGTGACAGAAAATGTGTCAAATTTTCACTGAAGTTAGGATGAGAGGAAACAAAAACTAAGACAAAGCCAATGACACACTGAGGATTGAGCATATGTTCCTCCCCCTTCACTGCTCTAAACACCAAACACAGATTTGCACTTGCCCAGAGACACTCTGGAGCGGCATGTTACAGAGTGCTCTTCACACCACTCTCTCACTCTTAGCAGCTATGGGCGCTGCTCTGCAATTCGTAGCACACTACTATGACCTTCGCCTCAATGCTAACAGATAGTTGGGTTTCAGCCCAGCTCTGCACACAGTCTGGGGGTTTGACTGGACTTCCTCTGAGTATTTTGCACTCCAGACAGGTGAAACTTTGTTTTGACAAGCAGTATTTATATTAGGTAGTAAGGGAAAGCTTCAATTTGGAAATGTCATCCAAATTGTCAAGCATATGGTTAATGTTACGGCTGCATCTGGTACAGGAGGTTTCCAGATTATCTTTTGAATTCTAAACTGGATCTTCCTGCTTATGCACACAGGTTTTATGTTGCATTGTGAACCATTTAATTTATAGCAATATTATATAATCAAGTTATAGCATTGGATAATGGTGATATTGGGCTGTGTTTTGAGACTAGTTTGTCATTTGTATGTGCTGGAGGACTGCACGTATTCTATACTGGATGAGCATTTGAAGAACCTTAGGCTATTTGGTCATTCTTAATAATAAATCATAATTTCTGTTGAAATATTTTTATAAATGTAATTAACCTGCATTATTAGACATTTAACTAAACTAAACTAAACTAAACATTTTATTCACAAGAAAACATCATTCATACATCAACCATCTCTGGCAGTGGACTTGTATGTACTCTAACTGTGTACAGTGCATAGGCCTTAAAATATGATGAATAATTACAATTAGGGTGAATAGTTGTAGCTGGGGTGAGGTTAGTATCTCAGGTGTATTCCTCAGTAGGTCAGTGTTTTATCCCACAACAGCAGGAACAGGTGGGCATCTCAGCCCATTTTCTTTTCACTTTTAGCTGGGAATCTTAGTATTTATCTGGGTATGTAAACAGTATTCTGAGAGATTTAACTGGGCTCACTATTTTTCTATTTCTATATCCTCACACAACACTACTAATGTGCTGGACATTGGATTTAAGACGCAATGTAACCGAAATCAAATGTAAAGACAAAGGTGTATATAGTGGAGCGGTTTGTCTAATGCTATAAAACTACAGTAACTATACCTTATTCAGTTTGTATAGTGACCCAAAATAAATGTTCAAATTAAATATTGTTGAAAAAGTAAAATTATGTTTGACTGCAAGTAATATATTTAGCATTTTCAAAAAAGAAAAACACTGTTGAAAGTCAGTCTCATGCAGCAAACCAGCTTTAGGAAAACAAAAAAAAAAATTTAATTCATAATCCATAGTTTCTATCCCTGCTTCCCTGCTGTCCAGCAGGTATTGTTTTAACCTGCTCTTGTGGAGGTTTAACTCTTTTATGGACAAGCATATACGTTCTACTGTATTTCACATGCAACCTCAAATTTTGTGCACCAACAGGAAAAACAGTGGAGAAGGATGGATAAACATGAAGCTTCTCTTAGAGAAAAGTTCAGAGAAGTACAGTACTGCAGATGTTTCTCCATCTTGCACATTGATTTCTTGTTTAGCTTGCACAGATTGTACAAGCTGGGCAGCACTGATAATCTGTCTGTGTCCTTTTCGCTGTCACTCAATCAGTCACAGTCTTTGCTATGTTTTCCCTCTTGTTAATTTGTCATTTCTCTCTACTGTCTCTTACCTTCATACACACGCACTAATTACTCTTCTCGTCCACCTATTGACTGTCTACAGCTGAAGGATAATCTTATCTGGAGAAAGCAGCCCAGTGCTGTGTACACTGCCACAACAGTTGATTAAATGTCCACAGGACAGGGAAAGAAGATTTTGTGTGTGTGTCTAGTTGTGTGCCTTTGCTGTTATAGGTAATGAAACAGCAAAGTGATGGGTCCATAGCTGTGCAAGCAGTGTGAGATTGAGTATGCTTGCCTGCAAGTGTGTGTGTGTGTGTGTGTGTTGGTGAATGCATAAAAGTTTGCAAACCTATTTGGTCTTAACCACTAAAAGAGGTGACGTTATAGAATAGAATTATTCACAGATTTTTCCCTTGATCATTTTTCTCAAGGTAAGTCATCACTTCTGTCCAGTGAAACAAATTTTGTCATTTTGAAAATTTTTGACAAATTAAGGGACCAAGTAATTATATAAGGTTTAAGAGAGTTCTACTGGCTTTTCAAGGTTAATAAACAATTTAAAATACTATTGCATCTAAATAGTAGCCTATGCTATGCACACATCTGAAGGCACACCTGTTTCATCAAGAAAGAAAAAGAAAGTAAGCATGTTGGCTCTGAGTGGGTGTAAGTAACTTTGTGCAAAGCACTCAACAATTTTCTTTGGCAGTGCTGCCACCTTTGGAAAGTTGTACAAGTAGAACTTGACGATTGAAAACCATGTGGCAAAAGACATTAGCCACAATTTTAAGAACTGGTAAGCAATGTTTATGGCGCAAAAAAGTTAAAAGTTGTCACTAAATGTGGGTGGGTTCAGCAATAAGCAGCCAAAGATGACTGTATTTCTGTCATGTTCTGTTGTTTTCTGATACCAGTCAAGTCAGTCTGGTATATTGAATCTCTGTTCACATTCCCACCGCCTTCTCCTTCTGCATTACTCAGGTCAGATCGACTGTACATTATTGTACTGCTTTGCGTTTTAGAGAGGAAGTGCACATTCAGAGTTCTGAGTTTGGGATTTTTTTCAAAGGTCTGTGTGGGGTGACAATAGGTGGGTTTCTAGAAAAACTCTCCAGGTGCTGTTTTTAAAATGGCTATTAATAAAAGAATAGCCCATCTTTCTGCTTGCTTTTCCACAGGTCCTCAGCATGTGATCAGAATAGCACAGTATACTGTACATTCTTGCTTCCCACACAGATTCATTCACCCGGTAACTAAGCAAAGCACACAGAGCTCAATTAAACAAGCTGTGAGCTCTGTTTTTTTTTTTGTTTGTTTTTTTTTCTTTTTTTTTATACTTCCAGTGTCGTCTTTAGTGTTATTTCATTCTTTCAGGTACATATTGAAAAATTTAAATTACATGAACCTTGTGATTATTTGTTTTCCCCCTAAAGATGCTCTTACAATTTATCAGTGTTTCAGTACTTGCCAAGCACAAAGAGCTGCCGTGCTCCAATTGGGCACTAACATGGCCATATACAAGTGGAGCACAGTGATTAGCAGAGTTATTAGTGTAGCTCTTACTTCATTCTGACATTCAAATGGAGAGGTGTGCGGGCCCGGCTGCTGAGGAGCAGTGATGTTTGACTGGTCCTTACGGATTCCTTTGTTGTTAATAATGTAAGAGTATTTGGCTGATGTTGAGCTTTATTGTATGCAGGTCATGTATTCTGCCTCATCTGCAAAAGGCTACATTAAAAAAAAACAATCTATATGAGATGACCTTGGAAGATAATGCAACAAGTAGAATAAAAATGATCAGTCTTACAGTGATGAATGCCTTGTTCTCTTTTCTTGCCTGTTTGGGAAAAAGTAGTTTCTTGATACATGCCTTCATTTGATAAGAACCTTTTGCTTGTAAGGACTGCTTATTTCCATTTATTTGCCCGTGAGACATGACAGTGTGTCTCATTTGCAACTGCAGATTTCTCACGCGTAAAACATTGTTTGCGTTCAGTCAAATGAACCAATAAGCCATGTTTTTGAAAGAAAAGTGTATCTTAGGCTGCTAAAACATGGCACTATTCAGTGACAACTTTTTACTTTAATAGCTTTTCACAATAAAATGTGCATACAGTTTAAACTAACATGTATGATTGATTTATTTGTCTATTTTCACTGTAGATTTCTCAATTACAAAACAAACCAAGAACAAAATTAGTATGAACTTTCCCATGTTTATAATATAGTAAACACATATTTAGGTTGTTTTTTCCAGTTTACATTTATTATGACATACCCTTAAGAAAATACTTAAATTCATGTGTCTACATGAGGGCTCCACATCTTTGATGAGTGATGTTGTTACATGGTATAATGAGGGAGATTATCTCTCAATGGACAGAAAATCATCTTAATCTCCTCCCTATCCATTCTCACCTGTGTCGGTTAAATGCCCTCATTCACTTGGGCTCCCTCTCCCCAACCTTGTGCTGATGCCTGCACAGTGGAATACACTGATGTGGTGCCTACTAAACATTAAGTCCCCCCCCGCCACAGTGTTCTCATATTGTGCTTTCCCTGCATTTTCTGCCTCCTGTGTCACTCTTTTTTTTTTTCCCCTTAGGCCACATTTTTTTTATCTTTTTTATTTTACTTCCCCTTCTATTTTCCTTTTTTGTCCTTCATCCTCTGACCTCATTCTCCCTTCAGCAACATTTCTATATATTTACTAATTGAAGATTTCTCTTTTTCTCCTCCTTCACCTTCCCTACTCTGCTGTCTTGACGCTGGTGCTGTAAAATTATTGAAAGTGCAGAAATGCTAAGAGAGTCTCAATAAACTTTCTTGTATATTTTTAGTGGTTTTCCTCAGTTCAGTGGTACATCTTGTTGAGAATTAAACACTTTCTTAACTAGTTGATTGATGTCTATGTCATTACAAAAAAACACACAAGGTGGGCAGAAATAAATGAGATGAAAATGGAACTGGGCTGAAATTGAAAAATGATTGAAGTGTGAATAATTTAAATTATGCTTTTCTAAGCACGAGTCCCAGACATGCTAAAGATAACTAGGAGGTAGAAGGTCTTAACAAAGAAATTATTCCATACGGTTTGTATGATTAATAGCCTTACACTGATGATCTCTGTCTTAAGTAATTTTAGTCATATATTCAATTGACAAGTATCCAGTGATATTTATGAGCAAGAACCACTCATCCAGACAGATGTCAGGGACACACTTTCATCAATTTTCTTCACAAAACAAACAAAACTCATAGGCTAGCCAGACATGTCATACAGTTCATGTGCAGCACCTGTGTATTGGCACCCAACTGCAGAATCATTTGGCACCACCTTCAATTTGCATAACAGTAGTGGATGCAAACATTCACTCCTATGGAAAACTGTTTTTAAAATGTGTGCCAGATTTGATAAAAGCCTACTTGTAGCTTAACAGTGGTGAGGTTTCCTTACTCAGACAGCTTACCTTGGGGTCTTCCTGCACTGTTTTCCAGTATAATTTTATACCACCTGAAAGTGTGTGATAACCTCTGTTTGCGAACAGTCTTTTTACTTTCTCTCTTACTACAGTTTTTTTTGTCCTGTATCTTCTTACATGAGGCCAAATATCATTTAAGTAATGTGATCGGAGCAAAATCAAAGTCCTCCGGTATAGGTTTGAGTGGAGGGGGAACTAATTCCAACCACTTTCTACACAAACCTTCAGCAATAGAGTAGAAGAAATCAATTGTTAACGCCAGATAAAATGCAGACCTTTATCATCCATAAAAAACAAAAAAAAACAAAACATCGAAACCAAAGCCAAATGTTTTTGTTAGTACTGATATTAACATTTTACAAAGAGCCCAGACACATACTCTGTATTTAGCTAAAGAACGTGAAATCTAATTTTCTATGACTCTACCTGTGGCTAAATATCTGAAACTTGGCAGGATAACAAGCTGACAAATCAGCGAGTAGTGTGTGTCTGCGTGTCTTGGTTGTATTTGTGAATAAAAATGCATGAGTAGCACAAAAAGCACACACTAGTTTGTGGAGCCACTCATTTTAACATCTTAGTTTACATAGTATGTTTGACGTGAAACTGGTCGTGGGTAGAGACGTTACAGTGGGAGACAGCATTAGGTTGTGATTTCACACCTGTCACAATACAGCCATTTCAATTTGTGGGTTTGGCTTTCAACAACCTCCACTGGAAGCCTATAATAGACGGTGATGATGAGAACACTCTAACTTATTGGCATTGATTAATGAGCAACAACAAGCCGGAGTGCCTTGTCATCATACAAATCGAATAAAGACGAAGCAACCACTGGCCTGTTTGTGCCGACTGAGTCATGGAGCTAAATGATCGATCACGCTGTGAAGATTCAAGACAAGCTACAGAGGGAGTTGTACTTCAGAGCTGGAGCGATCTCTCAAGTGATTGCCTGTTTAGCTTCAATGGTGGAAAATAACACAGCTCTTCAAGCAGTCAGGACAAGCTTTTATTTGTTGTTGTGCAAACCTTTGTTAATTTGGAGTAGTCTGCTTTGCCCCATTCACAGTGGAGCACATTCATCATGATGTCCTCCAATGTTTCACTGGCCCTCGTATAGGGCCTAGATTAATGCCTTAATGCCTCCTTGATATTTTTAGAACTTGATGACTACTACAGCTCATTGATGACGATGTGAATGAAAAAGGACATTGCTTGTCTAAACGGACAACAAATTGGGCTGATGTCACACTTTATTGCCTCAGTAACCATGTGTCACAAGTATTTCTGTCCCTTTTGTGCCTCTCTTATTTTCTGCGACTTTGGCCTCATTTATAATCCAAACACTTACAAATAATCCCTTCTGATCCCCTGTTTTAAATTCTCCCTTCAGCATGTCCTTTGCGTCAGTGTCTTTGAATTCTCACCACTGAATACCCTCATTCTTTATGTAGCATGAAGAAGAAGGATGGAGAGCATGTGCATTATTTACAGCTCTTAACCTGGTGCACCCACCCTCACCGAAGCCCAGAACTGTTTTTAGAAATGCTCCCTTTGCCTTTGAGACTTCAATGAAAAGGTCTGCTTTTATTAATTTCCACCCTAAATTGCACAATATTTTCCAATAATGCCACACCATGTTTAGATGTGTATGTTTGTGAACATGTACATTTTGTGCATTTTCTCAATTTGACGGGATTGATTCTCAACAGCTTACAAGTTACTAAAGTCTGATCATAATAACACAGAGCAGCCTGATTTATATTGAATGACTAGTATATACATTTATTTAGTTGAGCTGTACTATCCGTGTGTGGATGATGAAGATGAAGATTGGTCATACAGTAACTTTTAGAGTTGCAGCACTGGCCGTGCTATAGCGAGCCTGACACTGTGTACTTGCCTGTCACATTGTCTAACCTTCCAACATGACAGGCCTGAGCAACACTGTACTTACCCAACTGCTACTGAACGTTTTAGTGGTTCTGCTCCACTTATGCTCATTTTGATTGATGCCATTTAAAAGTGCAAATGACTGTTAAACTGATTTTAAGATATTATATTGTTTTAAAACTGGACAACTTGTCCAGTACACATGTAAATGTATGAACCTGCAGTGAATGGTTAACCATTTGGAAGCTCTAAGTACATACTGTACTGGTAATACTATAGTATAGTTTAATACTTCGTAGTATAATTATCAGATTTGGACATCTCTAAATGAGATATTAAGTGTTGGTGTGTTGGTAGTTAAATGGTATTTTTTAACTTTGTGAAACCAAACTTTCTTTTTCCCCTGCTTTCTGTCAATATGCTAAGCTCCAGCTCTGTACTTGGCACAAGACATAAAAGAGATTTGCTTATGATTTTTTCATCCCACAAGAAAAAATATGGATTTTCACTTAAATAGATGACCTCTGTGATTTTGTCAAGTTTAGGGGGTTAAGTTTTTGATCCAGTAGTAGGGCTGCATTTGATGATTATGTACACTACCTTTGCACTGTGCAGATGTCAGTCAAACACTGCATGAATTGTACATGACTCTCCAGTCTCCAAGTTTGTGTTGAGACTGTTTTTTTGATTTTTTTTGTATTTCTGTTTTCTCTTTTTTTATTGTGTTTTTCTTTTTTTTGACATTGCAATCTTATTTGCACAGTGTACCCTTGCCTAGAGGTTAGGGAACTTGGTGCTAACATATACAATAGAAATGAATCATTGCATTGCTGCCCTTTTAAAATTTAACAGTGCAACTTGTTTTCAGTTCCACAGAGGAAACAGCCAAGCTTCAGCAGCTGGGTTTGTGACCTTAAATGTGTTGATTGTAAAAATAATGAAGAAGATGTCTAGTGATGTATAGCTGAGGAATTTATTAAATAATGATTTTAATTTATTTTTTTAAGGGAGACATTGAGAGAGAAATTGTACAGATTGTTTTTCATTTGTGTTTGAATTCAACCATGTCACATCTTTTTGAAATTAGTCATATTGTTTAATTCAGATTTGGTGGGTGGTTGGGCATTACTTAAGACAGACCAAGAAATATATTTCCAAATACTATGTGACAATAATTGCCATCTTTATAACATTTCAGTATACTGTAATAATCTGCAGAGTCATCGCTTCATTAAGATGACCAAACATCCATCAAGATAGAAAATATATTGATGTCTCTATTTCTCTCTTTTTTTTTTTTTTTTACTGTGTATTAAATCAGGTGTACTCTGTTGGGGGACCACTTTTCAGGTGATTATTCTCTTGTTCCTGGGGCAGAATTGGCCCCCAAAAACCCAGTCAAGGATAAAAATAACCATTATCACACCTCAGCATGTTTGATACATGGAATTTGTGTGTTTGGTAAATTCTCAGTGCGGCTGATTCGAAATGTTGTGTTTTTCACCAAAATGTTAGAAAAGCAATTGTATGTTCCACTAGGTCCTGGTTAATGACTTGCAGGACTTCATAGTATTTTCTCACTTATTTTAGCAAACCTGTTTAACATAGGTGTATCCATCAGACATTTCCAACAGCACTTAGTACTGACACCATTTTGAGTACCCCTCTGAGCTATTGTGGGTGAGCACCTCACATTTTCCCCTGACACCATTTCGCAGCTCGGCCAGCAGCTGTGACAGGTAAAGGTCAAAGAGGGAGAACGTGTGGAATGCAGAGGAATAGCATCCCTTCATTTCCAGTGTCCTACTCTAGCTTCTGAGATATCTTATATTTTGTTAAGCTGAAGCAGGTGTGAGGGAGAAGAGCACAGACAGACGGAAGATGAAACAGAGCAGAGGTTCACTCATTCACAATCCCCATGTTATTTACATAATTTTCTTCCACTTTCACGTCCAATCTGAAGTGAAAAATCTCCAGTTGCATCTTTGTCTATTAGATTTAATCAAATTACCTCCTTTCCTATCACTTGAAAACCATTCATTCAGTTCCATCCTTCTTCTTTCTGGGTCTTTTGACCCACAGGCCAAAGATGTGTGTTTAGAATATGAAAATTAAAGTTCGAAAGCAGACACAAGCACTGCAGTCAATTCACAGTTTATTGCCTGAATAAAGTGAACATGATCCAGGGTATTTAAACCTAAAATAAGGTATATTATTGCTTGGTTGGAGTATTTAATTAACTGAACACAGTCAAGTTTCCTTTCATCAAATAGGCGTGACTTTAACATTTTTTTTCATCAACTCATCTACAGAATGTTGTAAAAATACAGCATTATTTTCCCAAATTCTGTTTAACATTATTGAAAAAATATTAGTATCTCATGGAATATAATTGAACCTAACGTATAACTTCAGAGTATTAATCTGTATTAGCTTTAAATATTGGCATATTCACACACTACTGTACTTTTATTCCGCTTGTATAGATGAAATAAAAACATGCTTTAACACTTGGGCAGCTTTGAACAGGTGTACACAGAGGTGCCTTGTAAATCTACTATGATTGTTTGTGATTGATTGAAGTGTTTTGGCATTATCATTGTACCTCTGAGTGCAAAACGTTCCATCCCATTACTCTGAAATGTCAAAAAGAGTAAGACCATCATCAAAAGTAATAAAAATGTCAAGGAGTCTATAAAAGGGAACTTATAGTTTAATAATAAAGATTATATCTGTGATGAAAATTTGCATCTCACTTTATACTTTGTATGCCCTCCTTCTGCCTTTATAACCTTCTCCAACCTCTTAAGGAACCTTATCAGCAGTGTTTGTAAATATAACCCAGTCTTCATGGCATAATTCTCAGAAGCCTTCCAGATTGCTTAGTTGTCTGCCATTAACACCTTTATTCAAATCTACCCACAGGCTTTCAGTGATATTTAAATCAGGAGGGTTTAATATCAAACATTCACCTTATTCTTTTAAAACCATTCCTGAGTAGACTTTGCTTTATGCCTTTATATGGGTTTTTCTTAGTTTGTCCATGTTTCTTTCATTTCTGGATTATGGTCTTCACAGTTGGTTTTGGTATCCCTTTTAAAATGTCCTCTCCAGGTTTATGAAGTTTAAGCAATTATGGTCTCCTGAAAGCTGCTTACTTAATATGCTTTTTTTTCTTACTCTCAGCAAACTGCTTTAGACTGCCCCTGGAGATCCTACTTGCAAATTTCAATGCAAGCCCAGTTTTACACACCTGGTGCCAGTCATCAAGCATCAAGTGTTGAGAGTCTATTTTTAGTTTAAGTTTAAAGATTTTGCATGTTACTGTGAGTTTTCTTTTATTTATACACTCCTTGACAATTTTTGTTACTTCTGAAGATGAAGGAACATTTGTACTGGCTGAATGTTCATTTAAATATTATTTCAATCAAAAGAAGACATTCTTTGTTAGACTCTTTTTGCCATTTAAGTGGCACAGTTTAGTTTTTCACTCAACTGTGTTGTGTTGAGGATAATGAGAATATTGTATTTTTTAGACCTGTTTTTAAAAATTTGATCATTGGTTTTCTGTGGTGCATTTAGAAGATTTTCTACAATTACTGAGAGACTGTAATAAGTCCGATACACCCATCTCCCAACACCTTAGAAATACCACTGAGGAAATGTAGGGCTCAGGACATGTAACTGGACTGATGAACATTTCTCCTGTTAGCACATCCAGTTGTCTTTGACTGACGTGTCCTCTGACTGATATAATATGACAAATATTTTCCATATGTGAAATTAACCTCTACGTTTTTTATTTTCCAGTACCGAATTGGGCAGTTGTACATGATCAGTAAACACAGCCATGAGCAGAGCGATCGAGGAGAAGGGGTAGAAGTTGTCCAGAATGAACCCTATGAAGACCCAACACACGGCCAAGGACAGTTCACAGAGAAACGTGTCTACCTCAACAGGTCAGTGGAACATGTCCATGCTAGTTTGTTGTCCAAGATGTAATCACATTAATATTGTGTAGAGTTGTTAACTAGGAGTTCAATTACCTTACTTGTTGTTACTAAAGTCAAACTTTGTCAAAAGTAAATATAAGGAAAATCCATCACAAAATCACCCACACTGTTTGAAAAACAGGTTTTGTTAAAGAAATAAGCTTGGGCTCACTTACCACCTAGAGCAAAACCTTCTGTGTGCACTCGGAAGACCATCTTGAAAAACGGTTAAAGAACAATTTAGCTTAAATTTAATCATTAGTCACAAGTTTTTTTAAAGTCAAATGTTAACAAAAACAGTACCACTTTTGCAGATATTTGCATTTCAACTGGCTAAGATTACACTGGGCCTTTTGATTCACACCTGCTGCTCACTGTGCATATGTTCCTTAAGTTACCTTTCCATTACAGTTATATCATCCCAGACTGCTGAAGTGAGATTCAGCAGTCTGGGATGAACTGTGAGCATTTGTGTGCACCGATGTGTGTGTGCTTGCAGATGCATGTGTGTCCCTTCTATAGTACAAACAACAGAAAATAAGATGGTTAATGTGTGAAGAAAATAAAAATGAAGAAGTGATGGTGCAAGAGGAAGAAAAAACAATCAGGGCAAGAGAGGACAAGAGACGGCAGATAGAGATGCTGTAGGCCTAGTGTTTGAGCACAAATACCTGTGTCAGCGTTCACCGTGTCAGGGAACTAATTATGTTGAGCCAGCACAACTCTGCTCTGCAGAGGAGAGGAAGAAAGAAGGCAGGGGGAGCAAACAGAGGTAAGTTGGGCTTCCATTCAAGTCGATCTATAATGAATGAGTGGAGTTGAAAAGGAAATTAAGCATTTTATCAGCAAAATTAAAATAAAAATTCACAAAAATTGTTTTAATGCTTTCTAAAAAGCTCAGTTTGGACAATAAAGAAGTCATGGATTTATTGGCTAAGGAATACATGTTAGGAATACAAAAATATTTCCTTGTTTCAGGCCACCAGATCAATTCCACAATTAACTTTTTAACAGTTTTAACAGCTTTCACAAGGTTTATATGACAGTAATTTCAACAGTTATGGTAAGAAATGAGGAAAGGAACAACATGTAAGACTTCATACTACCCAAACTCTCTGCTTTTATGTCCACTGACATGCGCAGCTTAGATAGGACTACACAAAGCACTGACCTTTGCAGAGTAGCTGACCCTTTGTTCAGATACAGTGTTTTATGATGAACTCCACATGAAGCATAAACACCACTCACACACTGTCTCTCACACATACAGTATGCGTCTGTATGTGCATAGTGTGCAACATCCACAGGTTACAATAACCAAAATACCATTGGCTTTTACTTAATCTCAGTGCTTTTAAAAAGGTAAACGTTGTGACAATACATAAAGTAATTTAAAATAAGTTAGTGTTTTTTATTCAATTATTAAAATAACTTACCATACCTAACTGGCCATCCATCTGGTGCTGTAACAACTAAACATTTAGCTCTGATTCACCAGCAAGGAAGTCAATCTGCACTCGTTCTGTCACGCTTCAACCACCCTATTAGCCCTCACAATCTGCCTCGCACTGTACTTGTACTATTTGGCCTGAACCTAGCAGACGTGAACATCGATTCCATGCTTGTACGGTCAATAGCCTTTACTATAATCAAAGAGGGGATGGTAAATTTAAATAGTAGCCTGCGTAACTAACAGATCCGAAAGGTAAAATGTTGCCTTTACTTATTCAACTAAACTGAGGTATTTTTCTTTTCTTATTTTTTTCTAAATACAAACATCGGCTTTGGCGTGAAAACTCCAAACAGCCACCCACCAAACTTGCACGCTTGGCAATGTGGGCTTCATAGCAGCAGCTATTGGCAAAGATCTTTACAGAACAAGGAGGGAATGGGAGAAATCAACAGATGGAGGAGTGGGAGGAGTGTCAGTCTCTTTTGTTGGGGGGAGAAAGGCATGCACACACACACACATAATGGAAAAGGGAGAGAGAGGGAGCAAGCCTGCCAACGTTCACACAATGTGACGGTCGAAGGCTGTTTTTATTTTCAGCCATCATGAGGTGGTAGGCGCCATTTCTGTCCTGCTTAAGAAATTGTTTCTACATCAATCAAAGAAAGTGGAGATGAAGGCAGGCTACATGAAAGCTTGTGCACTTCTGTGTTTGACGTGTCTCATAAGTAACTTCTTAGTGCAGCTTCAATTACAGAATTAACAGAGTCAAGATCAAAGTCCTCTGAATGCACTTACTTAACCAAATTGTAGATGAACTAAAACTGGCGCAGCTTTACCTCTGTAAGACCATGTCTAAACAGCTTTTGTTCAGTTTTGTGAGGATTATTCAAAGTAGATATAGTAAATGAATTGGTTCATATTAGAGGCCCCTAGTTGGATTTTGATACTTTTGTACAGAGTCGGGCTACATGTTTAAAGTCATTATTCTCAGATACAGTTTATTACCCACTTGCTACCTGCAGCTTCATATTGAAGCTAGTGGTGAGAATCTTCAAATCTTGGCAAAATAGTGAGTGATTATTAATATGTTATTGATTTTTTTTTTTTGATCACAGTAGACAATAAAATTTTAAAATTAAAACAAACAATGGAAAAACAACTAATTTTCAGAGCCCAGGATCACATTTTCATTTATTTATTTATTTATTTTTGTCTAAAACACACGGTTCTAAACCAAAGGTTATACAGTATATTATTATAAAGGGACTACTCTTTATATTAATATACTGTATGACAAGGAAATATTTTAGAAGTAATAATTTCTGTAATAATATATGCTTTTATAGTAGTACTGTCAAATTAACAGAAAACAAACTTAAAGGATGGCCCAATTGAAAGAGCAGAGCCCTGCCCTCAGTGAAGCTGCTCAGGGGCCGGCACATAAAAGCATGGCTGTACAGAGGGTGTGCGTTGTATACTAGGTGTATATGTATGTAACACTTAATGGATAAATGAACATACGAAACATGTAATCATAATATTTGCATCATTATGGCAGAGTTTGGCCTGTAGTTCTAGTCTTTAGATACCATGAAGACACAGTAACCCTATGGGCAGAAAAAACATGTATTTGGGCTCTTGGTGCATGTACCCTGAATTAAAGCTGGGAATGGCTCTTTTCAAACCATCCATTATTTTCGGAGTGAGCAGATTTTCCTTTCACAAGTGGAATCTGTTTTTGATGATTGCTGCGATAGCGGAAGCAATTTCACCCCAACTCCTGTTTTGCTGCTACAAGCTCTCAGTATCTTTCCCCCACCCCTGTCTCTCTCTCAATGTCTCTCTGCAGTAAATTACCCAGCTGGGCTCGAGCAGTGGTTCCAAAAATCTTCTATGTGACAGAGAAAGCGTGGAACTACTACCCTTACACCATAACAGGTGAGCATACAGAGAAAATATTTGCAGCATCTCTTTAACCAAATACTGGCCAGTACCATGTACAGTATACAGACTTGCATCACATAAATCCAGTTGACTGCTGCCACTGTATTGTCATTTGTCTGTAGTGACGTGAGAGGTATAGTAATGAAGCCTAAAATAGCTTGGACTTGAATAGCTTAACAATACAATTGCATGAAGGCTGAACACTTTTTTTTTTTTTTAAAGGTCAGCTTCTGAACCACTTTTAAGTGGGCTGAAAGTTATTTATTTATTTTTGTCTCTCTCAAAACACAGTTTACTCAGCACTCACCACTTGGTGCAAACATTTTACTGGATATGTTAGGGAGTTGGAGTAGTGTGAAAAGATGGTATGAGTTTTCCAGCTTAGGGAGCAGCCATTTCCAACACTCCATCCAAGTTTGCTCATTTCCATTGCATTTTTTCACGTTTGTGGGGAAAAAAAATCAGCTTTAGAAAAATCTTCTTTTTTTCCCAACCAAAGTTCCTGTCCAAATTCAATGATGTTGTATACAGTAATTCAGAAAGCTTAAATACTCCGTTTTCAGCTACTTCATATGTTATTTCGTAGGGACATATGTATGGAGCTTTTACCACAGAAAGTCTTTTAACTATGGACAAGTGGACTCTCAGATGAATGAAACAACATTGGAAGCGACAGCTTTTATATCCTTGCAAGCAAACTAAACTTCATCCAAAAAGCCAAGGTCCTCTGAGGACACCAGAGCAAAGAGGATTATTCATCATTGATCAATAAAATATAACCTTGACTCTGTAGTAGATAGAACAGCAGCTCTAAACAAAAATATCAAAAGCACTTACTGATCCACAACAATAAAAGAATTCTCTGTTTATTTGCAGTTGCAGATATTTGTTTGCCGCTTCCTTTGCGAGAAAAGCACGTATAAAACATATTATTGACATGAAAACTTGCTAATGCCAGCATGTATTTTGCATGTTCGTGAAGCAAATGCTTTTTATCTACCCTAACGTACAACAATTGTAGCAGTGGAATAAGCTATGCAGTGTTCAGAGCCACAGTTCCCAGAACAGATTTCTGTGGTGCTTTTAATGAAGCTGATCTGAAGGAGATGTGTTATAACCTGAGGAACAAGATAAAAAATAGTTTCTTTTTAATAAGAGCAGGACAGTGACTAATTTGTGTAAATAGTACTCGACTGTGCGTTTAACATATTTTATGCACATTGTTGTTTTCAATTGCTTTCATGCTGTGGCAAACATGAATAGGCTGTAGAACTGACTGTGTGTGTGTGTTTTCTCTTTGCTCTAACCTGATGTCTGTGTCACCCCATGCCGTGGTCTCTAGAATATACAGTAAGTATTCTTTAGTCATATTTTACGGTTTAGCATTCATGCCTTTACAGAATACATGCATCAAAACAGATTAGGAAAGTTAGCAGAAATATATGAAGATCTGTTTGTCTTTTAGATTACATTATGGTATACAAAGAAAACCAAGACTTACACCTCGCCTGACTTTACCTATTATTGCAATAACAACAATACTGTGTCAAAAATAAAATGTGCTGCTTGCTTTCCTTCAGTGGTGCAAACAAACTAGATATTTCTACACACCTGTTCCCTCTCTATGGTTTGATTCTGAAGACACAGAAATGTTAGTCTAGTCTGTTTGCTCCATTAATGCAGCAAATGTGTCATTGTGCTCCAGTCTCTCTCTCCCATTTAAAATTATATTTCTGTTCTGTTGTGGAAAATTCACAACAATATATTGTGCAGATTGGAAATTATTTTAGACACAACAAGTATTTGGGATGATTGCACTGAAAACCATTTATGAGCATTAAAGTAAGATCATTAGATTTATAGAATGGGTTTTGTTTGTGCCTTAAAACCTGCATCTTCAATGTCTGCAGTGATCAAAACAACAATTTGGCTTTTTCTTAATAAGCATAGCAGCCTTTGTGACCCATGATTAACCCTGAAAACACATGACTCTTGAGCATACTGTTAAGCGTATCTGTGCCTCGGCTGTGCAGCTTGAGAAATGTCGACAACATGAGTCACATTGCTTTAGGGTGTGGGAATATCAGGGGAAAGAGGACAAGTTGTGTCTGTGACAGATTGCTTGATATTTTCTCTCTTTCTGTGTGGGCGCATTATATGTTCCTATGTGAGTCAGTGTAAATACGCACGTAAACATTTTTTTTTTTTAGGCAAAAGACACAAATTGATGAACAATATTCTTGTCTTTTGTAACTATTGACAAGGACACATAAATTGAAATAATGTGCTGTCACAGCTTGGGATATAGTAACTATACATCAAGAAAATCAAAGAGGGAGGCAGAAAGTTCCACTTTTACATCCTACCACTATCACAACTAATAAACCCTTTTTTGAAAGCTGCATCACATAGAGCTAAGACATAAGTCCAATACAGTAATCCCATCTGCAATATTACAGGAAGTAGAAGAATTTTTAACGTTCTGCAGGACTGTGATACACAGTGCTGCTGGTCAGCGTGGTGCTTGCCTTTTTTCTTTATTTTTGGTATTGTCTTTCTTTATCCACAGTGCTCATTTCTACCCAAGTTCTCCATCCACATAGAGACAAAATACGAGGACAACAAAGGATGCAATGACAATGTGAGTAAAGTTGTGTGTGTGTATATGTGTGTATGTATTGTATGAGTACTCCTTGAATGTTAGTAACAATAATTGCTAGCCTGCCCAATACTGGATTTTAGATGTAAGTGTTAAGTTAGAGTATAAACACTGGTAATATACATCTTAATAGAATGAATAGCTTTCTCTCAAATTATTTTTTTTATTTTTTGTCTTTTATTTGTGCTGATTTTACAGGTAAAAAATAAATGACTATTTCCTTGTATTACTACACAAACATATCTTTTTTGTGGCTGTCCCCTGTCCTTCTGATACAGAATTATGTACAGCAAAACAGGCTAATTTAAAGCAAAATATCACATAGCACACATATGGTGGAAGACGTGGCCTACATAAAGGCTACATCAGTAAAACCATCGAAGCACATTTGGCAATTCTTTGAGCCTCCTGTGCAATTTCATCGCATCCTAATGCCAACTATACATGAGCCTTGAGAGTCTGCCAAAACTGCTCCACTTTTCTTGGACAGCTAATTTCATTTGGGCAGTTTGCCTACTCTCTTTCTCTCTGTTTTTTACTGTCCAGTTTATAGGATCATTAGTCATCAAATAAAAGGCTGCCACTGCCTTGACAGTGAAGAAGAATGATGGAGTGTGTGCAAAATCTTTTTTTTTTTTTTTCGTAATGTTTTATGTTGGGTTGCTAGTGGGTTAATTTCACCATGTAATTTACTTCAGCTAGTTAGGGATGGTTGTTGTGTAAAGAAAGAATTGTTTCCCAAGTTAGCATAAGTGTGTTTCTTATGCATCTAAGAGTAGTTTGCATGTACTCATAAAGTGTAAAGGGAAACAGAATTGGACAGACTGTCAGTGTGCATTAAGCATGTAGTGGTGTTTCAGATTGATGCCTGCTTGATTTGACAAGACAAGGCAACAGATCAAAGACTTTTGAATTAAATTTTAACAATTAAATTGCCTTGAGCAAATGCACTTAGTGGGTAAAACTGACATAAATTACTGTTGTGTCACATAAATATGTGTTTGTGTAAGTGTTTAAACAGCAGACAGTTTGAATGCAGAGCGACTCATTTAGTGTTACAGCTACACTGGATTGTGTAACGTCTTCAGGGCAAATATGAAAGAGGCTTTGCATGTTTTATGACATTGTATAACCAGGTTAAAAGTACATTGTATGTATTTGGGGTGAAGGATGCTGTGAAATAATATAAGTGCTGTGTGTAGTTTTGAATATGTTAGACAACAGTGTCTAAACAGCTGTCATGTTTCCCTATGTGCCGATTCCAATAGAATTTTATTCATCTGTCCAATCTGCGTATTAAAGTCAGAACAACTGAAGTAGGGAGGAACTATAGACACTGCAAGGAAAGAATGTAGAGATTAAGGGTGAGAGGAAGAAGGAGAGGAAAGAAGGGATGGTGTGACTGAGAGAAAAAATGGATATATGGACAGGAAGGAGCTGGTATATGAGTGGACATCATCCACGTCTTCCATCATTGGTGTGGTCAAAGCACATGACGAGCAGAACTATACATTACTGTCTAAAGACACACACACACACACACACATTCTTTCTAAGGAACTAAACAACAGTCTGGTTGAGAAGACATGTTTCGTTTTGTTTTTTTCCCTGTACTTCAACCAGTTCAACTCTAATACCATTTGGCTGGTAAGATGTATTTTTTGGGAAACAACCGCATTGCTTCACCGGTGTTACATAAACTCTGCTTGTCTGCAGCTGTGCGATTTTCTAAAAACAAACTTAATTTTGGAGAGCTTCTAAAGTCTGTCATGGCCAAGCCTACATAGGTGGATCTTCCAGTGTGAGCATGTTCTGACATTCACTGCAATGTAAACATGTTCTCCATTACACTGGAAATACTAGAATTTCCTGCCAAGGATCAATATATTACAACCTCCAGAATAGGAAATTATTTAAAACTAAAAAACAATGACATTCCTGAAAATATTCTCATTATAGTCAGTTCAGACATCTCCTATGCATGTGATGAATGTGATTTGCCTGTTCTGTGCATGTTTTCCCTTTTGAGATGTCCAATCCATTTTTATTTATTCAGTGATTGCTATCAGCCTTCAGAGACCCTGGCTGCAGAGCAGTTTGGGGCAAAGGCCTGTGTTTCAGCAGCACAAAGCCAAATTCTTTGCTCTGAAATTGCCATACACTGTTCTGTCTACCTGTGTTTTACACTTGTTGGGTTTTAAAAACTGACGGGATGAGGTCTACATGCAAATGTTGGTATAGACAACAAAATAAATGCACAGCATTTAAAGTAGCATTTTTGGAGAAAGAACACAGTGTTAAGTATACAGCCTTTCAGAGTGCTTTGACTAAAGTGGCAGTAATCCTGTGACATATTTTCATGCTGGGAGAATCAGAAACAAAGCTGCAGTTAGTGTGAATTTCAATGTATGAGCTTTTTTGGGTGTGTGTGTGTGGTCTTGTGATTGGGGCATTTTCAGAATGACACTGAATGGCCTTAAGAGATGCTACAAGTTACAATAACATGAATTATGTTTAACAGTTTAGCAGTGGTGAAAACTGGTTTCAATCATGGGTTGCCAGTGTGTTGTCTTCTCTTTGTCTGACTTCTTGTCGTTTTTTTCCTTCCCATTTTTCTCTTTATTATTTTATTCTTATTATGCTCCCTTTGTAACCACATTCTGTTTCTTGCTCTTATTGTCTTGGTACAATATGGTGTCACATCTCAAAAATCCACTGAGCAGCTGATTTCTTACCACTTAAAGACATGTTAAAGGACTTACATGTAATTCAGCTTCACTTTAAAATTATTCAATTAACAGAATACCAAGGATCCTTTCAAATTTATAGCTTTACATTTTGCCTTGCAGATTTTTTTCCTTTTTACCTCAAAATTCAAAAACCCATGTTTCTTCTCATTTTCTGTCTTTCCTCCATGTTATTCCCTCAACCATTTACTTCTCTCTCAGTGTCTGCATGTATTTCCACTGTTTCGTCCTCATTTCCTCTCTTCTCCTCTCTTTCCACATGTTTCCTCTTAAACACTGACTTGCTCATGCCTTCCACTCCACCTCCCCATCTATTTTCAATTGTTTTTCCTCACCCATTTCTCTTCTCATCCTCCTGTGCCTCTCTGTTGCTCTCTTCATTGCAGTCTTCATTGTCGTTGCTTAATGCTTATTGTACAAGCAGTGCTCATGCACACTGTAAAAGTACAGATGGAAAAGGAAGAGAAAAGGGGGGTGGCAGGAAGACATATATGTACCCGTACAAACAGAATCTACAGAGAATAGTTCAGCGGCAGAATGATTGGAAGGTGTGTAGTGACTGGTAATGGATAAACCTTTTAAGACATTTTATGTCTTAACAGCCAGAGTCAGAAAGTGAGGCTACAACAGAAAAGAGAATGACACCCTGTAGAGTCACATTATTACCTAAAGTAATTTTAACTGTCAGCCACTGACAAGCCGCTTCTTCCTGCAGTGAAATTAATTTACAAATCAGGAAATGATGAGTTTTGAGGAGAGTAAAGCAAATCATGGTTGTGTCACAGAAACGTGGCCTCACATCTGTCCTACTGGTTAGTACCTAATATGTTAGGGTATACAGAGTATTGTCTATCAAGTCCTTAGATTTCAAACATAAACTCAGTCACATCAAATGTATTACAATTATATGTTTATCACATCGGTTGCACTTGTAATAGAGAAAAAAACATTTTTTCTCAAAACATAAGATAAAACTATGGAGTTGACTGTATATGTTTCTTTTTCTGTAGATTTTTTTTCTCTCATTCTGTGCTTTGAGCAGACTGTCTCTACTTAAATTAAGGATAAATCCCTTCACTGAAGCCTGTAGTCTCTAACATCACTTTCAATTCACGCACCCACAACAGACACGCACGCACACACAAAAATTTTCCCATTGGGTGCTGCATATGGCAGGTACTGTCGTATGCGGAGGTTCATTGTTCGTGGATGTTATTATGAGATAACAAGTGTGTAGCAGTACTTGCAAGTATATACACACAATAAACTGCATATGAATTTATTAATAAGTGAATAAGTAGAAAATATGCTGTAATCTAAAAGCACAAACATTCATACTTGACCTATTGGACTAGGATGTTCTTTCGCCAGCACAAAAACAAATGAATGCAATATTCATGTTTTGTATCAGCTGACTGTCAACATATGACCATAACTGCAAAAAGAACATCTCATTTGAAACAATTTGAAGACATAGTTCTAGATCGCGCCCTACTGGCAGTGTAAGCAATTACAGTATGTGGTTCTTTGTAGATTTTCTGAGTCATGAGGGGACAGAAATATAAGATGCCATGTCAAGCATTAGTAACAGTAAGCATGGCCCCAGATGGTGGAGTAATGTGGAGAAGACCCATTTCTGGTTGCATTTTTACGTGAGAAGGTGCTCTACCTGGCAGGCAGAGGCCTCAGTAAGCATTGACAAAATGTTCTGTTGTGTTTTTAGATCTTTGACACCGAGCTGAAGGACCAGGAGAGGGAAGTGTGCTTTATCGACGTCGCCTACGATGAGATTCCGGAGCGCTACTACAAAGAGTCTGAGGTGAGTTTGTGTGGGTGTATGTGTGTGTTTTTGTGTAAATGCTTGCACCTGTTGGGAGTTAACACTAAACACACTACTACTAGGTGTAAGTAACAACACTGTTGAATGTGGCAAAACAGTAAAACAGGGGGAAGTAGTACGATTTCAAAAGTGCTATTTGGTGGCATCTGGAATTACTTGAGATTCTAGGAGTAAGGAGTCCCAGGTGTTTGACCCCTATGCAGTCATATGTGGGTCATCACACAAGTGTGAATGGTTATTAAACATCCTTTTGAGGCATGTCTGCACTGGATTGTCAATTCTATCGTAAATGTTTAGTGGATGTTGGGCAAGTTTCATTAGGAAGAGGTTCACCCCTGTCTATTACAGTTTTATTGTGGACAGAGAAACAACCTGAAGCACCTGTAGCTATTGAAAACATACCCAGCCTAAAGCAGATGGTGTTTAAGTTCACATTGCATGGTGATGTGGGGCTCGGATCTTTTTGCCCTCAGGTGGCCTTAATTAGTCTTTTTTTTTCAGTGAGGTATAGACACATCCGAATTTTACCAAAATTGTTTATTTTTTATTTTTATTTTTTTTAAATCAAATCCGGGCCACTTTTTTAATGTGGTCCTAGATCAGATTATTATCTGATTGTTGACAATGCCACCTCTCTTAGAACAATCAGATAAGAACTTGTGTGGGTTTTTTTAAGCTTCCCAGCTCTTTGTGCATGTGCGTATTGCCTGTCGTCATCACTCAGTATCGGCACCTCATAGTCTGGTTATAATAAACCCAGAGAATATCAACAACAGATACAGAGATGACTGGAGAAAAGCAGAATTTTAGATTTGCTGGATATTTATGAAGAAGCTTCTGCTCAAACCAAACTGCATGTTCTAAAAAAGCACTTTTTGAGGAAACGGCACAAATGCCACGTGACATTGAGTTACCCGAGCTGAATACATGTCTCGTACAAACGTGAATGTGAGCCGCCTACAAAGCAAGACTGCATTTGGAACAAATTGAGCATTATAGAATTGAGCGTTACATTATAGAATTGAGCGTTAAGGCTATAATGTAAACATAGCCTAAGATTCTCATTTTACTTCAGATTTTAGTTAGCTAAAATATGATGAGTTACTTTTACTTTTAGTCTTATCATCTATTAAATGTGTTATTGAAGCTCCAAATGCCTCCGAAATCTCAATCCCATTTTTCTGGCAGCTGCTTTATATGCTTGTCCCTTCTCTGCCAGCATTCATCTGGAGTCTGAAAACCCTTTCGTACTTTAGAGTCTGTGAAGTGAGAGGCTGGTAATTGTCTTCATAGCTGTTTAATAACAGATTGCCTCAGCTTTAATGAGCCTAGACAGAGATTCTCAAAGGACCAAGGGGGTTCATCTGAATAGTATTTAATACTATCACTCAGCTAGGCGTTTAATTTTAGGCTCTCCCTTAAGTCTATCTCCACTTGGTCACAGAAGCAATAATCCCTTAGGATTTTGGTTTATAATTGTAATATTAAACATGCATGTCTTCATGTCCCCAAACTGCAGGACTTGCGATATTTTAAGTCAGAGAAGACATCACGGGGGATCCTTCAGGAGGGCTGGAGGGACACCCAGGACCCCATCATGTGCTCGTACAAACTGGTCACGGTCAAGTTCGAGGTGTGGGGTCTGCAGACACGAGTGGAGCAGTTTATACACAAGGTCAGAGGTTACATATATACTTTCATAGGGTCAATAGAGAATCTGTTAAAAAAAGGGGCGGTTGCTTTACATCTTTTTTTGTGACGTTCTTCTGAGGTAGCTGATTAAGTTACTGATGCACCTCATTTTAGATTCCTCTTTCAAAATGACCTTACAATGTAAATAATAAAGATTTCGGGTTGGCACAAAATTGCACTAAACAATCAAAGGACAGAAAGAATCAAATTTCTGACCATTATTGTGTTGTGTCACAGGTGGTTCGGGACGTGTTGCTGCTGGGACACAGACAAGCATTTGCCTGGGTGGATGAATGGATTGGTAGGTCTACAAAGCCCCTTCTATGACCCTGCTGTCTACAGACTCAAGCTAATTCACAGCCATAGGATTGTTTCAGTGTTATTAATCACCAGCTAGATAGTGAAGGCACTGTGAGTACATTGCTGCCAAAGTAAAATACATTTTCTTATACACATATGTAACATTAAATATTTATGAAGTCCTAAGTGTTTCTAAAGTTGGGAAGTTCCATTTTAGTTTGTGATCAACTGTTTACATGAAGCCTTTAAAAACCTTTAAAGAGTTATGTTACATAAGTGGCTATTGATTCCTGCGGACTGATTGCTGATAATTGTTTATTTACCAATCATCGTGCATGAAAGATTGCTCCACCTGCATCTGCCCCCCTCCCTTGGTCAGTCTTGCTAATGCTCCTAAAGCATGAATCCTAATCTAACCCACTAATAACAAACCCTGTCCTTTAGTTTCCCAGCATGGTCAGTGTTTGTCTCAAAGAAACAGATTAAAAATTAAACCTTACTGTTAATATTTCATGATAGTGAAATTTAAACTTATCAGTTTATGCAAACAGAGTCAAGAGTAGACACTTGTTGTAAAGGGCTTTATAGCTACAATAGATGTATATAATCAGGAAATGACTAATTATAAAGACGTGTGTGTGTGTGTGTGTGTGTGTGTGTGTGTGTGCACGGTAGGACACACAACTTGACAGCAGCTGCACGAAAAAATATTTAAAGAATATTTGGGAATTTACATCACTGATGTGCTTACTGAAATGTTAAATCCGCCTGTGTCTGTTGCTCTGAGAGTCTGGTTGCACAAGAGGCAACTCTGTTTGAACAGACAAATGGCTGCAACACATTTACTTACTCTCAGCTGTTGAGATTTTTCCATAGCTGTAGTGCACACAGAGAGCCAGTCCATTATCTTTGCCATGAAATGTGCTCCTTTCTTCTCTTCTCCTCTCGTTAACCACTAACCTTTATAACAACTCCTAACAACCTGGATTTGTTTTTAAAATGTAACCTATAGCTTTTCACATGTGGAATAATTTTGCCTGTCAACCCTTGCTGGTGTCACTTCCTTGTGCTTCCAGTGATCCAATCGCTTCTTTTGGTGTAGATTGTTCATGTCTTTCCTCAATCTTGAAAACTTCTTGAATGCAATCTTCCTTTCCTTCCTTCCTCCTATTGTGGGTCGGATGTGTCTGTCTCCTTTAAATTCTCTGGCTCGTAAGAATCTTGCATTGTTACCTTTCAAACCTTAACTAAAAAGAAGCCCCGATCATCCAGCTCTATACTCACCCAATGAATGCACCTTTGCTGCCTAACCCGCTCATCTCTCACCTGGAGTGACACTGTAGAGGAGTTATCAACATTTCAACCCTCATTCCATCCCTCCCCCCTTCTTCCAGATATGACTTTGGATGACGTGCGGGATTATGAGACACAAATGCATGAGAAAACCAACATTAAAGTTTGCCATGAGCAGCAAGAGCAATCCACAACAAATCCGTCTTCACTGGATGACATAGAGATCCATGACAAAGCAAGTGTATGTGTCTTTTTCATTGTTTCTTTACATCATTGCCCCTCCTCTTTCTCATATTTGGACCTTTGGTGCCTCTGGAACTGTCACATTTAGCTGTCCACATACATTCACTCATTGTCTCCCACACTGATTCTACCTTTGTGATAAACATGAACAAAATACAGGTAATTTAAACAGCTGAACTATGATGTCTTATCTATGAAACAAATGCTACCAAACTAACACAGGTTAGTAGAATAACATACCATGTGAGCTGGCAGAAAGCATCGCAGGTTGTTTAAGACTGTATTCTTTAGCATTGTACTGATGATATGTTTTTCTGTTTGTCTGTGTTTCTACTAATGACAGGTCATGGAAAGCTACATTTCCTTACTTTACAGTATATTCTCTGAATTTCAAAGAAGCAAAGGATTTTTCCTGATTTTTCCTTTTATTTACTGTCTTAATTGATCTCTTTCCAATCCAGACATGACAATGGATGAGGTGAGAGAGTTTGAACGCACCATCCAGGAGGCCACCAACCAGAAGATTGGGATGTTCCCCCCCTCGATCTCCATCAGCGAGACTCCTCTCTCATCCTGTGCCCTCACTGGCCCTGCCAGCGCCCCCTCGACCCCCATGTGCACTGATGCACCCGAGTCCCTCTCTGTTCCAAAGGACCGACCCCGCAAAAAGTCAGCGCCAGAAACCCTGACTCTCCCTGACCCCGTTTCAAGCAGCATCCCACAGGGCTCTACCTTAAGTCCACAACCCATTTCAAACCACCTCCAATCAGGCACACCACTGTCCTCTAGCTCTGATCTTTCTGAGATGGATGAGCACTAGGGGGACCTCGGCATGTCTTTTCCAACCCTTTGCTTTACAAATTTTGTCAACACCATTGTCTTAGAAGCCCACTGAGACTAGCCTAACCTCCAAACACCAGTGCCCAAACATTCAAGTTCTCTAGCCATATTTGGTGATTTGCCATAATCCTGGACACACCACAGTCACTCTGAAAGTCTTCTTCAGTGTCATTGGTATCCCCGAGGCAGCTGTAGGCTCAGCCACCCTAATGTGACTGACTTCCTCTTCCTGTGAGTCTAGCCAGCCTCATGTTGTGTCTATTAG
The DNA here is from genome assembly GCF_033026475.1 of Channa argus. Lineage (NCBI taxonomy): Eukaryota > Metazoa > Chordata > Actinopteri > Anabantiformes > Channidae > Channa > Channa argus. The sequence goes on from NC_090199.1 coordinate 19,573,060, forward strand.
GACATCCACCCATGATGTCTAATCAAAAATAAGAGCATTTGTAATTATTTTTGCTGAGCAGCAGTTCCTTATGTTATATAAATAAATTATTCTGATTGTTTCCTTACTTATGATTTCTTCAATCAGAGGAGCTGATTGCTTTCAAGCTATCGAACTATGAATTAGTTGCCTTAGCACCACACACCCAGTGGTGTCTATTAGTTTTTACAGTGTCCACAAATCCATGACAAACATTGTCCTTTTCCAGCCTGTAATATGGTTGTAAGTAGGAGGTTAGAAGTGAAATCAGTGACACAAAGTAAAGTAGCATAGTAGACCTAACTTGACTAATACACACCAGAAAGACACTCAAAAAAGTACCATCTAGCAACTTTGTCCAGAGCCATTCAAAAAGGACTGCGGATCAGATTGCATCCTTCCTTTTCATTCCAAACAACCAATTATACAACAGATGCAAGATGTATACAATCGCAGAGTTTACGCCTCAGGTTTCCCCAACTTCACCTGGCTCACACTCCAAAGGCAGGGATATTGCTGTACATTTCTGTCCCTTATTGCCAATAAGCCACATTTTTATACCTCCACAGGTATTACAATACAGCAACTATTGTATGTACTATACCAGTCTACTTAAACCTTGGAATGTTTACACGAGAAACCTTAGAGCATTTGCATATTTCCAGTTTAGGTTAGGTTGTTACATGTGCCCTTGAGGTTTTAGCATGACTATTAAATGATTCTAAAATCAGAAGTTTGTAACTGCATACATTTATTCAATTTAGGTGAGAGTTTACTACAAGGAAAATAATTGCCTGAAATTAATGCTGGACAGCCTGTGACATCCAATTTGATTAAATAACTTTAATGTCATATGTAGGAACAAGGCCATATTGGGGAGTTTTTAAGCAGTGACTGATATTTGTGGACAGTGGAGGGAATGAAAACTCAAAGCCTGATTTGAGGAGACTGGCACGTGCATCAAGCTGACTTGAGTATGTGCTTTGTTAGCTGCACAGAGCTTGCAGAATTGGTTTTACTTTGCCAGTGCTGGTCGGAGATACTAAGCCTGTGGTCTGAGGAGAGTTGAAACAGGATCATCTTTTGCAGTGACCCACACTTTTTTTTTTTTATGGGCTTGCAGTGATAATTTCCAGTATTTTCATGTATAACCCTAGAAGAGAAAGAAATACATGAAGACTGAAAGTTATACTTCGATGGAACCCCTCTATTTCCAAAAGGGTGACTTACTTAAAGAAAGGGTTTGCTATATGCTGCATGGAATGTTAACATATATACAAATTATGTGAAGTATATATGTATATATTGTAAATCAATTGATATATTTGATTTATACTTGGTGATGCAACTGTATGAAATAAGTGAATGCTAACTTTGGAAGCTCTGTACTAATTTCATCTGAGGAAAACCAGATTTTGAGAGAAACGTAAGCATGTCTAGAGAACCTACTGTAGGCCTAAAACCTCTTTCTACTCAGTGCCTCTCTGCATGTAACAGCTGTATTTACACCCACCAAAATCTCTTATATTTAAGCATTAGAAGCATATGATTTTATTGCATTACTTTTGCTGTTTTTATTGCCAATGTTGCATTAGACCGAGCATAAACCTGGGCTACAGCCCTACAGCTAAGGTACAACATAATCAGTCAGTGTAAAACATTTTAAAGTAACAGGGCTAACTTGTTATTTTTAGGGAATTGTTAAATTTCTGTTCCCCTATTCATTACAAATTCCTTTAATTTTACAGTGCAAATGCATTTCACACTTTTCAGTCATTGACGAAATGTGTCCATTATAGTTTCTTTGGGTTTGCTGGACTACAGCATAGTGACTTTGAAGAGAGCAGGTCAAAAAGAGAATCCTCAGTGGTCTTACCATAAAATATTGTTAATAGTATGTACAGTTTCTCACAGCTTTTGTTAAAAAAAAACTGTAGCTATTTATCTGTAACTTTAGTTTTGTCTTTGCTTTTTGAGCATAGAAAAGAGATGTATCACACACACACACACACACACACACACACACACACACACACACACACACACACACACACACCAGTCACTGGCCCTCTTTAATGCTCTACATAATTAGACCTCTGGTATTTACCATTTCTCTTGTCAGGGACACAGAGCTCCAAGAAGATGTTTGATCTATGGGCTCTCAAAAATAATGCAAAACACCCAATCATGTAACCTTGAGCTCTGTTTAAAAGAGTAATATTAGGTATTGTAAATACTGTATAGTAGGATTCTTACATTGAATCTGTTCCAAGTTGCATTGCTGACATCCCGGCTAGACAGTGGATATAATTTAGTGTTCATGACATCTTCACAGACATGATTTCAAGGTTTATAGGTTTATTTTAATCCAGGAGTAGTCTTGTCTATCTATGAATTGTTATCTGTTGAGGATAGTGAATTCATTTAAGTTTATTCAATTAAGTTTTAAGATTTCTCATTGTAGTGGTGCACTTTCAACTCTCCAGTTGCTTTTGGTAACTCTGCTGGGCAACATTATTTCAACAAGTTCTAAGACAAAACAAAGCTTTTCTTTTTAGTGGGTGGCTGCTTTGATGTTTACTTGCCATGGTAATTGATTGGTGATAGACTTCTGTATTTTTCCCTTTTTTTTCTAGTAAACTTCTGTACTTTGATTTTGTGGTTGCTGTATTGTTTGAAGATCAGTTTGTCATACATTTGAATTAAAGGACCAAGCTCTTTCCCTCTTCTCCTTCTGATGCAGTTTGCATTTGGCCAGGCTGTTGTGCTGTCTCACCAAGCAGGATCACTGAGTTAGCTGGAACGCTGCACTGACAAACTAGGAGCTCAGTGTACTTTTTATCTGTCCGGTCAGATGTGGTTTTAGATTATCCGGTTTTCTTTGTTAATCCTGCTTTCTGAAACAGACCCCAAGTGCCATTCTTGTTCGATTGCTGGAAGTTGCTCTTAGTTCTTCCACTTTAACTATTATGTTATATTTTTACTGCCCTTCAAGGTTCATTTGGTTCTTTGTTGTAGTTATTGTTTTACCTTTTATTTGAAATAGACAAATAAACTTTACTAGCTTATTGCAGCTGTGTTATTAATTGGTTTCACACACATAACTCGTTATATATGTTTTGTCTATAAAAAGTATTTGCTGCAGCTGGGAAGTTATACTCTTACTGTATGGGATCAGAAAAAGTCAGGTTATGCTGCAGCTGATTATCTTTGCTCAACATTGAGCAAGAAAATCTTACTAAACACTAGGTCAGTTTTTGTTTTCAGGTATATTCTTTCTCATTTCTAGTGACAACTGACTGAACTGGTCAGTCATACACACAGTAAGAGTATCTTTTACTAAAATACTTTATGTACTTTGCTAATAATGTTATGTAAATAACAACATACAAATCCTGCATTCAAACATTAAAAGTGCTGTTTATGTTTAAAAGCAACATGTACTTACTGTAAAGTATCAAAAGTAAAAATTTGTTATTAGCCAGCAGACCTGGGCCTGGTAAATGTAAAATTATATATTTTAATTTACATGACAGATGGATTGCCTGTAAATAGTGCTTCAGCTAGCCTTCTGCATCCCAACTTAGTGCTCTACCACTGAGCCACCAGGTCCTTATTAATTAGCCTTAGGTATGCATTTGAATATGGTTTACACTGAAGGACTAGCTTTTGTCCTTCATCTCTACCACTTAAAAGGGGCTTTAAGAAAGGATCTTGTTGTGGCCAGTTTAAACAGGAGGAACTATAAATAAAGGAAGGAAGGAAAATAAAGTTTTATGAATACCTTATTTTTCAGACCCTCTGGAACATTGTGAAACCAAACTTTAACCCCAAACTATTGCTCTAATAAAAAGAAATGTAACCATCAGATGAAACCTACACCTACTTGTGGGAAAATACTCATTTGTGGTGGATGGGTTAGACAACATTATTGCTGCATCCAGTAACCATTGCAGCAATCACAGCTACTGGAATACATTTTATGTTATCTTCAGCAGTCAACTAGCATACAGTACAAAGCAAGTCTTTTCTTATGTTTTTTCTCTCCATACATCCATAACTCAAAATACATTAGTTTTCCCAGCCCGTAAAATTAATTTGCATTTAAACACACCAGCTGGAAGTGTCTCATTTAACTTTTACCTCCAAAGGAGAGAAACCACACAACTGATCCATAGAGCATATGGTAAGTTCGAAGTGTGCCCTGCAGTTGATGCTGTGCTTGATACTGTAGCGTGTCCCACACATGTCCCCACATTTCCGACTCTGTCCACAGCTGCCAGCTCTACATTATGTGAGCAGCATGAGGCGCTGTACATGGCCACAGTAATGTTCTCACCCCCTGCTCCAGCCACTGTGCTGGTATTCAGGGTACCGTTTCCTTGTATGATGGTGACTCTCTCAATGCCAGTTCCAGCGATGCCATCTGTGAGATTAGCGATCAATACCCACTGGGAGGAAGCACAGGGTGATAAGGAGGACAGACAGCTGGATGATGTGCTGACTACCTGGCACACAGGACTGGTGATATCTGTCACCTTGAAAAAATCGTGAAAAAAAAAAAGACAAAACATTTAAGGAGGCCATTTCATTAAAACCAGTTGGTGTTATAACTGTGTTCTAAAACTCCAATTAAAATAGCCAAAGGAAAAAAAAAGTTGTTTTATAGCACAATAAATCATACAAGGGAAATGTGGTTTAAATTTTAAAGACTATTAATCCAACTACTCAATTAATCTTTGCTCTCACCTTAGCAGCCACAGAAAACCTGAGAACAGCATAGTTGTTGTCAGTAGCAGCTTCATTTTCTGCCTCAATGATGAGAGTCACGTCGGTTCCAGATGGAGCACTGGCTGGCACTGTTAAGGTTACAGTGCCACTGGCTTTACCTCCACTGCCTGGTGCTATAGAGACAGTGTGGGGTGAAGTGGAAGAATAGCTTCGGTCATTGTTGGCTCGCACTATGAATGTCCCAGTTGCAAAGTCGTCAACAACTCCGTTGGTGGTTTTGGCGACTGTAACAGGGATGGAGATAGTGGAGCCTGGTTCTATGTTGGGGTTGTTGGCTCGGGCCTGGAAAAGTGGAGGGAAAGGTGGAAGGGTGAAACAGAAAGACAAGGTTAAATATTTCTAATTGTATGTAATCTGAATTTATGGATGTAGATATGGACTGGTAGGTATGCTGGTTTTTATCTCTAACCATTTTGATACCATTAGTGTAGTTGTCCTTACACTGTTAGCAACAGCCAACAGTTAAGTTTGCCAGACGATAAACTTCTTTACAGTATAAATGCATAAGTCCCCGATGGGGATTGTGCTCACAGTAACAGAGATGCTGGAGGTCTTGATCTGTGTGGGGGCCTGTCTCTGGAAGCTGCTTGGTGTCGAGCCAGAGGTGGAGCTGCTGTCCTCTCCTTTCAGACAAACCGCAAACTCACCTGCTGGAATTCCACTGAACGTCACCAGGAAGGTACCACTTCCCACTGACTAAGGACAGTAAGAGAAAGACATGTCACAAAGAAGGCTGTAACGTGAGGGATGACAAGTGTTTGTAATTAAAGATGACAATGTTTTCAATGCAAAAACTCTTTATTGCAATACTAGTCAGTTCCTCCATTTTTGAATATACCAAGGATATTACAGATCTCTTTTCAACATTTGTTTTTTGTGCTCTATAACGTCTTCTTAACTTTAAGCTTTCTGTAATCAGGTAATCCATCTGAATAATCAACTTGTTGTCAGCTGTATTATTGTTAAAGTTACATTATTGTTATGTGATCACCAGCCCCGATTTTACTTTAAGTAGGGATGCATTCAAGGACACTTTAGTATTCAAACTGTGAGAGTTGATGGAAATGACTACTAATACAGTTATGGTATTTGATTTTTTCCTTTTTAAATTTGAAATGTACTCCATAAGCTTCCTGTGACTCACAAACGGCAATGGCAGTAGTGGTTTTTGAATGGGGCTTTCCTTTTAAACCACCATCCATCCATTATCTGTAACCACTTATTCTGTTCAGAGTAGTGGGGGGACTAGAGCCTATCCCAGCTGTCATTAGGTGAGAGGCAGGATACACCCTGGACAGGTTACCAATCTATCTCAGGGCCAACATAGAGAGACATACACGGACAGATAACCATTTACACTAACATTCACACCTACAGGCAATTTAGAGTCACATTGCAGCTTTAGGAATGAAAACAATCCTTTTTACACAATAAACAGGTATAATAGGAATACCAAAATAATAAACAAGTTAGATAGTGGGTATCGGCTTTTAGGTGTATCATGAGTAACATATGGCATACCTGAATTGATCCATTGACGTCTATTGGCCCTGAGCTGTCAGAAAGAGTGACCTCTGTCACCTTTACGTTATCACTTCCTGTCACAGAGACCAAGAGGCTGACATTGCCACCTGTTTTATAGGAGTAAAAGGGAAATTAGAAGATTATTTTGACATTTCCTATAATTTTGACAATATACCATAATCTGCTGTACAACACATATGAAGAAGACTTGGATAGAATACAGTCAGAAAAATGATGATTCTTTTAAAATATGACCTGTAAGAGGACGTCCCTCCTTTAGACTGAAGTCCCCGTGAGCTCCTTCATGTGCTTCCACAACGTTATAGATGAAGTTCACGGAACTTCGACCTGATGTGCACAAACATTCAATTTATCAGTAGGTTTGTAACTTAAGACTGCAAACACAGCAATAGACAGAAATCTGACATTTTCACAGTCTGTACTACAAGAGAGCAATATTATAAACAGCCCTGAACTCTGTCATACTGACCTATGACCTTTACAGAGTAGGAATTTTCAGAGCTGACACTGATTTGCCATAATCCAGGTTGACTGTCAGTATTGAGACTTAATCGACGTAGGTTTCCTGTCATGATGAAAGATGCCAGAGGACCACTAGCCTGGCTGGAACTCTGAGATACACCTTTAGGAATCAGAGAAATGTAAAAAAAATAATAATAAAATGGGCTGTTAATGAGGTCTACAGACACATCCTTGGACTTCATGACTTGGTTTGTGCTCTGACATGTACTGTTAGCTGTGGGATCATAAATAGACAGATGTATACTTTTCCAAATCATGTCCAATAAACTGAATTTCCCACAGGTGGACTCTTGTAGAAACATCTCAAGGATGATCAGTGGAAACAGGATGCACCAGAGCTCAATTTTGAGCGTCATGCCAAAGGCTGTGAATACTTATGTACATGTGATTTGTTTTTAGGTTTTTTTTATACATTTAAAGATTTCAAACAAACTACTTTCCTGTTGTTATTATGGGGTTATGTGAATACTTTCTAGATGCACTGTACTTTTTGTACACACATGTTCACATAATCAGAAGGCAGATGGTTCAATCATAAGCACACCTTCGGGGTTGGTGAGACTGAATGTGAGGGTTGAGGCTCCTGTGATGTAGGCAGTCACGTTGCTTAATAAATCATCTACAGCAAAAGTAAAAGCATCAGGCCTTCCTTCCTTCCTTCCTTCCTTCTTCACTACCTGGAACAATGTCACCTGAAAGAAGAAAGGGCAGACATTTCATATTTAAACACACACAGTCCCATCTTTATTAAGTATAATTTTCTTGTTTACTGTCTTACCACAGCACTGGCTGATGAATCCTTGATCACAGCAGTGGCCTGAGAGAGAGTTGACTTTGTGACCTCAATAGTCTGACCTCCAGAGGCCTGGGCTATGTCACGATACAGCTGGACATCTGATTGAGTGATTGCACCTGTGACTCTCAGAGGGCTTCTCCGACTCCGTTGACTGGCAAGGGCATTTGTCAGCATGAAAGTAACCTACAATTGTAAAAATAAAAAGTTTTCATTGGAATTAAATGCATGCAAACACTTACAGTTGTTTTCTGATTTTCTGTTTTCTTACCACAGACTTTGTGCTCTCTATCAGTGCAGTGATGGTGTTTTTCAGATGTGCATCTTTTGCTGCAGCATCGGTGAAAACAAAGATCTCAGAGGAGGGTGGAGCTGCAGTCAGGGCAAGCTGTTCATCATATAGATTACAGAAAAATAAAGTGACTTATTAGAGGCTGAAAGACTAAAATACGATCCAGAAAAAGCCATACTTCTCTCAACATTAAGTTGAATGATTAAAGAACTCACTATTTAGTTTCAATTATGCATCACTTTCTTTAGTATGGGTGAACAACACAGTATTTACTGTTTTTTGTTGCACAAAGCATTGTTGTTCAAATTAATAATTGCAAGACAATAGCACAACAGAGACCAAGAGACAAGTTTCTTGTACAGTATCAACACCTGAAGTCCAGACAAGCAGAGCTCTGGGATGTCTCCTCCTCCACTTGCTGATAGCTTGTTGATGCTCTCTTTGAAGACGTCCGCACTGGTTGTGGTCATCAAAGGTCCAAAACCTGCATTAAGAATACATAATATATATATGACATACATAATTCGTATCCCTCCGTGGATTATACGTTTACTCTGGCTGCTTAGACACAAGGCTACAAAGTTTGAAATGGTACAAACTAGACTTTGACTCATAGATAATGGCAGCAGACAAGATCAGTGAATTACACACACACACACACACACACACACACACACACACACACACACACACACTGTTCTGTTATGAACTATAGATATCCCCTTGCTAGTTGTCTACCTGGGTCATTAAATGGCACTAAAACATAGGCGGAAGGCTCCTGCTGGGTTCCCCTCTTGCTGTCAATGATATCAAACGAAACGCGCTTTGCTTCTGCGATGTCATTGCTCATGCTGCCTGTGGTGTCAATGACAAAACACAGCACAGAAGAGTAGGAGAGGCCCATCAATCTGCAGGAACAACACAGAGAAAAACACAATTACCTTTCATTTTGCTAGTGTGTGTTTCTTATCCATGTTAGCTTGATGATCATGGGGAATTTATCTGTTACTGATCAGAAAATACTGATGGGCAATGGTGGCCATGCCCATTACATAATTAATGGATCAGTTGAAGTGGGCCTATACCGCAGGAAGTTTCTGTCTCCAACAGCTAATCTGATGTCCTGCAGTAGCTCCATTGTGGCATCTACAGCTAAATCAGCTGCTTTCTGGTGAAGCCAGCCATGATTAGACCCAGTATCATCCTTATTGATGCCACCCACTGGGTCCCCTTTGCTTGACTGATCGAACAGACCGCCGTGGCTGCATTTCCCTTACAGCAGAGAGAGTTTTATTATTTCATATTCATTATTTTACCTAGTAGTGTTGACAAAATAACAATTGTGGAACACTAATGTAGATAATCTTAAAAGCTACCTGCAGGTTTTGGTGAGGAGGAAAACCTGAAGTACCCCGTAGTGAGAAGCCCCTTCTGTAGCACGTCAGGTAGAAGGTTGTTATTGCAGTTTCCTTCTACACAGCTTTTACAGGTAGGAGTATTTGGGTCTGCAGAAAATTTAGCAAATAAACATACAGTAATAGCATAGGTAATACATTAAACTACTGCATACTACAAAGAAATTGTATCATGTACAGTATAAGTTAATTCTCTTGAAAATGTATAATTTATAAGGTAGAATGGGAGGTAGAGCTTTTAGTTATAAAGCTCCTCTCCTGTGGAACCAGCTCCCTGTTCAGATTCGGGAAGCAGACACCCTCTCTGCTTTTAAGTCTAGGCTTAAAACCTTCCTTTTTAATAAAGCATATAGTTAGTTATAGTTATACTGCCATAGGCTTAAACTGCTGGGGGACCCACCCCCCGATGCACTGAGCTCCTTTCCTCCTCTTGACCATCTCTCCTCTCCTCTCACCCCGCAATTGTCACCACTGTATGTCATTAACTCTGTGTGTTCTCTCCCGTCTAGTTGTCTTTGTCCTTCTCTGTCCCCCTCTCCCTGTCCCTTTCTGCAGGTGTCCCTGGCTTTGAAGCTGTGTGTCTTCCAGCGTGAAGCTACTGGTCCTACCAATCCGCCTGATGTTTTCTTGTTGCTTTTTGTTGCTCTGTTCTTTTCTCTCTCCCCTTTCCACTCACCCCAGCCGGTCGAGGCAGATGGCTGTCAACCCTGAGCCTGGTTCTGCTGAAGGATTCTTCCGTTAAAGGGAGTTTTTCCTCTCCACTGTTGCCTATGGCTTGCTCCAGGGGGAATTGTTGGGTTCTCTTTATACATCTTTATAATCTTGACTTTATTCTGTAAAGTGCCCTGAGATGACTTTGTTGTGAATTGGCGCTATATAAATAAAGTTGAATTGAATTGAATTGGATTGACTTATAAGTTCCTATTCAACGGTTTCTATTACATAATAAATTATAATAATCACAGATGAAAATGTTGAATTTTAGTAGGCATAGCAGTGAGGTTACTAAACCTGGCTTGAGTGTTAAATGAAAGATGCTACAAAGGAAACCTGAAACACTGAATGTGTGCGTTTGTGTGTAGGCATATAAATTTGTAGTCAAGTGTTAAAGTTGAAACCATACATTCTCCACCCAGGCAGCAGCATCCTACCTGCCAGGTTCTCAAAGGGTTGATCTGGTCTGATTAGAGCGCCGTATGGAGACTTTTTACCCAGCTCCACCCAGTTACTGTGACTGTAGAAATCCTGAAAAAATGATAAATGATTACTTTTCCTCTTAATTTAGTTGTTGTAACCCCCTCAAATAAATAAATAAATAAAATATTGATCTGCAGTGTCACCTGTAGGGTGTGACAGATTTGTCCTAGAGTCCACCTTCCTCCAATAAACTTCTGCAGCTTAGCACTGGCCTTCACAGCATACATACCTCAATGAGAGAACAGAGAAATTACTGAACAAAGATTAATAAAATAATGAAAGAACACTAAGAAACTAATCCATCCATTCAAAGTCTGACATTCCAACTTTCAACAAACTTGAAACTAAGGTTATAAATCAACATGGTTACTGTAAATGGTCTGCACATATACAGTATAGGGCTTTTCTACCTGGCACTCAAAGCGCTTTACACTGCTTCTAATTACACACTCCGATAGGGCTGGCCAACACTCACCGAGCGCAACTAAGCTGGGGTTCAGTGTCTTGCTCAAGGACACTTTGACATCTGACTGTAGGATTGGTGGACAACTGTTCTACTGCCTGTGCCACAGTCGTCCCCCGGAATTGAAGCCTCGATACTTAAGATATGATAATAATAGTAAATAATAGTAAGCTTTTTTCCATTTGGCACCACCTGCAGGCTTTACGGTCTATTGTAGTCTTTTCTGTTTAGTTTAGTTAAACTAAATGTAAAGATATTGTCAAAAAGAAAGTTTTCAGATCATTGTGGCTTCTGGTGGCTTATTCTAAACCTGTGCTTTGAGATAAGGACCATTTGTTGTTTACATTTCTTTAGCAATGGAAACTGAGCTTGTGTTTGCATTCATGTCATAGGCATGAAGGAAATGTTAGTGTATAGTACCTGCTGTGATGATGTCCCGTCCTTCTTGGAAGGTCTCATCATCAAAATGGTGCTTCGCACTCAGTAAGAACACCAAATCCACGTTTACATTGCTCAAGTATATCCAGGCAATAGAAAATTGGAACATAACACTGGAGAGTAGCGATGCAGACGTGCCTGTGGACGAGCAGGCCCTTTGCACCATGTTAGCGGACAGTCTGTCATCAATCTGAAAACCAGGACAAGGTTTGAAGGTAGTAGAACTGATAAAGCTTTTATTAATAGAACAGACAGTGTTTTTTTCTGAGGAAAAAATGATTCCAATTATTGAGGTAATGTCCTATTTTCAATAAACTAAACAATTTATAACATTAATCCAGTCCAGTTATATATACAATCCATGTGACTTTGCCTTTAACACAATTATTATGGAACATTTTACTGTAATATTGTCATCTAATAAAAAAAGTCTTTCACTTAGGCATTTTGATACATTAGTGTTTTCCCACTCTCTCCACGTTTCATTATGAATGTCCCACTTACAATCAGGTTGAAGTTCTGTCCCAAAGAGGCAGCAATGTCTCTGCAGACCTCAGCTGTCTTCCTCAGGACCGCCCTTTGCGTGATGTGACGGTGAGTGATGGAATTTGCCCTGAATGAGATGAGTGGCTGGAAGCTGAGAATGAGGCCTGCCAGTGAGAGCACCACCAGGAGACACAATGACTGTCCAGCAGTCATGATGGAGGTCGAGCACAACGATCAGACTGGCGATAAAAGGCAGAATGAAATTTGGCCAGATACTGTCTTTAAAAATGAGCCACTTCCTGCCTCTGCCTATTTTCAGCCATGTGGTTCAACAGTTCACGCCTCCTAAAGCCACATTAAGTGATCAGTCATAAGGATTTTGATACTTTATCTCCCACACTGTCCTTAATGATTGCACAACCAGCAAACAATGTGATTAAGCATAGAGAGGTTACTGGACAAGTGTCAAGTCAAAACACCTGAGAGAGAAAGAGAGAAAGAAGGATGGAAGGAAAGAGTGAACACAAATACTAACTTGGAACTAAATCAAATGACTAGAATTCTTTGACATTATAATATATTTGATGAGATGATCTTTTTATTTTCTGATTTTTAAACTTGATACTTAAAATAAAAAAGGAAATAGAGTTTGTCTTTACTTCAAGACTCAACAAGATTTCTCACTTGTTCAGATACCTGAATATTTTGAAATTATTATACAAGAAAATATAAAAACCTATTACACAAACTACAGGATTAAAAAGATTAAAAATAATAATACAATGTCTAAGACTATGGACACATTAGACCTCTTACCTCTGTGTACTCTTAAGAACCGCAGCCTATTTCAGATGTTGGTCCTGCATGCTCAGTCCTGCCTCTTATACTTACTGTCGAAGCTGATAAGTACGATTCCCCAGAATATGGGTGTGAGTGTTTTCCACTGTGCGTAAAACACAGTCACAGGAATACAATTAATGCAATCTCACTGAGTCACTTTATAAAAATATACTGTCACATGTTGGTCGAGAAATGTTCGGCACCTGTCACATAAACCATATAGACAAACCCGTGTTTGCTTGAAGTATGGAGCTCAAGTCAAATCGTGTTTAGCCTGGGAGCTGAGGGAAACAGACCTTTGACTCTCTCTAAAGCTAAAACATTGATCTATCAACACCTCTAAAGCTCACGAATGAAGCCATTGTATTTAACAGGTTTTTCAACAGATATTTAAAAATTTCTCAAGGAGCAGTTTGTGTGCATCAACTCATGAACAACAGGCGGCCAAATAAAAGAAACATTTCCCAATTGCTTCCGAGGTGAAGGATGTGCTTTAACCTAAAAGGCAAACCCAGTCATTGGAATATTAAAATCTGAGCTGCAATATTTATTACTTTTTGATTAAACATATCTTTAGAAATGGCACAGGGGTGTTTCATTGAGCCTGAATTCTATAAGGAAAAATCATTTTCCTACCTCTCCCAAGATACTACCTTACCTTATACCTTTATATTTGTTGTAGAGATTACCATCTTTTATCAGTTTGACACTGATTCTGTCATATTTTTCTAATGAAGGGTATTGGCATGGAAAAAGTTCACAAGAGCCTTGTCATGACACCCACACATCTCAGTGAACCAATTTCCCAGGAAGATGTGGCAATGCTGTAATCTGCTGTTACTGTTTTCATCAGTTATGGAGTAACTGTACTTTTCTTCCTGAAAATTGATCTCCTGATCATTTGAACTTGCTCAGCATCAGCTACTGTGGTACAACACGTTTGAGACTTTACCAATATGGGCCTAACTGTACTTGAACTGTATGGATGTATGACAAACCAACCCACTGTGGTAAATGCAGAAATTTCATCACAATTTTTTTATATCATATAATACTGTACGTGCAAGAGCTCTATATTAGAGAAACCAAACAGCCTCTACACAAGAGGATGGCTCAGCAAACGCCCAGAATCTGCAGTGTACCTACACCTGAAGGACAAAGGACACTCGTCTGAGGACGACAATGTCCACATTTTGGACAGAAAAGACAGATGGTATGAGAGAGAAGTACATGAATCCATTTACGTTCACATGGAGAATCCTTCTCTCAACCGAGGAGAAGGCCTCAGGCACAACCTGCCTCCCATTTTTCATGCTGCCCTTTCATCCATCCCCAGGGAGGTTAAGACCACTTCACACATCCACCAAGAGGGAAACACCTAACAACCCCCATCTTAGGGGGTTTAGGGAGTTAGGTGTAATTGTTACATCTTGATTTCTCAACCCCGTTCCCACCTGCCATCTTAACGACACTATTCAGGCCAGGGTGGAACAAAGGCCTATTCTGGAGGATATAACTGGGTTCCCTAGCCACTTTATTCAGACTGAAGAAGCAGCTTGGATAAGTAGTGAAATGTTTCTAATCAAAAACAAAGACGTCCAGTCGACATGATTCAATCTTTTGATATTCTGGTGGTGATGAAAAGTTAGTGGTCTGTGCCTAGCTTTCATACAAGTACTGAAAAAGCATTACAATATCAAGGTGCACACAAACACACACACTGTGTTGGAAAATCACGTATGTATATTTTTAATGCTTATGATTAGTTCAGTTGGACTCATGGAAGGTGCTCATTATGCTTGTGCAGGATGGTTTATGGGGATGTTGTGACACTTGGTTGTGATATATATGTTTTTGACCTGTGGAGTGCCTGTAGAGGTGAACAAGGTCAGCTATATGGTTGACTCCCCACATGGAGTCATCTTCATGTGCTTAAGTTCCTGTGTGTTTAACATATGTTGTAAAAGTTACCATAAAAGGAGAAAGCTGGAGGCAGCAGCCTGGGGGGGTAAAAATTATTCTGCCCAGCAACAGGAGGATATAAAATCATGTTTGACATGTTAAGTCTTTAGAAGTGCACTGGATGGAGACTTGAGACTCTGTTGATGCACTTCTCTCACCAGTAATTGTCGAATTTTGTCACCACACACACACACGCACGCACGCACGCACACACACACTTGAGAGGACAGTCAGTGATATAATGCAATCCCTAGGCCCTTAAACTTTTGTACCATAAACCAAATTCTAACTCTAACCCTAATTTAGTATCTAACCCTAGTAAAAGCTATAAAATGGACTACATTAGAAATACACTTACACTCCGGTGACAGTGGTTGTCGTGATAAGATAAGGTTATCTTGATGAGCTTGGGATGAAACCACTAATGCTGTGATTGCTGGACAACTTGAGTTAAAGCTACCCCTAATAAGGCCATCATGACGAAAACTGCATACACATCACTTTATAAAAATGTACTGTCACATGTTGGTGGAGAAATGTTCCTCACGAGTAAGGTTAAATAGTTCGAAAACTGAAATGAAATATGTACATTTATACCGTCAAAAACAACTACAACGAAATAGACATTTAACCATAGAAAAATTAAAACAACAAAACACTTTAGAAAGTTAAAACTAGATTTCTTTGAAAAATTGAAATTAAACTGAAATCACCAAAGGCAGTGTTGGGAATAAAATGTTAAAAAGAAAACTAACAAAAAAGTTTAAACTATAATAACACTACTCCTGTGTGAGTCTGAGTGGGACACAGCAAGTTGAAAATCAAAGAAAAGACTGAAGAATTTGAACTCACATTAATTCACAGTAGGTACGACTCCTGACTGCATGGTGCCACAATGTCATCCTTCAAAATCCTGCTCAATTTTTGAGTCCAATCTTTGTTTGATGAACAACGGTACACAAACTAAGTAGCAGTCATGTAAAAGGTTTTTTTTAATATGTTTCGGGCCTGGAGCAGTAAAGTTTCACTTCTTTAGTCAGAAACAGGAAGCTGAAAACTTTTCAATGGCATCAAACTACATTGAAAAGTGACGATATTTTCCTGAGGAATGTGCGTGTATGACTATGACAAAGATTAACTTGTAAAATACACACATTCCACACCTATCAATACACAGTAAAGTGTGTCAACAGTTGGGGGAGCATTAAGCTCAGTGTTCAGGTGAAATCAGGCTCTGACTTGTCATTAGGCCCTGCAGCAGGTTACAGGCACCATTCCCCTGACCCACTGTACCAGGAAGTCTGAGTAGGCTTAAAATTTTACTCAATTGAGCTAAAAATTCTATGGGTAGTTTCTCAATGGAAAACAAACTGAAAAAGGGATGTGGAAGAAGCAGCTCAGCAGGCCACTGTATATGCAAAAAATACAGTTTTCATTAACAAAAAACTAAACAGAGGCAAAACCAAAAGACTGGTAAGTCAACCAAACTTAAATTAAACAAAGGAGAAAAGTAAAAAAGAAATTGTTTAAAAATTAAAGCCTCACAGCAAAGCTGAAAAAACCTCCCCTTTCTTCACTCAGCTACCTTGCATTTTATGCTCTCACCTAAGTGGAACCTACCACCTGTACAGGTAAGCATGGGGGTGAGCTCAAAATATGGGGTCAGCCCATCAAAATACATATGTTAAATAACAGACAATATGAAGATTTGATATCTCGTTTACTGCAACCACTACAAAGTGACAAGGCTGTGCCTACATCCCCGTATGATTCTACTGAATAGAGTGTATTTAATCTCCCTGAACTTCAGACCCACACCCAGTGTCCCACTGCTGAGAGGGCCCAGAAAGGCAAACCTGCCTCTACTCCTCTTGATTACCCTGTTCATCTATTCTACCTTCATAGCAGAAACACCAAAAGAAAAAATCCCAAAACAATACACCACAATAGCAATCAAATGACTCATCAAAACACAACATATCAACGCAACAATTAAAACATTGCTCTCAGGGGAATACAGGGCCTATTGAAAAGGGAAGCCTGTGACCTTTTAACAGTACTGTACATCCAAATTAAAATACTGCTATTTTGCAAGATAAGTCCATGGCTAAAAGCAGCTCTTAACCACAGTGACCTCAAACTACCAAACCGAACAAGTGAATCACACACGGAATTCGTCTAAATTAAGAAAAAACATTATTTTGCCCATTTGAGCAAAGAGTAACACACCCATTAACAAAGACAAGCTCCTGTCAATAAATGTCACACCAATACTGATATATATTACTGCTTTACATACTTTTTTCCTCATTTTGCTCTCAAACCCCATTCTGTTTCACAAAGCACAGTGTAAAACACATCATCAGTGTGCAGACTAACAAGACAATGGCCTTCACCTTCTTCAAATGTTACATAGTGAAAATGTACATACACACATGTACAAGTACATATTCTGTTAGTTGGGAGTGCAGTTTTTTTCTTTGTGACGCATGACATTTTAACATATGAAAATATTATCTACTCTAGGCCATAATGCGAGTGCAGCTTGGCAAGAATTCATCCATGCAATTTAAATGACAACTCCTGCATCAGTGTATGTCTTGCTGTGTGACGTTCTGTGAACAATAGTTTTCTTATGGTAGTCTAACGCCTTCACAATGACAAATGGTAGCAGAAGGGATACAATAACAAGTGATGGGAACAATAAGCAGTCCCTCAGCTGGTGATGCAGATATTGTATGCAATGCATTGGTCTCTCTATCATAAACACAGTTCAGGTTGCTCCTCAGTCTGTACATGACTTTACACCTCTGTTTGTCCGTCTGGATACCCGCGACTTTAAAAACCTCATAGGGAGGAACCAGAACCTGACTGTTTTGTTTTAAGGCTGATTAACGTGTTACGTCTTGAAGCCTTCCCTGTAAAGTTCCACTCGTCAGAGCCTAATATTAAGGTGCTGATTCGAACGCCCTTCTTAGAAACGGTCAGATTTAAAAGTGTCTATGTTCTGTAACTTGTACTTAAACATGTCACCTGACTGTGCATCGGAATCTGAACAGCTTCGCTTAGGGATAAAGAAAGGGAGCGAAACTCAAATGTCTCCCAGAGCTGTTGTCCAGTCTTTTCTTCTGTCTCTATGTCTTGGCTGGGAGCTTTCAGCATAATACTTGTGTACATGTATATGACAACTGAATGATGTTTGTCCATGTATCTGCGTGCAGGCTCTCTCGCTGTTTGTTCTGCATTGCTCCAGGCCTGATTACGATTGATACTGAAATCCCATCTCTGCATCAAAGATTTATCAGTCACAACTGTAATTTTGGACCTGCAATCATGGGTCAGAACTTCAGCAGAACTCTGAAATAAAAAGAAACAGATACACTATTTATCCAGTAGATGGCAATGTGCAGTGTATTAACAGTGTTAAGCTGGGACCTCTTGCACACCTGTTCTTCTTTTGGGATCACTTTAATAATGCAGTTTTAATCCCCATTTGTGATCAGACGTACTCATTTTAGTAAAGTAATCCAGATTAATTTTTTTTTTGTTTTGAACATAGCACTAAGCAAAATACCAAAAGTGTCGACTACCTATCCACTGACATCCCGCCAGCTTAGTGTTAGATAAACGACGACAAATATCCAATATCCAACAATCCCACCAGAACAACAAGATAAGAGATGAGGCCTTTCCCCCTGTCCCAGGAAGACATGTCAAATCGAGGAACTGGACCTGGGGTGGACTCCTGTGAACTTCATATTTCTTCTGGTTTCCTGGTGTGGGAAAACACCACAGTGTTTGAATAAAGCCAATAATCAACTTAAATGTTTAAGGCCCTCGTGGTAAAAATTGTCATCTGAACCCAGGTAAAGTTATGGCACTGCATGTGCGAGGTATCTATCGTTGCCTGCTGAGTCTTTGCTGCAGTTGTTACAGTAAATTACACACCTCTGTGTGACCGAGCAGCTCTATGGTAACATGTCGTCTCCCTGAGCCGTCGTCACAGGAGACTTTGCTTTGGAACAGCACGTGCTCGTGTTACCACACGTAGAACCTCCTCCTGGCAAATTTCGTTTTCCCAAGCATCCTGTTAGATGGGAATCTGTTGATACGTGCTGCGGAAGAATTGTCTGACTTCTCCTCTGACCTATTTTGGAAGCATGGATTGCTGCTTTCTGACCCTTTTTTATTTTTGTGCTGTGCTCCTCTGGCTGTAGACTGATAACAGAACGTATGACTTATTGTTATTTAGACTTTGATGACACATTTGTGTCAGTCGTCACTGCCCCGTCTGCAGCCTTTTGTTGCTAGAAACCTTCCACTAAAAGAAACCTCCTCGCAGAAATCAGGTTTCCCTAATCCCTTATCCCGTTCTTGGAAACCAGCTTTGCCTCTGAGCTGATTTTACATTTCACGTTTCTCGAGAAAGCCGACTGTAACCTGGTTAGTTCAGTCCATGCAAACAAAAGTGGGCTCGTTTACACACGAGAAACACACCCAGAAATCTGCAAACTTAGAAAATTGTAGATGCACTGTAGTTTCTCATGTCAAGTGTTTCGTCATGAAACTCTGAATGCAGAATAAGAATCACACGCAAAGTGAGATTCATATTGCATTTGAGCAAAGGTGAAGAAAAGTGTTTGCTCTGTGGGATCACCTGTACCTGCTGTGAGCCGGAACTTCCTCGATCCAACTGCATCCGCATTCTCTACATTTCGATTTTCCTCAAAGGAATATCATGCTGCTGTTGAGATCACTTTGCAGGTAAAAGGTGAGTGGAATCGATCAGATTTATGAATATGCAGATACTTATTGAAGGGTGAGACAACAATGACATATTGTGCACTTCCTGGTTATTACTTAGTGTGGCCTGTGGCCGGTGCAACTAAATAGAAGATGATTAACCGTGGTGTTAAAAAAAGTTATTGGTTTAGCAACTATTTCAGATCTAAGAGCTCTTTTGTTTTCCATTCAGAAATGAAGTTTAGCAACAAAGCAGCGGGCAAGTCCACTTCACTGAGGAACTGGGCAACCCTTTGTGTTTTGCTAGTCATGGTGTTCCTGTTGTATCACGACCCATTTCTAATACTCCAACCTCCAAAGGTGAGATGAAAGCTCCTTCTTTTTGTTGCACTGAAACATGTACAGTCTAATTAGCCTCTGTTTCATATGTTGATGATATAATCTATGATCATGATTGGATTTTTTTTGTTAAATTACACTAATTATTCAAAGGCTTTTGTCATTTTTAATCTGGCTCACTGTAACTGTCTTTTTTTATTTCACAGCAGACTGGTGCTTTACCTCTGGATATGGCGGCAGATTCGATTGATGACATGTATGAAGGCTGCCGGTCTGAAGCCGCCTCTGTAATCGACCTGTATGGTGTGTTTGAGTGGCACTTCAACAGAAACTTCAGTTTTGCCTGGGCCTTAGCTGAAAGACGTGCAAAGAAACCTGTGCACAAACACTTGAAAGAGGAGCACGCTATAGTTTTGGACATTTACACCCAATGCAAACATGTTCAACAACACTTTGACAAAGCAGTAAGAACAGGGGAAAAAAAGTACAGCACGTATGGATTTAAGTTTCACTATTTCTACTTTTACCTGACTGATGCCATTCAACTTCTGCTTCACAATCAGACATCATGCAGAGTCACCTATCACAGGACATGGAAACAGTTCAACCACATTGTCATCAACACAAATATCCGTTTTGGAGCCTTCATTTTGGCAGCGTCAGCCAAGCAGTCGTTTGATTTGAATGGAAATGTGTCTTGTTTTGAGATCTAGACTTGCTTCGGTGCCGATATAACAGACTATTCGGCTACAAATGAAATGGGACAGGTGCTGATTCCTCCCTATGAAGTTTTTAGAGTCACCAACGTACTGGCAAATGACCCATGGTACAGTGTGGTCTACAGGCTACAGAGCACCCAAATACCAAGGAGAGATTTAAACTGTAAACTAAGTCCAAAGCAAATAAAATCCCATTTTGCAGCTGCTTCAACACACTGGAGTGCAAGCAGCTTTGGGAGGATGTCAATATGTATTGTACTGTTGATCATAATTTCTTTAGTCCTTATAAAACAGAAGCAGAAATGTTTTGTGGCTGCAGTGCTGAGTTCTCTGCTGGTGCTGATGGTCATTGTGGTGATGTTGAAAAGTAGCCAGTGAATCAAAGAGGAATGATGATAAGTTAATGGGACATTTAGTCTTGTGGTGTCTGAAATTGTCACGAGGGACATACTGTGTGCAATAACTGCAGAAAAGCACAATATTTTGTTAGTTACTGATATTAGATATTGAGATTTTTATGATCATTATGAGAATGTAAGTGTACCAGTAAGAGTTTAAATGAACAAAGTCTTTGCTTGGATTTTTAAGATTTCAGATTCACACAACTATGTCTGCAAAAAGATGTCTGTTTCATTTTGAAGGAGAAAGTATATATGTTGATATTTTTCATTGTTCAGGATTAAAGACCCATTTCCAAACAAAGCTTTCAAAGAATCTCTATTAAACAACGTCTTAAATACAGCAATTGCTGTTCCAAAATATCACTTTAATACTGCAGAATCTTTTTTGCATTGTCTTTACTTAAATGTACAGTAGAAACATCATTTACCTTTACTGTATATGTATCCACTACACCATTGAACATTTTATTCCAGAATCTATTTCAGACATCTGATAATAAATAATAGTATTAGTGGTATTGCAGACCAAAAGAATGGTTTTGATAAACAGACAGTATTATATCTCTATTGAGCCTTATTCCAAATTGGATCAAATTCATTGTTTTACTCAAAATTCTGCAAACAACACCCCATAATGACAACGTGAAAGACGTTTGTTTGAACTCTTTGTAAATTTATTAAAAATAAATAACAAACAAAAAAAGAGCATCTGTGAACAGCAATTTTTAAGTGTTGCCACTGACTCTGTTTGGTTTTCCTGCTGTTCTCTAACAAACCTCTGAGAGCTTCAAAGAACAGCTGTATTTATACTGAGATTACATCACATACAGATGGACTCCATTTACTCATTAGGTGAACTATTTTACCACATACTGTATGGTGAAACAAATAAAATAAGATGTTTGGTTAGAAATAATCATTTCTTATTTCAACCTATAACTAATGCAATTATCCTACAAGTTCACTCAAAAAAACAAGTGCAGACACAGCTTTGTGAGTCCTTATCTGCATGTGTCTGTATAATAAATCTATTGTCATATATAAAAGTGTGTAAACACAAGACTAAATGTTAATATTTAAAACTGGCTGCAGTGTGCAGCATATCATTTCTATTACCCACAGACTGTGCTGTCTTACCAAAACTCCGCTTGATACAGTAGTTGATAGACATTATAACAGTTGTGTGTGAATCTCTGGTGGAAGAGGGAAATGATGGAAATTTGGGCAGCAGTTCTAATCATTTATGGAGTCTTTATGGGAACTGCAATGGTAGGTACACTTTTTGCTGGCTGAGGACTTGTTGCATGTAAAATGTTACTGCTGCACACAGATATGTATCAGTAATATGGTTTTTAAGTTATGTGCACTACTGTATTTTATTGCAGTCTTCTCCACGAGGATTAAATGATGGCCTTCCACTGGACATGGCTGAAAACTCTGTTGATGACATGTACGATGGGTGTAATGACAAAATGAAGTCTAAGGCAAAAGAATACCTCAAGAAAGAAACAAACATGGACAGTAATTTCAAAAAGGCTTGGGAAATTGCTGAACAGCATTATAAAAGAAGAAAAAAAAAACGGAATGCCCGTGGATTTTGGCCATTTACGTTTACACTCTCGACAAGCCAGAAATATATTCAGATTTCAACAGTGCAGTTCGAACACAGAAATCTTCTTACAAAACTTCATTTAGGTATCACGCACTTCATTTTTTCCTGACTAGTGCCGTTCAAACTCTTAAAGCTCACAATAATAACTCAAGTCTCACTGGCTACTGTAGAGTCAACAGCTACTTCAGCAAAGACGTTCTTAAGAAGAACATTAGATTTGGCACTTTTACCTCCAGCCCACTAGGTGATTACCCCAAAGCTAATAAATTTGGAGCCAAATCATGCTTTAAGATTGAGACATGCTTTGGAGCAGACATCTCACTGTACTCTAAGAAGGGGAAGTACTGATTCCTCCTTATGAGGTTCTTTGAAGTCACACAGATTAAAACCAACCAGAAGAATTGTGAGGTGGTCTATAAACTGAATAGTACAACTGTTTTCTTTTCAGTAATGATAAATCCCAAAAGAAAAAATATCAGTGTGCAAAATAATAATTATTATTATTAATAATTATAGACAAAATGCAAATAAATACAGTATTTCTTTGTTAATGAAAGACCATCTGACTCACATCAAAATGTACATAACAGTCGAATAGCCAGAAGTGTTGGATTGTGTTAAAGAAAGTACATACTATAGTCCTCTTGTAACTACTGAAAAAAAAAGCTGAACAAGTATGTTGTAAAATATAAATTAATTAATATTAATTAAATAATAAATAATAATGTGTTTATAAAAGTGGTCATTGCAAAAAGAGACTACAAATAAGCAAGATTTAAAGGCATGAGTGCAAATATGCCAGATTCATACCTTAGGAAATTATTCTTAACATTCTTAACATCTCTTCTTATCATTCTTAACATTCTTAACATTCTTAACATCTTAACATACTGATATACAAACCTGTTTCCATATTCATTCATTTTAAATATAGTGGCCAAAAGAGTTTCAAGACAGTTTAAACCTAAAAACTGAGAAATTATAACCTTGTAAAAGTACAGTTCATGGCAGAGCTGCTGTATTGGAAAGCAAAAAAATTGCACAGATGGTCATAATGTTATGCCTGATCTGCGTAAGTGTAGTGTCTAAAGACTCAAGTCTCATAACTATCAAAAGATGAAAACAGTGCCATCCAGAGGGATATAGCACATACAGCAGAACCTGTCACTTCTTGGGTGGGAATTATATTGTATGCAAAAAATTCCTTGCAAGACAGTCAGAAAAAAAAACCTGAAGAAGAAAATTAAACCTAACCCGCAAACAGCTGCTTAACTTAAGCTGGCATCTCAATATTACACTTTTGTATTATGTTTCTGGACTCCTGGTGTGTAAATAATAAATACATGTAAGTTGTTAAAAAACTTGATAGGCTCAATTTTACGTAAGTGAAATCTATGTGAATTTGTAACCAAAGAAAACAAAACCGCCACCGGTTGTCTGACATTTGTTTTATTGATAACAACGGTGTCACAGCTACAGTATTTCATTTGAGCAAAATGATTATTTGTGCTATTTCATACATGCTACTCGGTGTTCATATCCTCAGTTACCTTTAAGACAAGATAGTTTTCCAGCCTTTCGCAGTTGAAGAAGTGGCTGGATAAACCCACAGGCAAAAGTGACAGTCGTGCTAATTCTTGTAAGGACTTTCCTGTAATGTGAAGACCAACTGCTTAGACTGGAAAGAATAACCACACACCAAAAGAAGTAGGTTCCCAAAAATGACACAGTGATCACTAATATGGTAAGAAAAGCTCTTCCCTTCACATTGTTCCTTCTTCCCTTTGCCCCCTGTCCGGGCCCTGGTCTTTTCAGAGCCACAAGGACTGAGAAGTAGCAGAACAGCATCACTAGCATTAAAACCACACATTCACCTACGTAAACAAGAAAATTTATGCCGGAAAGGAGTGTGTAAAAAAGAGAGAGACCGATGATGACAGTCCAGGTCAGCACAGACAAAGTCATCTTGTATCTCAGTGGTTTATATCTGAGGAACAGCACAGGGTGAACCACAGCCAGAAACTGCTCCACGCATATACAACATTGAAGCACAGGACGACCACTCCACAGAAAAGCCTTTGCAAAAAGCGACAGAAAATCCACTGAGGTGAAGATCATGGTGAGAAACCGGAAACTGGAAAGCAAGCAGAAGAGAATCTCAAACACAGCCAGGTTGAGCGGGAGCAACTCTGCCTCCAGTGTTCCTCCCGCTCCGGTCGCTATCAGCCACACAGTATAGCTGTTGATGGGCAGACTCAGGACCAGGTTGACTGTGGTGGAGGCGATGGTGAAAATCTTGGTGTCAGAGAGTGAAGATGCACCCGATGTGTTCATTTTTTTTTTTCTGTTTAAATTCAACCTTCAGAGTCAAGTCCTGCAATCAAAATCTACCTGGAAGGAGAAGTGGGAAAAATGAGATTAACCTCGTAGTTGTTATCAAATCTGAACACAGAGTACATGTGATATGATCATTCAAACAGAACAGAAAAAAACTATGGTTTGGACTCACTGATGATTATAGTTGTATTGTCTTTAATGTGTCACCTGTGTATCCTGTCTTCTCTTAACATGGAAATGATGCTCAGATACTGTCACACTCATCAACATGACAAATAGGTGACGAAATGTTGCTTTAGGCGTTTTGAATAATTTGACATCTGTGGACATTTCTAGCACCATGCACCTATTTAAATCACTGTGTGTGACACAAATCAAGAACACGAATGCGGCAGCTTTAACTCAGGAGGTAAAGCAGGTTGTACTCCAAACCACAGGGGTCAGCAGTTCAATTCCCAGTTCCTAATCCTGTAAAGTGCCTTCAGATGACTTTATTGTGAATTGGCGCTATATAAATAAATTGGAATTGAATTAAATTGAATTGATCCAAGTTGAATGTCCCAGACACTGAACCACTTGTAGGTTGCTTTGAATAATTTGTTTTCTACTTCAGATATCCCTCTTACTTTTTTCAGAACATGGCTTTAGCGTTATTATATGCAACAACTAAGTTTCATCAGCAGATTTTACAGTTTACAGGAGATGCCTCTGGAGAAAATTGTGTTCCTCTTTGTAGACACAGACTTTTACAGTGAGTAACCAGGCACAGTTGTATCTAATATCCCAGAAATTACTTTTAGTGGACTATTTCACACCTAAATAATCTGGACTAATGATTATGTATCAATGCAGGTTTGCATTTGCCCTCCACCCCCTACATTTAGCCCTCCAAACAAACCAGTTTGTTTGAAAATATACATATTCCCATCATTATATTAACACAGCTGAATTAATATATGTTGTAATTTTTCATTTGTTGATGAGCTGGTGATGCTTTAGGTTATTGAGTCAACACACTGTGTAATGGGAGTTCGATCTCAGTATATGTTTACAGTCCATTTAAACTGTATATTGCTGTCAACAGTGTTTATACATTAGTTAGCAGGGGGCACAAAAACTGGTACAATCAATTTGTATATAGTTTATAGTTTGCTCTATAGCAGGCGCTAAAATTTGTCTTGTAGCTTGCTGATTCACAGCCAACACCTGAACATGATCAAACTACATGGCCAACATGTAAAGCAGATTTAGACCTAATTTCTTTTGCAAATTGTGTGAACTAAGAAAGGAGAGGAAAAATCAACACTGCACTCAAAGCTCTCAGCAAGTTTAATCACAAAGCAGCGTGTCCGTCTAACAGATCTTTGTCAGGCACTGTAAAACAGGCATCACAAAGAAGCACATTTACAGTAAACACAAATATGTACATACTTTGTATTAATATTAAGTAGCAATGATGATGAATCTTGTTGATATTATTTTCGTCTTATTGCTGATTGATTTTACATGCTTTTAAATTTCAGATCTTTGAAATGCCCTGGACCAGAGGTAATGATACAGGTCTAACAGCACGAGGAAAGGGTCGTTCAGGATTTACTAAACATCTAGTATGTTGCATTACCAACAATCTGTCCCACCTCCTCTCTATCTCTGCAGGATGGAGGAACTGCCCTATAAATGTAACTGTTTATCAACTGTCTGGGTATATTTGAAGTGCGTTTATGATGTCTTTAGAGGTCTAACAATAATGAAACTACACATTAGAGAGCACATAACATTTATTTGTACATCATTAAATATGATAAAGTGCTTATAAATGTACCTATTATGTTTTATTTACACATTAGATACATTGACCAGTTTATTATAAAGTCTTTATATTGGGTTTTTGTTACTAATGTGAAAATCACAGAGACATTTGATCATATACATTAAGAGCATGTAGAATGTGGTTACAATCACATAGAAATCTGCTCTACATAGAAGTTCACAATTAAATGCGGCAGACAGTAACAAAATACCTAATACTACTATAGCCTTTACAAGCCTTACTAAGATTTGGGATTCTGCCTCAGTTGACAGAGGGTAACAGAGGAGCCCACACCAAAACCAGCAAACAAAGGTTCACTGAACTGAGCTTTGAATCTGTGGATAAGTGCCATAGTTTCTGAGACTGAGTAAAAGGACACAGTGTTGCCTGCATAATCCAGGTACACACCGATTCGAGTGGCCCTGGGGGCATCTGGAAGGTCTCGGTCTACTTTGTTGTGCCAGGCAGAGTAGCCTGAGTCTGAGCAGAGGAGGCTCCAAGACTTATCATTGTATCCCAGCAGGCTGTGAGAATTCTTCCCCTTGCGACTAATGCTTTTATAGGCCACCCCGATGGAAAACTCTCCGCTCCACTCGGCCTCCCAGTAAAATCTGAAACCAGTTAGAGGCTCCGCGCACAGCACCTGGGAGAAGCCATCAAAGCGGTCTGGGTGATCTGGGTAGAACTGGACTGTCTTCTTTCGGCTCACCTTCTGGTTTCCGTTCGACAGGACCAGTTCTTTATAGACTGTGTTTGGATCGAAGGACAACTTGCAGGAGTCTTAAAAAGAAAGCAGTACACAGTACAGCATAAATATACTTTTTTACATTAGATGTTATTTTGTTTCATTACAGCAGTGACAGGCACTGAAGCGGCTCACATTTCAAGAAGTCTGTCCTGGTTTTTGGCTCCTGAAAATCTACTCTGGAAGGAACTGTTAACATAAGAAAACATGGTCACATATTTTACATATGTATGTAAAATATGTAGTAAAGCATTCCCCTTCCCAAAAAGAAAAATTATTTTAAGTAAGTCTGTATGTTAATGTGCTTTAAAATCAGCCACAACATTAATACCACTAGCTGGTGTTAAATTTTAATAAATCAGTTGACACTTACTTTTATGTTGTTTGTCCCCATTTCTTGGCAAAAGTATGTACACCGGAGTTTCACTAACTGTAAAGATGATACACTATTAGGTTTTCATATTAAATTCATATTGTTTTAACATTATCTTCTGAAACAAACCTGTCTTGGAGATTTTACTCAGTTCCTTTTTACAGATGTCATCCACATGTTCCTTCATCTCTGCAGCTGTCTTGCTCATCTCTCCAAAGGAGAACTGAGGGTTGATGAGCACTTTGGGCACCATGGCCTCAGGTGGAACACACAGGGTTGGAAAATTCTGCTCAGCAGCAAAATAGGAAACCAACTTAGGAGGACAGGTTAAGAAGTAGCATCGACTGACCAACCTTGACTGACTGAACTCAAGAGTCTTGTTAAAATATTTACATGACATGAGAAAGAAAAGCAGAACGAATTGTTGGTCGGAATGCATGACAGAGCAGCAGTGTTTGTAGGGAGATTTTCAAAAGATATTATTTTTAATAGTATCTCTATAGGACCTCCCAGCACCTGCAGAAAGTGAATGTTGTCCTCAGTTTCGAGGATCTGCCGTAGCTCTGCGTCTCTGCGCTGTAGCTCTAGTATTTCTTGCTCCAGGCGGTCTACATAGCCCTCAGCCTGTGACATTGCAGCCTGCATGTTGGCCATTATCATCTGATTGATTTCAGCCTTCCAGCGCTCCACTGCCTGCAGCATTTCGTGGAAGGCCTTATCGCTTTCTGTCTGTGCTCGCTGGGCGCTGCTCTGCAAAGGGACAACACTTTGTTAGAACTATTCAGCTACAAAATATTTTTCAATCCTCCCAACTTACAGTACCAGCAACTACACAAACAATGCATTACTTTACATGTGCTAAGTCTGTATCTCCTCTTACTTTTAGAACATCCACGTTATGTTTGAGCTCCTGCAGTTCCTTCATTCTTTCCTGAATGATGTATTGTACTTCAGACTGGGTGACCACCAGGACTTTCTGATCGAAGAACATACAATCATGATGAGTAGAAGGCTTTTGTAAAGGCTTGGTTTTTTTGATGATTTAATAGGTTTTAAATTTCAAAAATGGCAAAGCAAATATCTCAGACTCACTTGTTTCTCAATGCGCTCTTCCTCTGCTGATGTTATGTTGTGACTGCGATGCTCTCGTACTGTACACAGCACACAGATACACATCTGGTCTGAGCGACAGAACAGTTCCAGGCCTTTCTCATGCTGGGGGCAGATCTTCCTGTCCAGATGGCCCGTCTCATCCACCAGCTTGTGTCTCTTGAATGTGGACGACTCATAATGAGGCTTGACATGCGTTTCACAGTAGTAGGCCAAGCACATGAGGCACGACTTTACAGCCTTTTTGCGATGGCCAACACAAAAATCACAGAAGGATTCACGGTGCATGTAGGGGAAGGGAGGGAACTCTTGAGGCTGGCGCCGTGGCTCGCGGTTTACATCAGGCAGGTTACGTCTCAGCGCAGGCCGTGGGGTGAAGGTTGCGCGGCACTGGGGACAGCTGAACACACCCATGTGTTCAAATTGGTCCCAGTAGATCTTGATGCACTCCAGGCAGTAGGTGTCACCACAGGGGATGGTGACTGGG
Source organism: Channa argus (assembly GCF_033026475.1). Classification (NCBI taxonomy): domain Eukaryota; kingdom Metazoa; phylum Chordata; class Actinopteri; order Anabantiformes; family Channidae; genus Channa; species Channa argus. Next base: position 19,602,498 of record NC_090199.1, read on the forward strand.
TCCCTCACTGTTTCCATACACAGTGAACAGTAAGTCTCTTCTGGCAAAGGGAAACTGGACTCAGCCATGATCAGTCAAATATGAGAAATCCTCAAAATAATTTGTAGAAATTTGTGTTATATGTAAACTCCGAGACTGCGAAGTGCTGGCAGTCAGTATAAAGTCCAGAGAGTCCAAGCACAGGCACCTGTGATTCTACAACTCCTTTTCGAACAAGAGACAATGTTTTCTCCTGACATTTAAAGAGAATGCTCTGTTTCTACTATAAGCAGACAAGTGATATCTTCCCACTTAACCTTTGCCCAGCATCCAAGTGAAAGTCCTGAGGTCTGAAAATTCTGCTTACGATGCCGGAATTTCATGTAAATGAGCACAATAATGTCAGGATGTCAGCAAACTAACAACTAAAGTGCACTAGCCATGAATATGAATGAATATACCTTATTTTAAGAATCAACAACGTCTCATCATGGCTGTTTGTTCACAAAACAAAGTTAATCAAAACATGGCAGGTGGGTCTGCCAGTTGAAAAACAGACAACTTGTTCATGAAAGAACTCCTCTGTTGTTTTTCATTAACTTTCCCCTAACACCGACATTTATCACAGATGAGGAATTGACTGTACTGTTTGTTATTTACAAAGGCGAACACATAATCCTTCAAAAGCATTAGCTTTCCATTTGACTGAGCAGTATGTTTCATGATGGTACATGATGTCAAAACAACTTTTTCTGTTTAAACTGTGAACAAAATGCAGAGTATCAGTATGTGGGTTCCCACAGGTGCACATTTGAAACCTGAAGGTGAAAGTGCTGCAGTAACAGGGAGCAATGCTTATACAAAAATAAATAAATGTTGGATTTTAACATATGTAAAAGGCACAATGTGTTATTTATAAAGAAAATTGAAAAGGATGTGTTCGAACTTGTTATCACTTTCTCGACCTTTTATGTATCAAATTCTAATCACCTGTCTGAATATAAAATGACATAACTAAGGATGTTACGAGTACAGAGTCATTTAACTGATTTAAAGTTTAATCTCAGTTTTAGTTAAACTACAATCACAAATGGGAGGCAGGACCATTTTTCATCCACTAGAGGACATGTTTTTTCATATGAATATAGCTCTTTTAATCCTCTAAATTATCTGCAATTTCATCATGATTTCATCTTTAAGATTTCATCTTTATGTGAATTTTGTCATGTTCCTGAGGTGTATTTAAATGGATAATTGACATCTGAGCAGTGGGAAACCTTACTAGGCACAAAAATGACCTTAGAATGGTCTGTGTTTGTACTGTAGTATGAAAAATAACTTGCTCTGTAGATATTCACTTCGAATGATGTGAAACTGAGATGATGGTAAGCTTTTTGTAATGTGTCATCTTTATGTTGTCAGTGCTCTTTGTCTTTTGAAGAGCCTCTCTCATCTTTGTCCAGACAAGAGTGCTTTTGTGCGATGACAGAGAGTAGAAGGGAGAAGAGACTGGGCATAGTACCGCTGAGTCCAGTGGTGCAGATTCTGGAGAGAGAATAACAATTATCATTACAACAAAAAAGAAAAAACAATCTGTGTTTATGAAGCAGCTACTGTACATAACATAGTAACATATAATGAACCAAACTGATGAGAATAATGATCAGTTCAAGCAAAGCAAGTCTTCACAGATGAGCTAATGAACTAACAAGACGGATCCCAAAGAGGCGCATGATGTCACTGACTGTGCTGGTCCGTGCTCTCTCCCTCCTCCCATCCTCTTCCCTCTCCCCCTCCCCTCTCTTCTCCTGCTGCCTCTCTGTATTTCTCCATTGCTGTCGTCACTGGGAGAAAGCCTGGGAGTGGCAGGTAGGAGGAGAGGCAGAAGAAGAAGAAACAGGAGGAGGAAGACAAAGAAGTCGAGCGGCTGTATACAAATCAGGATTTTCCTGAATATTTGCACAGCATCCTTCCTTCTACATCAGCAGGTACACTCTACTTTCTGGGGATACTCGGCATCCTCGTTCATGCAGTGGTGCTAACAGCAATACAGCTAGGGGCACTTGCAGTACTATATGTCTCTGTTTATGCCCCGTTATTAATGAGTATTTCAGTATTATCCCCCAAAGTGTATGCAGCCCTTCATAAAGACAACAAAAAAGAATGAAAATTGGTACAGTTGTTAGTGTGTGTGGTTTATTTTTATTTTTTATCATTTATTCCAAACTACCCAGCCAGCAATTAATTGCTCACCCACGTAATGGAAATTTATGCCAAGCTGCTACTGAACCTTATGCATGTATGATTTCCGCAATCTTTTAAAAATGCCTTTTTGTAATTCATGTTTTCATGTTTCTGTTTATTGCCCAGATTTACTGTATACACATTCTATCAGCCTGACCAGCAGACAGCACTAACAATTAGAATAAGTGATGGGTTAGTTTGTGGACGTGTGTGCACGAGAGACTGAATAGAAGGGAAAGGAAAGGAGCAAGTTTATTCATGCACTAGTAGATCAAAGAGCACAGCAGGCATTAGGAAATTAAAATGATTCAATTTAACTGCACTGAGAAAAGCTTGAACACCACTAACAGAAGAGGGATGATGTGAATAGATGTATGTGCACGACAAAGTTTGGTTTGATATTTTAGCTGGTCCTCACAAAATTTCCTCAACAAATTTTGGTTTTAGAATTAGGTCATTGCAGGGATATGTTAGGGTAAGGGTTTAGGGGCAGGGTTTAGTTTTGATTGAAAAGGTTCTGGTATGGGATAAGGGAATGCATTATGTCAAAGAGTGTCCTCACAACTATATAGAGACAATTGTGTATGAGAGAGAGAAGCAGAGGAGAGAGAAACTTTTCACTGACATCATGGCAGACGTTTCTTGGCAGGGAGACCATCAATCGGCTAATAGAGTCACTAAGAATATGCATGAGTTCTTTACTGTCACAGAATGTCCTCACAATGTATTTTGTCATTTTATGGGTATGGTACTAGGGGATGCAGGGTTTGGTCAGTGTAACCATTTGCAACAACTGCGTGTGAGCCTGTGTCAGTTGTATCTGATACATTCTGTTTGCCTGCACACTGATTCTACAAATGCTAATCTACTGCATGTATATCTCAGCATGGCCGAGGGCTCAGTGTCTTTAGCAGAGGTGGAGACCTCTTTCCAGAAGTTTGCAGTACATGGAGACTCCAAAGCCACAGGGAAGGAGATGAATGGCAAGAACTTTGCTAAGCTCTGCAAGGACTGTCACATTATTGATGGCAAGAACGTCACCATCACAGATGTTGACATAGTCTTCAGCAAATTCAAGTGAGATCTTCTTCAGACTCCATCACAATATTAAAATAACACATTAAACAGCCACAATAAAGTATTGTCTGCGGTTGCAATGGTCAGTCAATAATCATACTTCAGTTATTAATTATTTTACTGTGACTGAGGGAGCAATATTTTTAATTAATGATTTGTCATCTAGTGTGGTAAAATTTATGTACAAGCACACACAATTCCTTTAGCATAGTCAGCACTGTTTCCAGATGTGTTTTTGTTTGACTTTGTAAATTATTTTTTTCTTTCATTAATATGTACAGCTATCAATATCAATATGCAGCAAGTTGCTCTTTTTAAGTATATCTCAGTATACAGTAATCAAGCTGTGTGTATAATTTGTTAGCTTCTTGGCAATACACAATATTCATATAAAAATAGGTACGTAGCATTATTTGCATAGGTGTATTACTTTCCTCAGCAAGCATTTCCACATTGTGTTTCCTTAGGGCAAAATCAGCTCGTGTATTCACGTTTGAGCAGTTCAACCAGGCTCTGACTGAGTTGGCTCCAAAGCGTTTCAAGGGCAAAAGCAAAGAGGAAGCACTTCAGCAACTCTATGGTCTCATTGCTGGAAAGGAGCCTGCCAACGTTGGAGTCACTGTGAGTATTTCATTAGCTACAGTGTCATGCAGAACATTTTTGTGCCAACATAAAAGGAATTGACTCAATGCGTCGAGGTATAAGAAGTTACCTAGGCAGAAATTGAATAAAAAAACAACAGTGCTTAAAAAGTATGCACATACATAAGTAGGTATATACACACATGCTCAAACATATATATAAGTGCTCACTAAAAATAAAAAAGAATGCTGGTGTAAAGCCACTAAATGTCACAAGAACCTCAGTCATGGTGTCCAAACATAACGAACACACCCACTAAAACCAATCAAAACCCAGCAACTGTAATGACATTTATGTTGTTCTGTACTGTGTGCCTGGTAGTCACTCCAGCATTGATTACAGTTGATTTTATGACACGTACACTTAGAAGCTTTATTGGTCGTCATTAAGTACCTGTATGTGTACACGTACAATGGAATTTAAGCTCTGCATTTAAACCATCCCACTGCAGGGAGCAATAGGAGGCCACATGCAGGTCCTGGGGAGCTAGTGCTGAGTCAGCCACCAAGCTGCTGGTAAACAGATGGCAGCATGTATCCATTTCTGTCTAAGGAAAAAAGAAATTTAATGTATTTTATCTTGGTTTTCAATGACATTCTATTCTGCAATTACCAAATTACATTACCAGGGGGTGGGTCCACCAGCTAGTTGCAACACAGCTGCCAGGCATTTTGTTTTTTGTATAAAGTAGTAACTAAGATGAACTTTCGAGGTTTCACAGCCACTAGTTTCCCCAAATGCCTCATTTAAAAGCCTATTGTAGACTTCTGACATCTTGTGGGCAAATGCTAGATTGCAAACAGGCCAGTCCATCACAAGGCCCACGCTGCACAGCAGTTATTATGGAGGTGTAGCAGCTAGTAATGCTGAACTGTTCACTGACAGATGTCAGTTATGATTAACATTGGAGACGTTGTGTGTGCAGTAAGATTGTTTATGTAACATGTGCCAGGGCTTGTGTAACTGATGATGGGGTTGATTACTGACTAGAGTGTTGATGTTCAGGCTGTTTCTAGTTTTTGACAGAACCCCTCCTGCTTTGGTAGGAGTTGAGTGTCAGCCTTTACTTAAGCCAGTCAAAGCCCCAAACAAGTTGGTCATGTGCTTCCAGCAAAGCAAGGCCTTGATTTCTATAAGTCACGTGAAAATCAAAGATAACAACTCAGGCTTTGAGGCAAGGCTTCATTTGGGACTGTGGAGGGACTGGGTGTCACATGTCATGTATCATCAGGGGTGGATCTAGATAAAATGTATTCAGGAGGTGAGACTGGGGCACACACTCAAAATAGTCTGGCACATTTGGAAAAATTATTCAATAGGGTTCATACTGAAATCAATTTTTTTTTTTGAAAAACATACATAAAAGCAGTGCTGTTGGCTTTTTCCTGTCAAAAACAGGTAAGTAGCATGTGTAATCCCATCTCAACATGTTCCTTTAAGGTCTTTAAGCCTTTGTGATGTAGCTTCCATGAACTTTCGAGTTGAAAAACGTGACACCTTGTCAGGGCCACCCATCTCCAGCAGGACAGGTTTGAACAGTATAAGATCTAGTGAGAGATACTCATCGCACCACAAAAATTTGAGTTTTCAACCCTCAAAAGACTTCAAACTTTTCAGAGAAAGTGTCACAAAACAGAATACTGTCGGCAGTAATAGTTGGGCAACATTACAGAGTGTTGATTCAGTTTTTGATGTCGATAATAGACATGCATGAAATTCACTGATTCACTGATTGCTTGTTCTGAGTCTATTTAATTGTAGATTTCAGCTTTTTCTGCGGGTAACACACTTGACAATTACAAATGACTGGAAGTTGTAGATATGAAACTGAAAGGAAACATGGCAGCAAACAAATTGTCACCTTTTAACAACAGTAGAATTTTCTTGCAAAAGAACAAAGAATGAAATAGTCCTGGGAGAAAAGGTGAGGATAATTCAGACTACACAGGGAAAGGAAGGCAAAACAAAGCTAACTTGAGTGTAACGCTTTAATTAATGTAGGTCTCCCTCCTGGTTCATCACTAACCAACGTCATATTCAGAAAACCTCAGAGATTGACTGGATCCTAAAATTTTAAATTGGACTGTTCACACAGAACAGCTCTACCATCGTTAAGTGTGCACCTGCCTTTAGAGACCATGAATGATCCTATGGAAATTAGTGGCCTTGGGCCTGTTCCTGTCACTGTGCAAGTGAGCATATTTATAGCTATTCAGGATTTTTTATTTTTTTTTTGTCTTTTCAGCTTATCCCATGAGTTCAGGGTTGCCACTGCAGATCATTGTCCGCATGTTGATTTGGCAACGTTTTTACACCGCACGCAATTTCTACCGGGCTTGGACCGGCACTGCACAGCTGGGGCGGGGAATGGGCTGTTTTGCACTTTGACATATAGCCAGGGCCGGGGATCGAACCACTCACCCTGTGGTCAGTGGACGACTGCCTTTACCAACTGAGCTACAGCCACCCCATATTTATAGCTATTCAGGATGTGTCCACAATATTAAGCATGCATCTATTTACATATTTTGCCCACACATTTATCCATAGTTTGTTACACGTATTGTAAGGTACTAGTTTTGGGGCTGGACCCAATAAGGCGCTTGACACAACTACTCAGTTTAAAATAAGTTTTTTTACACTATATATAATAGTTGGCAAAACAGGATGGAGATGTAGTAAGTCCTCCGACTCGCTAGATGGTGTGGAACTCCAGTTTATGAGACAGGACAAGATTATGAGCATCTTGACAGTGACTTGTGGGACATAGTGTCTGAACATGAAAACAAAACTTACTAGAGTCAGCAAAGTTCTTATGGATAAGAGTGGAGTATGGTCCTGGTAGAGTAGACAAAAATTTTGAGATGCGGGTGGGTTGAGTTACTTGACTACAGGGTAGGGAAATGGTGGGAGGAGGGGGACACTGAGGAAGATGTAGTGGTCTGGATCCATAACACAGAAACAGGCCTGGTAGTGAACGTGTGGAACATAGCAGTGGTGAATCTCCAATCCCTGATAGTGAAGAGAACTCCTTGGTGATATAGTGCAACACACTCATATTCTGGATTCCATAAATCTCTTACGTGACACAAACATGGTTCTTAACATGAGAATTCTTACAGTGATATTTACTTGGCGGAGTCCTTGATACTTGATAGTGTCTTGGTCCAAAAATGGTCTACATAAAAAAGCTTCAGTGGATATTCATTTGGTGAAGTCCTTGATACAGGTAACATGGCATAATCAAAACGTAGACATGACGAACCAATAGCAACGCTGCGTTGAGAAAGCAGACGACCTGGCAGCTTAGTGAGGGAACTGAGGAGGTACATAAGCAGAGTGGCGAAAGCAGGTGAAACTAACTGCTGGTGATTAGTAAAGCGGTAAGAAATGTGACGGGACCAGGAACAGGAAGTGGCTGCAAAATAAAAGTCTTGAAGGGGGAAGTGAAGTTGGTGATCCAGACACTTATGGTATATACATAACCACCACGTATACACATAAATACCATGTCCATATGTACATACTTAGCTTGAATATACCATGTGTGCATATGCATGAAAATATCCTTGAAAATATCCTTATGCATATATCCTTATCCTAGATTATGTAGGGCTTATTCTTTGCTAAGGTATCATTCTTTACTATACCGCACTTGGGAACAAAAAAGCTTTAGACTAATTTCTTTACTGCTTTAAATCTGCATTCTTTCACAGTAAAAAAACACCCTTTATTAAGGTGGAAAGAGATGTTAAAATGAAATACAAGGAGGAGTAAAGTAAGCAAAGTAAAAGAGCAGAGGAGATCAAATGTATAGATGCTCACATGAATGAACATACAGTATGATGTCTGTACTGTACTGTCTGTTTCTTCCTGTGTAGTAATTAACGTCAAAGGGATTTTATTAATTTTTTTTCAGAAAGTGGCAAAGGCAGCAGCAGTGGACAGACTGACCGATGCCACCAAGTACACTGGATCACATAAAGAGCGATTCGACGGGACAGGCAAAGGAAAAGGAAAAGCGGGACGTGAGGACATCCCAGACACCAGTGGCTATGTGTCAGCTTACAAGGGCAGTGGTACTTATGATGAAAAGGTGAAAGAAGCATAACCCTGCTGACAGCTTATGAGAAACTAGTGCTTCTTCGATATCCTGAAGCAAGGGTAATAAAAAAATATTACAAAAAATACACATGTACTAAAGGCTTCAGAAAAATGATATTACTGGAATGTCATCGTTTGAATCATGGACAGCTAGCGGGAAGGGAAAGCTTAAAAAAACAACTTCAATAATCTGCAAATAATATAAAGATCACAAATACACCTCCTGTACCTGGTGTAAACACAGAAATTTAATGGATTGTTGCATGACCAACTAATACTGCTCGGTATATTTTCAGTTTTCTTTAGGAAACAAAGAATAAATCTGTACCAAATGTGCTTTATAGAAACTTTGTCATTTGCTGTGCCTTAATATTGATGCAGTTGAAGATGTGAATGCGCTATTATAATCTGCTAATCTGTTGGTGGTAGGGGTGATTGCTTAGCTAGTTCAAAAAGATGACACAGTGTCAGTGGTGCCTCATTCAGTTTTTAAACTAACCACTTTGTATTTATGTGGCTTTTTCTACACGATGAACCAGTGCACATTATTATTCCTGTCATTGAAGCTATTCACATCACTGAATCCAAGTTTTCTTAGATACATGAAATGTAACAAGCACTGAAGAACACGGGGGGACATACTAACATAAAAAGTACGTAGAAAGTATTTCTTTCTTTCTCACTGACAACATAATGCTCGGATTCTCTATGCTTCATTTTAGTTTTTTTTTACATTGATTATTATTATCGATTGATTATAAATAATGTTTCTTTTCATAAAAAAGGCTGAAAATAGAATTTAGAAAAGTTGATGTTTAAGTCTCCACAAATACTGTATCCGAAATTATGCAAACATAGTTCATGTTAGTGTATTGTAGTGTATGTGCATGCACAGTACTTATCTAAAAATCTAGGCGGTTGAGTCCCTCATTATCCTTCCCAATTAGGTTAAAGAATATATCAGTCCAAAAATGTTAAAATGAGAAGCCTTTTTTAACAAATCTCTCAATCTCAAAAACCCCCTTTGTCCTTAGTTCACTATTAGTCATTGCTGTTCAATTTTAGCTATGCCTACATATTTCCATTTAGGGTAAAACTAAGCTAGAACAGAAAGTATGATAAATAAATGATCTAATAAGTTACACTCTCTGTTATTAATTAATGTAAATTATTTAAATAATAATTTTTTGCCAACCCATATTTTTTTCAAAATAGAACATAAACAACATATCAGATGTTGAAACTGAGACATTTTACCATTTCATGGAAAATATTAGCTCATTGTAAATTTGATGGCAGCAACACATCTCAAAAAATTTGGAAGAGCTGCAACACAAGGCTGGAAAAAAGTGACAAACTACTTCTAAAAACAAACAAAACAGTTTCAGAATAATGTTCCTTAACGTAAAATTGCGAATACATTGAAGATCCCTCCATCTACAGTATATAATATCATCAAAAGATTCAGAGAATCAGGAGATTTATTTGCTCAAGTGACAAGGCCAAAGGTCAAAACTGGATGCATGTGATCCTTGAGCCCTCAGGAGGCACTGCATTAAAAACTTTCCGCAAAAATCGCGGCATGGGCTCAGGAACACTTCCAGAAATCACTGTCTGTGAACATGGTTTTCCATGCAACCCACAAATGTAAGTGAAAGCTGTATCATGCAAATTAGAAGCCATATGTGAACATGATCCAGAAATGCTGCTGTGTTCTCTGGGCCAAAGCTCATTTAAAATGGTCTGAGGCAAAATGAAAAACTGTTCTGTGGTCAAATGAATCAAAATTTGAAACAACCTTGGACGCCGTGTCCTGCAGACTAAAGAGGAGCGGGACCATCTGGCTTGTTATCAGCGGACAGTTTAAAAGTCTGCATGTCTGACGGTAAAATGAAAAAGAAATATCCGCCAACAAAGGCCCAGGACTGTTGAGCAGCTAGAATCCTGCATTAAATAAGAACGGGACAACATTCCTCTCCTAAAACTCCAGCATCTGGTCTCCTCACTTCCCAGACATTTACAGAATACACAGTGGTAAACATCACCATGTTCTAACTTTTTTGATATGTGTTGCTGCCAAATGAGCTAATATTTTCATTAAAATTCATTCATTGTTAAAATGTCTCAGTTTCAACATCTTATATGTTGTTTATTTGCATGATAATTTGCATGATTTGCAAATCATTGCGTTCTGTTTTTATTTATGTTTTACACATCTTCCCAACTTTTTTGGAATTGGGGCTTTACATTTTACTTAAAGGACAAAATTAGTGCTCCACTAAGATACAATGTATTTTAAACAATGCTGATTATGGTAATTACGAAAAACCATGTGCAATAATAAATGTTGAGGCTGACCGGTGTGTTGCTTATCATTTCAGAATCAAGCTTGTGTGTGTGTCTGTGTATGTGTGCTTAAGATGATGGTTTTGATATTAGCCTAATGTGTCCCCTGATTTGAAATATTAAGTTTATTTTTATCAGACAAGTGACACATTCTGTGTGTTATGTGTTATAACCTAAAGCTCCATCTATCGCTTATGGATCTGTGATTAGACTGCATGACTGCAGGCGGTTTACACAATAGGTCAGTCAAACCAATATAGTCAGAGGGAAACAAACAGCTTGTAATCCATGTTAATTTCAACAGCAATTGAAAATGTCACCGTCTCAGCGAACGGGGCTCAAAATATATTTTATGTTTTCTTAGTCTGAACCTGAAAAACAAGTGCAACTGGCAAAGGCAACAGTTCTCAGATTCATGACAAACTGTTTTATGGATATCTGCAGGAGCATTACAGTGTCGCCTGAAATACCAAAACAACAGTTTTGTAAAATAGTGTTATTTAAAGTAGGCATAATGTGTCATACAGTAGTTGTCAATTAGAGCCTATATAATCCAACTGCCACAACATTACTACTTCATATCATGGATATTTTTAAATGTAATAGATTGTTCTAACTGGAGACCAGAGTCTTACTATCAAAATGTTAAAGCTGCTATGATTAATTTGTGAACAACGGATGAAATTACAATGTGTGATCTATATAGTGCTGCTTAAGATATTTATGAGTGAACTGGGTCGTTTCTTTCAGATGAACTAAGTGTTTCAGCACATTTCTCCCTCATTATTTTAGTTTTACAGCTTGCACGTTCATTTTAGTACATTATCACCACCATCGTTGGTGTCATTTTTAAACACATCAGACAGCAGTCAGAAGCAAAACAAAAAGATAACCGCTTCACAATAGCAAACAGATACGTGTGTCTCTGGAGACAGAGAGCGAGAGAATAAACACTGGTTTAATCACATGATTTTGACATGATATGTGCATGCGTGTGTGTGTATGTGTGTGAATGTGTGTGTGTCGTTCATACAGTAAATGCCATTTCAGAACCACATAAAAACTACATTACAACATTACATTACATTACAACCAAACTACATTTTGTATCAATATACAGCTCATTAACTTAGCTAGAAAGAACTAGAGATCATAAGTGTAAAAGATGTGCGCACACATGGATGCATTCATGTTTGTTTTTATCAGCTTGTTGGGTTTTTAAATCGACTTACACATCAGTTTAATTTAACCCTAACTCTAACTGAAGTGTATTTTCTGATACGATGTAACAATAGTTATCCAGCAGATGGCACCATTGTCCTATGTGGGCACCAAATATTGATTTGCCTGAGCATTTCTCAGCATTGCACTTCGCTCTATGACTCTGTATGTTTGTGTTTTTATCTGTATTTGTAAAGCATGTGTTGGCATGTTTTCCCCACATGAAGTATGGATTACTTTCAATTTAATTCTCAGCAGAGGCAACGCAGCAAGAAGAAGGTACATGGGTGAGGTGGTGGTAGTGAAGCAGGGTGTATTTAAAAGACACTTGCACTGCAAAAACAGAGGGAAGCAGACGTGATACAAGATGCTCTGAGAGCCTACAAAAGGCAAAGACAGAGGGATGGTAAGGCGAGAGTTATTTTTCAGCAGGAGATGATAAAAAATAAACAGGGGGAGGTATATAGTATATAGGATAGAGTATAGGTATCACTCTCCTGGTGCACTACAGGCAAGAGAGTGGAGAGAGTGAAGAGAGATAGACAGGCTGAGCCAGGTATGGAGAGTGTGAGAAGTCAGGAACATAGAGGCAAACAGGGAATATGAAGCTTATGAGGGCTTGGTAGGGATTGGTGGAGAGGAGATGTTTGGTTTAGCTGTGGCATACCTAGGAGAGAGGAGAGAAACACGGTAATACAGCAAAGAGGGAAAAGTAGAATAAGAATAGACCCAGTGGAGAACCAGCGCTGTACAAGCACAAACTGCAAAGTAAGAGAGAGAGTGTGTGTGTGTGTGTGTGTATATATATGTGTAGGTGTGTGTGCGTGTGTGTGTATATATGTGTATGTATGTGTGTGTGCGTGTGTGTGCTGTGTTCAGTGAATTACTCCAGCAATCCCAGCTGAGAATGAACGAACGAATGCAGCTAAAAAATGTAGAGGGAAGGGTTAGTATATGGATGGGAGGAAGGGACTGGAGAGTCAAAACACAGGGTACATAACTCTTAAAGCTAGAGAGAGACAGAGAGAGAGAGAGAGAGAGAGAGAGAGAGAGAGAGACTAAGGCAAGAGTAAAGGAAATGAGAATGCGGTTTACAATGTGAGTTAGTGAGTAGAAATGAAAAAAAAAAGTAACTAGTCAGCATTTGAAATAATGGAAAGGAATGAAAGGGAGAGAAGAAGCAGTGTTACCAAAGATTTTGGAAAGTGTGGGCAATTCAAAAAATGAAAAAGGCTGGAAAAAAAGGGCAGGAGGAAAGGAAGAAGGGAAGGAAGCGTATGATATGCAATTGCTGTTTTAGGGGAAAGTGCTGTTGGGGGTAGGACAGGAAGGAAGGCTGAAAAGAGGCTAGGAAGATGAATATGAAAATACAGAATGGGGGGGAGGCACGGGAACAGTGGAAGTAAAAGTACAGAAGGACGGATGTGAGAATAAACAATTAGGGCAGAGTTTGGTGAACCTTGTAGAGAAGACAGAACAAGGTAAGGTGTACAGTGAGAAGGAGCAGAGAAGTATAGCAGTGAAGACTGCACTGTTCAAAATCATACTGCGTGGAATCAGATTGCAGAGAGGAAAGTCCAGCCAAAGCCAGTGACTTACAAGTACAGGGAACAAGCTGTGTACAGTACGACAGTGTACCTCCACAGTACCTATGGATACATATTTGTTGTTACTTGATAATAATAAACAAATTTTGGGGACTATTAGGGTAACAAGCTAAAAATAAGAAAAATACCTACAGTGTAAGTATTTTGTAATTAAGTGGTACTTATTAAATATTTCATGATAGGTGTGAATGCTTATGATGTGTAACTGTGTAACTACAAATAAGAAGAGGGTAAGAGGCTCTACTTTAAATTACAGCCTCCATTTTGTGTATTTTTCTTATTCTCACAGGTACTGTGCAGGTACATCGTTATAACTAGTAATTACACAGTAAGTTCACTGTATTTACCCTGTAAGTTCATCTAAAGCATGTAAACTAATGAATTGGTTCTGGTGGAAAAACAGGGAAAGTCACAGTCAAAGTCAAGACCAGTTAAAAGAATCACACACTGAAAAGTCACAAACAGCTGTAGGATGTAAGCTCATCCACATAATAACTGGAAAAGGGGTAAAAACTCTATGTTTTGATGTCTGATATCAAAGGGGTAACAGACTAACAGAGAAGCACCAATTAGGGGCAGACGTGAGCAATGTAAAATTTTAATTTCGAGTAACAAAGGTTGAGAAAGGACGGAGAGAAAATGCAGAGTTACCAACTGATTATGGCACTGAGGTGAAAATTTGTACTTTGTTTTTAGTGGATTTTCCCAAGTTTAAACCTGCAAGAATGAAAGGAAGGTAGGGCAGTTAGAAAGAGACTGCTGAAAGAAAAAGACAGGCATGTGGGAGGTGACACGTCATTATGATTCAGTTTATAGATATACTACTGAAATATGCACTGAAAATGTGTATTTTTTGTGCAGAAGTTTCAGTGCACTGGCACTTACTTTTAGATGTAACTATAAAGAGAATAGGGAAGTCTTCCAATGATGAAGCTAAAATGATATTAATATAATGATATAGTGTTGAAGTCAAACACACGTTCAAGGTGATATTAAAAGGGGCTGGTGTTTGGAGAACTGATGGTGAAGGGAAACTGTAAAAAGCAAAGTGAAAGGAGATGTTTCACTTAAAGTGAAGTCAGATCCAGCATCATGGAGCGAGTGAAATGTTCGGGAGAGAATTGGATAAAGGAACGGAACGGGTGTCTAGGTAAGACAGCATGCGTCATCGAGTTAGTGCCAGTAGAGGTATCATCATCAGCTGACTCACAGAGGCTGCAGAAACATATATATCATACATGATAGTGTGTGTGTGTGTATTATGCTATTAAATGCTAAATGCTCTGCACTTTTCTTATTGCACTCCTCTACCTTATTGCTATGCAAAGCATTCAATTATTAACGCACACACACACGCACAAACACATACAAACACAGACACACAACAAAGATGATGCACTTTGGGGATCAGCGTCGTCTCTCCACCTCCCGAGTCACAGCTGCCCCATACTATTATATGGCACAGATGTTGAGGCAGGTAAGGAGAGACTGCTTCATTTCTTTTCATCAGTTTAACTCCTGCCTTTCTCTCCTCTGTCCTTATTTAGTCTTCCCCCTCCCACCCACACATAAGATCTATATGAATATGAGTCATGCTATTTAGTGATAATTTAATTGAATTGACCCTAAATAAAACTGAACTATACTGTATATATTGTGAGGTATACAGCTGTTCATCCCTTAGCCACCTGCAACAAAGAAATGTCACACATCAGAAAAACTAGGCTAGATGAAAATTTAAATTACATTCCATGCAGTGATTTGGCAGATCCCCGGGAGCAACCAGGGGTTCATTTCAAGATGTCGACGATAGCAGCTGGGGACTTAATGGCCATTTGGTGAACAGCTTATCCTCGCAAGCTAAAGTCAGAGTGAACAAGGCTTTTAAAAGTAGTTGACTTTTAAATGCTTCCCCAAACACACACCTGCCCTCTCCAAGCAGCCTGCAGACCTGCTACAAATCAGCAGACTTCTGAAGGTGCTTTGTGCTAATGCTCTTTCACTTACATCCTATTCCCTTCTCTGCCTTTTTGTCCCCTTTACCCTCTTTCTTCTCTACTATCAGGCTGTGAACAGTGTCAGCAAAGGCTGTAGTCCCTAGCGCCACGCTATCATTCTCACTTCCTGCTGTACGTCTAATGAACGGCTCTGAAGGTAACAGTGGTTGGGAGTCAGAAGTCACAGTGAAGTTATCAGAAATAATAATGAAGACACTGTGCATGCAAGTGTGTGTCCTTGTGTTTGTTTTTTAAAGACTGGTACAAATTAAAGGAACCGCAAATGGAAAAATACAGAATTTGCAATTTGTGAGAAAGGACATGAGGACGAGCCAGAGTCAGTTGGAGAAAACACAGATGATGGTAAACAAAGCAGAACAAAGCTTGAAGTATGTTGCTAATAAATATAAAGGCAGAAAAACCCATGCATTAGAGTTGAGTTTACAGCACCCTGCATCTCAGCCTCACTGATGTAAGCCCAGATGATTTGGCCTATTTACCCAAATTAAATTCCTCTGTAGGGTATACCTTCTGTACAGAAATACTTTGAGTAAGCAGGAAGTGACAAATCGAAACTTAATAGCCCTGATTCCTAAAGTGGTGTGTGAGCACTCTGTCCAAAGAAAGCTGAGTCTCAATATACATAAAACCTTGATTCCCCCTTCTCTTTGGTATTCAGTAAATTGTTTGGTTGGTTACACTTTCTGAGCGCTGCATTGACCTTATTGATAACACCTCACCTCCTTGCATGTGTGTGCGTCTGTATGTGTGTAACCCACGACTTAAACCATCAAACTTTTATCTTAACTTGTAGGCTGTTGTGAGCATATAAGCAGGTTCCAAAACCTGTATGTCTGAAGATTTTAAAGCTATTAGCTATTTTTAGTTTGGAATCAGGGAAACTTTACAATTGTGGGTTTAATTTCATTTCCACCATCAGTAAATCCACCGCACCCATTTGAATATCAGAGCCCTTTTGCAGTACACTACCTTTCTGCCGACCGAATCTTTTGTCCATTGTGGTGAATTGAAAATATGTTCCATTTCATAGCCTTTCTCCTTATTGGTACCAAAATTGCTTTACACTGCTGCACACCCATTCACACACCCACCAATGGGGAAGCAGCGCTGCATCTGGCCTGCACTTACTGGGAGCAACTAAGTTGGTTCTAAGTGTCTTGCTCAAGGACATTTTGACATTTGAGATGAGTAGCTGGGAATCAAACCAACAATTCTGGGATCAGGTGACAACTGCTCTGCTTCCTGAGCCACATGTACTCTCAAAGATATTAAAGGAGGATTAAAACTACTTGGCTTTCTAAAACCTGCCCTTTGCTGTACTGCTGTGTCTGCATGTATATATGTTCTTCTGTGAGTACATTCAATAAAATAAATTTGTCTTGAAACTAAAAGCTGTCCTCCACCATTATCACCGTAGGGCAGTTACCAGCTTGAGGGCAGTAGAAAGTAGATTGAGCACGTACGACAGCAGAGCCAGAATATTTACGGTCCTGTTATTGATTTTTATTTAAAACTTCACTTCACTTCACTTAGAGTTTTACTACTGAATTAAATGTTGGATGTGACTTCTCCAATGTGCTTTTGTTAATATGTAGATCTTAATAAGATCTTATAAACCTCTTCATAGGGGGCCTGGTGGTTCAGTGGTAGAGTATTGGGTAGGAATGCAGAAGGCTGCAGGTTCAAATCCCACCCCACTAGGTGTGGTCCCAACCAGCCACCAGAGGCCACCTTGTCGCTGGCCCCGAAACTGGATAAAATGGGAGGGTTGCAGCAGGTATGGCAGATCAAATCAACATGTGGTACACGTTCCACTGTGACGACCCCTGAAGGGACAAGCCGAAAGCTGCTGATCTATGAAATGTCTAGTTTAATTTATAGAACTAAACATTCTTCTCCCAGCACTATGGCTCAGAGCCAGCAGTTTGTGGTTAACTCCGGAGCCAACCCTTGTTTTATATTAACATGTAGCCTGAGGTGAGTTTGGATTTCTATGTGGTTAGTTTATATAGTAGCTTGTGTTCTACCATCCAACAAGTCCTCCATCATTCCCATATAGGTCATTTGTGCCTTTCATCTCACAAACTTTTTTTTTTAAATCACCACTTGTAAGGAGGCAGGTGTATGTTGATATTGGAACCCTTTAGGCTCCAGGCACCATAATGGTGGCTGGTGTAATATTATTTCTGAGGCTGTACTCCTGTAAAATATGACTGCTTGTTCGTACTAGCAGTGAAAAACAACCAACATAAACAAAACACTGCCAGGCAACTTGTAGCAGCTGAAGCAAATGTAACACTGTCCCCTAGTATTCTGGCACAGGGAACCTTTCCAGGAGGTATTTGGATGGGTCAACAATGTGCAGGACTTTCCCACGGGTTCCCTAAATTCAAGGCAAGTTCGAAACATGTTTGTCAGTTCGTTTTAAGTCATGTGACTAATGAGCAATCTGAAGCAAAAGTAAAGTATTTTACTGACACCTAACCATCCTTATGTAATAACACAAATCCTGATGTCTTTGTGAAAAGAAGTGTGAAACCATCCACCATTTTTGGTGCAACAGTATCTGCCATATTGGTACTAAAATACAGGTTTCTTAAGGGGAGCTCAAACCCTGAAATTAAGAGCACACTTGCATCATCAGTTGCAGTTGCCTTCAAAATTGCTGCATCCTTAATGTCAAATGATGTTTATCTGAACCTACGTTTATCTAAATTTTTAGGCATGCTTGAAGTTTGACTAATTAATTGATTTAATGTGGCTTCATAGATTGATATAGCTGGGTGTCGTCTGCATAGCACTATAAATGTATGGAGCATTTCCCATTAATGTTGCCTAAAAGAAATATGTATAAATGAAAAGTGCACGTTCTAGCACAGAATGCTGTGGAACTCCATGACTAACTTTTGTGTGCCTGAAAAATTAATCAGTAATGTGATTTTATTCTATGTGATTGATAAGATTTAAATCAACCTATTGAGTTCCTTTAATCCCAATGACATGTTCCAGTCTCCATTAAAATGCTGTGGTCAGTAGTGTCAAAGGTAGCACTAAGATGTAACAGGACAAAGAATTGAGTCTGTTGTCGGAAGCTACATGTTGGGGAAGGTCGTTGGTGACATTCACAAGTGCGGTTTTTGTATTGGATGTACTCTGATGTATTCTTCAAACCACTTATTCCTGCACAGGTGGTCACATAACTCCTTTGCAACTACTTTTTGAAGGCCTTTAGAAATATAAACTAGTTTGGAGATAATTGGCTAAAACACCTGTGTCAAGAAAAAGTTTTCTATGAAGGGGTTTAAAAACAGCAACCTTATAAGCCATTGGTACGTAAAATTGCAATGTACTGAGCTGTAGCTTTAGTTGCTAAGGAAACAAGGGGTACAAAGCTTGTTTATGCTGCAGTTGCAAAATGTCATTTGCAGTGATAATTAAAGTACTGTTTTAAATTAGGTGAATTAAATATACAAGACACCATAAGGTTAACATAGAATAAGAATACACATACCATGTGTGAAATTTACATGCCTCATATATTTACCACTGTGGCTTTGAGGCACTTTCTACCTGTACTGTGATTGTTTGAAGTTTCAAAAACCTCTGGAAGGCAGCTTATTATGCTAATACTGTAGTGTCTGATAGAACAGTGATCAATTGTAAAAAATAATGAGGCAGATATTGTGGGTTTTGATTGACTGTGCTGTTGTTTTCCTGCAAACATTTTGATTATGTGAAACAACCTATTTTGAGGATTGAAGGATTAAAGTATGTGTCAACTTCAGTTTGGAAGGGGTTGTCACTAAACTGTACAAGCTAATTCCAAATTCATAATGCTATTATTTAGTCTTTGCCGATGGTTTACAGAAGGTGAGCAGCTATTTGTGCAATGATCCTTAAACCAGACAATGTAAATTCATAATCTTTTCCGGATTGATTTGGAATGTATTTCCTCTGGATTTTGAGAGCTGTATATTGTGAAGCTCAGTGGGGGAAACAGAGCATGATGAATATTGGTGTGGCTTGAGCACTGAGAGAAAGAAATTCTACTTTCAAATGGTAAAGTGTTTTTTCATCTGGATGTATTGACTCGTTTTTAATTTTAAACGTGTCCCACAGTCAGCACGATTTTCTTGACAGTGGCTTCCATCAGGATTTTCGGGTTCATTTAAAGATTCCAGGAGATTTATTTTGTATTTGTGTTAAGTTTATTTTACAGCCCATATTCTCTACTGGACTGTGCTGTTCCACAGGGAATACTGGATTTGATTTCCAATCAGTGTTGTTGTTTGGCATGCATCTGCCAGACCCCTATGGAGAGACTGTGATGGGAGAAAGAGGAAGTGATTAATGTAGTTCCTTCGTGGGAACAAATCCAAGAGGGTTGTCACAGTAAGCAGACAAATGCACAGTTAAAATCAATATGCCTTCTTTTTGTTCTTTATGTATTTTTAACACTGTCTGTGATACTGTAGACTTTTTAAATCCTATACTCCTTCAGCTTGTCTCTGCTTTCCTAATAATCTTTAAATGGGTGAAAGTGCATGTGTGTCCTAACACCAAGAATAAGAGAAAATCAAGAGAAAGACTGACAGCAGCACGAAGTTTAAAAATGTTGGGAGTTGAGGTATGTTATTGAAATACCATGCACAGAAAGTTGGGATCTGTTGACCCTTTGCAGGGCAACCTAGCCTCTCACAATCCACCAAACTTTACGAAAGTGCAACGCTGAATTGCCTTTAAAAGGCAGTTTACAGCAAACCCGTCTGGGGAAAAGTGATCTATGCAAGTAGCAGAGGTCATTTATGTTATGTTTATTTGGATTTTGTGATGTTGGAAAAAAAAGTTGCGAAGCAGGTTTTACCCACTTGTTGTCCTTGTGGAGGATTGTCCTCAGTTTGGGACAAAATTATCTAGGAAGCTGTTATTTCCCCTAGTTTGTTTCTTTCCATCATCAAATAAACATCAAATCTGGGCCAAAAATGTTAACATAGTGCGTTTATTGCATCTATGCTAAAAGATTAAAACCTACACCTCTACCATGTTGGAACATGATCTACTGAAGCATGCTGATGAAAGCACTATGACCAGGGAGGAAGTTCAAGTAGACCACAGTGAAACACACATACACACACTATAGAAAGAGCAGATGATTATCCTTCAATCAGCCACAGGAGGGCAGTAAGGAGCAACACAGATCTATGATACAGGAGAAGAAAACAAAGCAGGCGAGATGGTCATGGGTTATGGCAATTAAATTGTGAGGAACTGGAGTTGAAGAAAAGATAAAATCTCTTTTATAACAGAATCTGTTTTTGTTACAGCTGGCATTTTATCACAAAGTAGAAGTCCCAAGAGCAAGGACACAGAGTACAGAAAGTAGAAACAGCACTGTTCTGAAAAAAATTTAGGCATAAGACTGTCGGGAGTGAATGCTTGGTTAAATGAAAATAAAACCCAACTGGATAATTTTTTCAGTGTTTCTGTTATTATGTGCTAACATTACAGGATTTGCACTGTGAGTGATCTTTCTTAGGGGTTTGTGGCCAAAATATTGTCATTACCCAGTAGTTGGAAAGATTTTCTGGATGTCTGTGTGTGTGTGTAAGAGGCCAAATAAAGCATGCATTTGTGATGAGACGTGGTTATTCTCATAATAAAGTCAAATTTCTTCATATTAAAATTTAATAGCACGCGGGCCAGTCCAACTACTGTACACTAGTGCATGAGGATCCTTTTGGAGTAAAGAGTTGGCGTTCAAGCATAAGGTCGAAGCATAACGGAGAAAGATTTTTGACAGTATATGATACCCCCAGCAGGAGGCTGCCGTCATATCCCAACTGATTAAACAAAATTTAGATCAGTGTAACAAATATTTAGCACTCAACACACTATTTCTCTGTTTATCTCTGAAAAAAATAGGTAATGGGCCGGACAATTATAATATAATTGACCTGACAAAATGTTGACTGTATCATTAAAGGTTTCGTTGTCCTACATGAGGATCATCTTTGCTTCTTAGTCCTAGTTTGTTCATGTTTGCTGTGTGTGCACAAACTCCTTTTAAATATATCGACTCTTCCCTTTGGGAAAAAGCAGGTCTCTTACAAGGCAATAATCTCTGTCAATATTCTTGCAAAAGGAATAATTACAGAGACCAGAAAATTGCCATTCTGTAAAATACTTTGACTATTTTTTAATGGCTGCTGCATTGGTCCTCCCCTGATTGGTCCCCCCTCATACACTGTGCAGTGAATGTACACATGCCCAGAAATTCAACAACGCACTTAAACATCTTGATATTTCCCACTGTATTCAGGAGGCTATAAGACATCATGTATCTGATCTTTAATAACTTAAAGAAATGTAATATAATCATCCAGAGGAGAAATTCACATACAGTGTTATCTATGTATGTGGGGCTGCTTTAAAGGCCCCATGAAGTGATGTGATTACACGTGCAGTCACAGCAATCATCTCCCACATCTTTCTAATTTGTGTGCGTGTGTGTGTGGCCCCTAGATGCACTTTGTGGACTGTGAAATGGCAGGTTAATGGGAGTCGTTGTGCTCACCTCATCTATTCACATAAAGAAAAGCACACACATATATAGTATATGCACAGGCAGGATCTCTTCAGTTGAATAGAAACAGACAAAGCAAATAAGGATCCAGATAAAACAGAAGCATTAATACTGATGGAATAAAACAAAACAAAACAACTGAATACTACAAGTAATAATATCACTCCTGCTACTACTAATACACACACACACACACACACACACACACACACACACACACACACACACACACACACACACACACACACACACACACAAAGCAGTGGCGAGGGACTTTAGGACCTAAGCAACTGAAAAGATCTAATGCCTAATTTGTACATTATAAAGTCTATTTAGTGACTCTATTTAATTTTCTTGTAAATGTTTTACAGTCAAGTGGCACAATTAAGGACACATTTACAGTATGTCCGTTCAGAGCTATCAGTGGTCTCCTTTTTCTGTCAGGCTATTGCAACCACTGCTGACATTGAAGTCCCACCTGAGTCATTGTGTTAATGGATAAATGTCTCAGTTCTGTGACAATTCCACTGGACCTTCTCCACTATGGGGACAATAACATTCTTCCCACCTCACCTTAGATGTCACTATCTCAAAATGGCAAATTTACATCCGAGGAAACACCCACTGTTGTCATGATTAAATTCAGCCTCATAAATGAACAAATACAAGAGGCAATGGGAGAATGACTAGACGGAAAGAACAGCACCTGGTTTCCTTTGCTAAGTATTCGAGCCAATGATTGTTAAGTTAGTCTGTCGGATGTTTGGAGTGAATACATGCTTATTTATTATAAATAATAAATAGGCAGTAAGTGTCACTTGTGTCTTGTGTCTTGCTGTAGACACATCTGATCATCTGTGGTCCACGTATTTAAAAAAAGATGATGCCATGTGATTTGGGTGTTGGCTGTGCTCAATATTTGTAATTCTCTACTTTTCACATGATTTGTAATATAATTTTTCTTTTGAGTGCCAAGTTATCTGTCTGGAAACAAATGTTTGCTGTTATCAATCATCTGAAAAAAGCTGTGATGGGACCAAGCAGAGGGAAAACAATTACTGCTGAAATTCGATACCATTAGTTTCTGTTTAAAGCACATTATCCACTCATGATAGATCTTCATTCAGTCACCTGCGTAGTGCGTGATCATCCTTCTTTCACCACAGAAGCTTTTTCCTTTAGTGCAAGTACTTCATCCTCCACTAAAGGAAATTTTAAACATTTTATTTTAGGTTATTTGCAAATATATATGTTTTTTGTCTTCAAAAATCTAACTCTATTTGTGCATATCAAGCTTCATGTAAGATGAGGACATTATAGACTGATTTATGTCAATAAATGAACATTTTTGTTTGTTTTCTTAGCTCGGTGTTAACTTGTACATTTTAACTTTTTAATTAACAAAAAGTGTCTTTGTTCTACCCTTGTTATTGATCACACTCATCCATTAAAAGAACAAATATCCAACATGCTCCTTGCCTTGCATGATAAAGCAAGATTAATGGAAAACGTATCCAAAATATTATTTCATAAATTGGTTGGGCAGGGTGAGCCTCTCCAACCTTGAATTTTCTTAATTATCTTAGTTTCACATGCACGTCATGGTCTTCAGCTAAACGTAGAAAATTCAGCCGAAATCACATCACAGTGTTTCTCCATAGATTTCAAAAACAAAAAAACATTTCAGCACCTGCAATCGTTAATTCTCAGTTCATGGGTGATTAGTTAGACAGCACTCCTACTTGCTTTTGCTCTGACTATCCTTGGATTCCAAGTACAGATGCTATCTTTCTGTGTCGCATCAATCCTGTGTGTGTTTGCATGTATGTGTGTGTATGTGTGTGTATGTGTGCGTTGTGTCAGTCTGTGGGCAGGTAGCAGCAGCAGTGTGAAGCATGCTGATGGTAATGAAAGCAGTATGACCAGGGAGGAGGTTGAGAGGAGGTCAAGTAGACCACAGTGAAACACACACACATGCACACACACACACACACACACACACACACACACAGTAGCAAGAAAAGGCATGGAAAATTTACACAGTACAGCTTGTGCGAAAACAGTGTCAATTTCACATACACCCACACACATATTGTACACATCTTTATTGCACCACCCTGCTGACTTAGAGGACAATGTAAATTTAGTTAGGGATGAGCGATGATAATACTGCAGATACGTGTGTGTATGGGCACAACAAGACTTCCTTGTGCACATGTCCCTGCCACTAATTTCTGACAAAGCAATACCAGCTTAGACCTCAGGCTCATAATAAGCAACGTGTAAAAATAGAAGCACTGGGTATGCACAAAGCGCAGATGCTTGGCTTCCTGAAAATGCTAATTTCTTTACAGGGTCACTCAGAAATGGTTAGAGTACAGCCCTTTTCTAAGAAAGAAAAATGTATATGACCAGTATGAAATAAAATCATGAAGAATATAAAATTCCGCACTTATCAACTTACAAAAAAATGTAAAGATATTTTGATTGGAGGTTATTAGGGATTTAATTATTGAAATCCTGATGCATTTGCACATCTAATACTGTCATTAATTTGCAACTGCAGTGGAAATCAAATTAATGACCAAGAAGTATCAAATTGTTATGTAATGTCCTCCAGTACAGCACTGCTGAGCTCCCACGACTGTCAGACCCAAAGCCAATCCACTGACTAAGCCATGTTCACTCCAAGATGGACAAAAATGGATTTGCCAGATATAGAAAGTTCTGATTATCTGTTAAAGCATGTGTAGTATTGTACTGTCAATGCCTTAGAGGGCCCCTAGGTTTCTAAGTCATGACTAATTTAACATGTCTTTTACTTTGATGTCTACTGTATAAATACAGTTTATGTTTATGCACTGTAGTTAATAAAACACATTTGTGAAGTGTAGAGATTTGACAGGTGTTTTGAATGCTAAAAGATCATTGCTCTTCTAATTATATTTGTTTTTTTACCATAAATCTTTACTTCATTTTGTGTCATTGTGCACTCTGTTTGTTTGCACTTCACAGATAAAATACGATGTGAATTAAGGCTTGTTTGAATCTTGTAGGATTTATTTACCTGAGTGATGGACACATATTTAGCCATTAATGGCATAAAGACTGACTGACAAGTAGCAGTGCTCGTCATCATCAACTATTAGTGAATTTTCTGATATTAACTGGGCCTAATAGCGGCATTTCTTGGCACAGAGTCGGCCTACCACTAAGTCAAACAGTAGATTTCCTGGTTTAATTTGGTGAAATGGCACCACTTTCATTGGATTTCCAATACCAATTTGGTCCCCAGGCTGTTAACATGTAATCACTAAATAATGTATCTATTATAAAACATGAAACATCTTTTGCTATGTAGATCCTGGAAATATCTAGAGATATTGAGTTGAAGTTGGGGAACACATGAATAAAA
This sequence comes from Channa argus, assembly GCF_033026475.1. NCBI lineage: Eukaryota > Metazoa > Chordata > Actinopteri > Anabantiformes > Channidae > Channa > Channa argus. The sequence goes on from NC_090199.1 coordinate 19,627,734, forward strand.
AATGACTTTCCAGTGGCTCGCGAAGAATTCAAAACAATATGCCTTGTTAAAGAACCCATGAAATGGAGATTGGAGCTGACTTTATGACAAGTGGACCTGATAAAAAAGAAATAGGCAGGGGCTTTGCAAGCTGATGAGCAGTGGAGCACATCACATCAGAACTTCACAGTACATTTACCATACAGTTGAAGAAAACGATTTGGGACCTTTTTTTAGTGCAAACAGGTAAACTTTTTTTGTGAAACTTTCAACCTGCATCTTCTCCTAAGAGAACCTTAGGGTGAGTTGCACTGTTGGTTGCACTGCTGAATGCCTGCAGAAGTTATTTTGTACTTCAAGGGGTCTACTAGTCAATGCTGATCACATTATTATAACATTAGAGCTGCTGCTTTCTCTGCCCCAGATTTGGCTGTGTGGGAGTAAGGGACTGGAGGGAATTTTGACCAGGAGAGAAAAGAGTAAACTTCTTCTAACTAGGTTTCTGTACATAATGATGCACCTGTCCATTACCAACCAAATGAGAACATGAAGTCATAAACAACATTCAAGCACATGTAAAAAAAAAAACTCTTATACTTGCTTATTTGGAGGATTTGCTTGTTCCTTCACCTCTGCTCAGCTAATTCCTTGTTGAGTTAATTACGTTGTGTATTCATCACACCTGGCAGAGTCACAGAGGCAGCACCAGAGCTCCTTTGAAAGTTCTGAATAAATGTATCTCCGCATGTATGGCTGTTTACCATAGATCATCATTCACAGGGTTTCTATTTTGTCTGGGGACTCAAATGTTTAATTATCTGCCCTACTCCAGATGGATCGTTTAGTTTAGCCCCCCAAAAGAAAGTCAATGCATTTTACATTTACATAAGTGTATCATAATATCATTTGATTTTGATTTATAGTTGTTAAAGATCTCATATACCAGAGAGTAGTAGAGTTAATTACTGCTTAATTAGGAAAGTACTTAAGTACTTGGAAAATGAGGCTTTAATTAGGAAACTAGAGTGTAATTACACAATAACATAGATGCTGTGACCACCAAGTATCATAGGTCAACATGATGCAGTGTGTGTGTGTTTGTGTGATCTGTGTGTGCTCCATGTGTGCCGTGTTTTCAGCATGACTGTACTTTGAGTTAATGAGAGCGACTGCTGAGTGGCTCCAACATTGTGGACATCTGCCCTTCCATCTCTTTTTCTGTCACTGTCTTTCTCTCCCTCGTTTCCCCCTTTTAACTCTTGGCCCTCCTCTCTGTGACAACCTTGAAGTGTCTTTTATCTCTGTGGGCGTGCTCGGTATTGTTGGACGGCGGGTAATGTCGAACAAAGTACAGTAATTTCATGGGCTGACAACATAATGGGCTTGATTTTGTCCTGCAACCTTCATCTTTTCTGTCATTTCCTTTTGGATATCTTTCATCATTAGCTTTTAAAATTAGGAAGATTACAGGGTCAGGGGTGTACAAGTCAACACTGCATTACATCCAAACAGTGCTGGGATCATAGTACACAGCTAACTGAACAGAGGAAGAAATTAACACCTGGGTCTCTCTCTTACTTCAAGCAATAAGCACATAGCTCAGCCCAAACTGAAACAACAAAATATCTCTCATTGCTTTTGTGAAATGTTTGTTTTCTCTGACACAAGTTGGAAAGATCGTTGTTCACAAGGACACGAGTATTGACTGGACATTCTTAGACATTCAGCTGAGGTCTTAGTTCAGGCTGGGAAGGCCAAACATAAGATGCTGTTTTCCTCTGCAATGTTGTCCAATTGATTCTCAGAGAAGACCTGTGAATCACATGCCAGCTGGTTCAGATAACTAGTAAAATTGTTGCCCAGACTTTTTTTGAGAAAAATGTTTTTTTGTGTGTGTACACATTTTTGTACATCATTACCTGTTGAATATGGTGAAAGCGGAAGGTAAAATGAAGGTGAAGGAGAGAAACTGTTAGATGTTTCAGATGTTAGTAACTGTAATAGATTTTATATTCACATTGATACATAGTATAAAAGGACATTTATCACAACAGCAGTGCAAGTTTCTTTGTACTTACACTGTACACTTTGAGTTAGTTTGAATTAGCTGTTTTTCATTTAATTTGATCTTTGACTTCAGTTTGTTTTTTTGTAAAACTATGTATATTCTTTCTGTCTGATGATCACTAATGGTGGCTAATGGCTAATTGTGGTTTATTAGTGCTGTTTGCCACTGTCTGTAATGTTTGTACAGAAGGACAGATGGAGGACATAGATGAGCTGGGAACCTGTCCTTGTTCTACTGTCTACTAGAGCATACAGAGGTATTTAATAGGCAAACAGCAGATTAAGGACATGCCTACATTCATATTGTTGACTGAAGGAGGATTGTGTGCACATACTGTAGCATTTAAAATCTTTTCTTTTAAAAAGTAAAAATAATAAATTATTTATAATATATTCTAATTATGCTATTATCTTTGTGTAATGTAGAGTGCAATGTAGAGCTGTGAACTATATACCGTTTTTCAAATTTGTCCTCAAAACAACATAATTATAAAATTATAAAACTGACTGGAAACACTAAATAAGCTTTTACTGGTTGGGCTGGACTACTGTAGCATAATTTTACTTATTCTGTGCTGAGTCTGGAAAGATCCACTTAAAACATGGGCTAATACATTTTGTGTCACTCCTCTGTCATCAGACAAGTTGACCTCTGATACTGTGCCTGATTCCACATTGCTGAGACACACCTGCTGCCAATCAGGCACTTTGTGACAACAGTTGTTATGAGGATGCAGCAGTGCCAGACCACACACTCATACACAGAAAGCTGCAAGCATGCAAGCACACGTCTACACAACTAAATGACAAGGGCATCAGCTCAGCAGGGATGAATTTGGTATCCTGCTGTCTGTCACATTATGGAGCAATTCACACACAAGTTGTAGAGGATATAGTGTTCATAATAGGACACCCTCTCTTTGTCTCTCTCTCTCTCTATCTATCTTCTGATTATTTTTACTTTTAGACAAAAACATTCTTAAAAAACTATGTCTGCCACAGTTGCAAAAAAAACCCACTAACTCTATATAAAAGAAGAATTAGCTGTGTTGAACATGACTCTTTAGCACAGAGGACAAGCTTCATGTGTGCCATGTCATGTTATTAAGAATGACCCTATCCATGCCAAGAAAACAAACCAATTCAAGCAGTTGGTCTTTAGAGAGCAAATGTTGTTTTAAAACTTTTGTTGTTTAAATATCAAAAGGAAGTGGAAAATCCACTACATACATATACTGGAGGAGGCAGGTCTCCAGCTCAGTGCCTTCCCACTACCACTCAGTCTGTCTTCTCAGCTGGACAAATAAGACACAGTAAGACAGATTTGATACAGGACGGCTTTGTGTTCATGTTTGAGGTTCGTGTCTGGCTCAAGGAGGATTCTTGGTTCTGAAACAGAGATACATTTCAAAGGTGGCTATGGCTATGAATGATTTTTTTTTTTGTGCTTTATGCAAATTGTGCTTTGCCACCAACAAGTGCTGAGACTTGGCAGACTGTAAAGGGCCAGCATGGGAGGATTTCTGTGTGTCAGCTGAATATGGCTCTTTGTCCCAAGGGGCAGGAAGAAGGTAAGAAACAGGGCAACAAGCCTCACAATCTTAATTCTGCCAGCAGCCACTTGAGTGACAAGTGGCTATGGGCATAGCACTTTTGTTTCAGTGACATATGTGATTCCCTAGCTTTATGTAGCAATTTCCTTGTTGTGTGCCACTCACTTGCAGCATTGAATAACATTTCCTAACAGCAGATGTCATTTATAACTGGTATGCCAATCCTGTATCTTAACAAATCTTAACACAGTAAGTTCTACCCCTGCTGAATATACACAATTGGTACCATGAATCCTACATCCACTTCATGCACTCCTCTAACCCCCCTCAGAACAATTGCTAGCAGCAATTTCTATTAAATAGAGTCACCGAGCTTTCATTGCTAGATGATCCCACAGGTAACCACACACAAAATTTAGAAGAATTTGCAGTCAAGGTCAGGCATCTGAAACTGTATGCTGATGAAACCATGGTATCCTTTATTGTCACATCCCTCTTCACTAGCATACCCACCAGTGATGCACCGATGACCTTTAGTAAAAAGATTATAAGACGACAACACCCTGCACACAAGAAGCAAATGCAGCCAGAGATGGATTTCTCCATCTCGGAGAAGCCAATTTCTATGTCATGTATACACGTAACCAGCTTTCTTATCAACATTTTCCAACAACACATGTGCATAACAAAAGGCTGCAGATGGGGCAGTGAAAGTCCACACATAGCCAGACTGAAAATTAAACTAACCTTAAAGTGCCTTGTCGAAGTCTAAATAAGTCACTTTCCCCTGCAGACTTTTTAAATGTAGATCGTTCAAACTGTGGGTCAGCTGTTTGTCCTCTATCTTTTCCTCTCTCCCGCTGTCTCTGGAGAAAAAAAAACATAAGTACATAAAAATAATAATTACTCTTCTGCTGCATGTACACAAATATTTCCAGTAAGCTGGTTTCTTAAGTGCATGTTTACCGGAAAAAGCTGGTTTCTCTGAGTAACCTGGTTAACTACAGTAAGTGCATGTAAACACAGTCACTGCCACTACAATGACAACACTCATAGAAACTGGTGCTTCTATGTGTAACAAATGTTGTGTGTGATTACAAATTGTGACTACATGGTTACATGATGCAGTCGTGTTTACTTTTAAACTATGTTTTCATGATCAAACAAATAAAAACATAAAAACATCACCTTATTATAAAGTGGCAACAAGAGTAAAACACAACTTCTTTCTTACTTTTTTCTTAACATAATTTTTTGTGCACATTTGTGCTTTGGGTACCAGTAAGGTAGTAAAACACTATATAAGCACAGACTATTTACCATTACCATTTAGTAAGTACAATTGTTGTTTCATCAGAAATTAAAAGTAATTTCTAATTAATTTACTAAAAGGGATGCTTTTGTAATTACACTGAAACTGCATGTAGGGGAATGCTAAGTATAATGGGATGCAAACCTTTTTTTTCTAATCAGGTGTTCCTGAAAGCTCTTTCTAAACACAGTACTTGAATGAACATGAGCCCAGTTTGTGCACAAACGTGGGACTCATTCCAGGGTTATCAGATACTCTATACTTTGCACACACCACACTTTTTGTGTAGACACAGCAAATGAGTATTGAAAAATATTTTGTGTCATTTTGACATCATATATATTTACATATATAAAGACATTAAAAAACACATTAATTGCTGTGTGTTGATGAGTATAAATAAATAAAACTAAAGATTGCTCCATTTAAAGCATTTTGTGAGAAATAACTAAAGAAGGAACTGTCGAGAAGCCTTCACACAGTATATAGACAATATCAAAGAGTACTGGTGAGTCCTGATTGCTTCAATGAGTAGCACATCATTTATTCAGTGGGTTGATTTCCAGACAAGTGTGGAAAATACATTGTACAGTAGCATGTGTGAAGTTGCATATGAAATAACAAAGTTCACAAAATGAAGTTGGATTGATTTTCACACTATAGCAGTATGTAGCGTGGTTCTCACTTTGGAGCAAGAGCTTATGAAACAAGTCTGAAGAGATTATTTTCTACAAAGCTGAAGATAGATGATGAGAAGCTACAAAGCCTCCACCAATCTACATTCATGTTGCCTTCATTGCTCAAAATCTTTTCACATACACGCAAGCACATAAGCAACAGAGCGACACGTACAGTAGTAACAAACATTAATGCAGACGAGCAGAGGCTCACTGTCTCTCTCTAATTGTCTTTGAGATGACTCTGCCACTCTGTGCTCAAATCTCTGGGAGGGTGAGTGATGATTATGGACCCGCCAAGCATCACTTTTGGAAAGTGACACTCACATGAGTGCATTTATTCATACACGCTCACCCGCAAATGCCCTTGCACACACAGCTACACCCACACACATTACAGACATAACGTGGATTCGTGCTATTCATTTGTAAATGAATGCTTTTACCAGCATAAAAGTGTTTTTTAAATTAATGAAAGCAGAGTGGCAGCTTTTTCCTTTACCTAAGACTTCAATATTTTTAAATATCTATGTTTAAATGATATATGTGAGTTTGAAAGGCAGATCAAATCATAGCCACTAATTTAAGCTGCTATCAAACCTGACCATTTATTTCTTTATTTCAGTTATTGATTACTTAAAGCTTCTAGACAAGATCTGGGACACAGTCACTGAACTTACTGATTTTAAAAACTTGACCATTTATTGACAAAAACAATCTAAAAATAGAACATATAATTTTTCTGCAAAAGTGTACTTTTTACTTTAAAAAACACTTAACATAAACTTAAACTGTGAAATGTACAGTTGATGAGTACTTGAGAATAAATGAATAAACGTAGCTGTAACTTGAGTCAAACATTTGAATGTCAGATTGTGGTTTTATTTAAAATAACCTGTGAATGTGAATGATATGTAATGCAAGTAAAACAAATAATCTAATGTCAGGCCAGTACATTTAAAAGGAAAAATCAGCCTTATAATTTGATAGAAAAGCGAAATGGCACAAAACATATGTATTTCCCAAAGTATGATTTATGTTCTTCGTGCAGTGAATTTTGCATGGCCAAACATATTTAAGGATAAAATGCAATGCACATAATGTAACATGCTGTACCTGTTCCGTATGTGTTAAAATGTATTTTGATGAAACCCGTCAGTAGGGCATATTACTCGCTTAGCACCAAGAAAACAGCAAATGATTCAACAACGTTAATTGCAAAGAATGCAAATTGTCTCACCAAAAGTGGTAGATTGTCCTCAATAAAAATAACAAAGACAAAACTGAAGAGGAGCAGCAAAACCATGATAAAACATTATAAAGATAAATGAGAAAGTGGGGAATCAATAGTGTAATGTTGGAGGAAGTGCACTTCCTATATACACTGTTGGCTCTACTTACATGTATGTGTTTAAGTAATTCCAACTTGGGGTGACACAGGAAAGTAGAGCGTTTGTCCGCCAATCCTGCAGTTGTTGGATCAAACACCGGTCACATGTTAATGTCTGCTTGAGCAACCTAGTTGCTCCTGTTGAGTGTTGGCTAGCTGCAAAGCAGTCCCTCATTGGTTGCTGATTATGGGTGTGAATGGGTAAATGACCAGCAGTGTAAAGTGCTTTCAGTGCCAATAGGTAGAAAACTGCTATAAAAGTCCAGACCATTTACCATTTACAAGGGGTCGACAGTTACTCAGTTGGTAGAGTGGCCGCCAACCAACCATGGGTCGGAGGTTCATGCCCCACTCTTCCCGACCACATGACAAAATGTTCCTGGGCAAGATACCGAACCCCCACCAGCCCATCCACATCCCCAGTAGAAATTCTCTTAGTTTAAAAAAAATGCACAGCTGAGACTAACTTCCATGAGATGCACAAACGTAATATTTGATGCTTTTAAGTGAACTCAAAAGTGCATACTCAAAATGTATACAAATTAAGAATTTTTTTTTTATTTTTATTTATGACAAGCTTCTTAAATTATGTTGTCATCTAACTAATGCATGTGCATTAAACAAATACAATTGTTTTATACTCTAAAACATCTTTATTTCAAGTTTCACTCATTAAATCTTTTTTTAAAGTAGAGATGTAGAGTGTGGGGTGCTCTTCATTGGTTAAGTGCAGGGATGACAGCACTGAAGTGATGACCAGCATCAGCCAGGTGTCTCATTAAGATGTGTGTGTCACTTTATATAAATGTGTATATTCTGACTATTCATTTTAAATAAGGATGTGCGACTAGGAGTGCAATATTACGATATGTATCCACATGGCAGCCACATAGTTTATATGTGAATCTCGTAAGTGTTTATGTGTGCTCTCTTTTTGTCACGCTAATATATGTGCACACACTGAACACGTGAAATGTTTCTCCTCTCTCCTGTTATGTTATTGTTTAATGTATTGTAAATGTTATTACCTAATGCAGTCGCTTCCTCTCATCATCCTCTCCACTCCCAGGTAGGCAACTTTGTATCGTGCCTGATATGGAGTTTTCACACACACACATACCCACACACACACACACTCACACATATTACATCAGTATAAAAAACATAAGTCCTCCTTCTGCTGATGATGCACTGTTATGAAGTTACTTACTTTTTTTCATTCTTTCTCCATTTCTGCCAAGTTTAATGCATTTTCACACACTGTGAGGTTCAAAAGTGCAGGCGATTTATAATACATTTTTATCACCTTGTATAAGAATTGCATTAATTTGCTGCTTCAAAAACTGCAAAAATGGGGGTGGGGGTGAAGGAGAGAGGAATCAGGAAACACCTGACACAGAACAAGACAGAGCACACCACCAACTGGTTTTTTCCCCTTTTCTCCAGAATAGGCATTTCCATTATTAAAGAAATAAGTCTTACATTTCTGCAATTTCTAACCAAGAAGTAAGACTCAGGGTGTTGTATAAGTGTCATCAACTGGGAGTTCAATATTTTGTCGAAATTTTCATATAAATTACAGCATAATCTGCATAAAATATGACCTCAATAATTTTTTCTTTCCTATGAAGGAAAAAGTTAGTGATTTTGCTTTGAATGTTCTTTGGTCTTTCATAAATTCATTTCATATGCATTAGATTTTCCCTGTCAAGTATTCATCAAATTGATGCCAATTTTAAAAATCTCTCAAGCAGTTAAGACTCTGAAATGATATTGGCTTTGCATTCGTTTTTCAAAAGTTTTTAATTTACACTACAATAATAGTCAGTCTACGTAGGAACCAAAGGATTATCAACAGTAGTAAAAACAACAAACTGGATTTAATCTTATGTCAACCCCTAATACTGTCAATCATAAGGTTTTTTTAAATAGAAACAACAATTTGTGAACTGCACAAAAACTAGTAGGCCCGTACTTTGAAAAGTTAAATAATTTAGTTTAATAATTTATTGCCTGACCCTTTCTTGATGACAGGAGTGTTTACTTTTTATTTACCAAGATGTACTTTTAATTTAGAGACAGAAATGATAGTGGAAGAATGACCATAAGCTGTACAAGGAGCCCTGTCTATATGGCTTTATAGGACAAATAGACTTTAGGATTTTTAAGATTTCCCCCACCTTCATGTGATTATCGATATATTTTAAAAAACTGACATTCATATATCTGAATAATCAAAAACAAAACATCAAAACAACATAACAATTATTAATGGTATTATAACCAATTAATTACAACTCAGAACAACTGTTATAAATCAATAACTGATGCTTCAGACCAGGACCAGTGTAGTCATAGTTTGTTCCATATGCTAAAGTGATTAACTGAGTTTGTCTGACTTACAGTCAGGCTCTTTTCCAGTGAATGCAGGTCTTATTTCTGTTGCATCTATCAAGGAAAAATAGTTCCCAAGGACTTTGCCTCTTACTGCATAGACAGTAGATGCCACACAACTGATAGTCTCAACCCAATGAGTAATTAAAAGGTACAGTCTGTGGTCAAACACCAGGCAGAAGAGGTGAAGTCAAAAGCAATGTGTCTTCTCAAGTAATTTTATCACATTCTTGCTGCAGAAGTCATATTTGGCCTAATGGTTGCTCTACAACCAGGAAATATGTCACCTATGACTGGATCCATTCCCACATATTTTTGCAACAAGTTGTTCTAAAATCATTAAATTCTGCATTTTGATAACAAGGATATTAGGTTTAAATACACAGATACTCAAACATCTTATAGATGTCAGGCAATCATAAAGCATTTACGTTGACAAATTGTCCCGCATCATAATTACTCCATTCTGTATAGAAGTATTTTTGACATGTCCGTGGCACACACCCTACTCTGCAATTCTCAATGTATCCTTTCTTCTATCTCAAACTCATTGACACACTTTCACTGCTCACATATAGTCATTTTTTCCCCATCACAATCATTATAATAAGTCCAATATGTGTAGCTAAGTCATCCACAATAATCCAAATTCCAATACCAAATGATGACATGCATGACAGTCACCCACCAAACCAAACTCAATTTCTCACCAATTATTCTTCTCCTTCCTTTTCTCTTTCACATCATCACACTCCCTCTCGCAGTGTACAGGTACAGTGTGAATAATGATTTTACATTATTTGAATAGATGGAACATTTCTGAGAAGTGTAAAATATATGGCATGTCACTCTACAGATTTACTCATTATTCTCAGAGGAATCCAGCATAGAACACAGAAATTTATTTGAAAATAGAAAACTTTGATAGTCTGCAGGTACATAAAAGTCATCATGTAAATCAAATTTCACTGTGGTAATAATCAAATAATTAAAAATGGTTAATTTAAAATAGTCTAACCGAGCATTTTTCATTACCTAAAATATGTGTTGTTCATTATTTAGTTTTGATAATTAACTGTATTGCATGGCTTCTGGTTGTAACATTTTTACTCTAATATGTTTATGTCTGATATTCACAAGAACAAGGATTAAAAACTCCAAAACATGACTTAAAATGTACCTTTTAAAACCTTTATTTTCTTCTATCTGATGAATCTGTGTTTTTCTTTGACCTGCTAGAAAAAAGGAGGCCATGCAGTGATGCATCAAGGACAATATAATAACATAACTTATGATATGATATGATAACTTATGACTGTTACACTGAGAAAAGTATTTTTGACCATTAGATGTTACATAGGCCTATTTCTTAGATTGGAATGTGTTAATTAATCCTACGTATAACACTAAACAAATTCCAGAAAATATTGTCCATATTTTAACAAAATAATTTTACTTAATTAAGAGTAACTAGAAAAATATATGCAAAACTGAATTTCCACCTACACACAAGCTGTGTGTTCTGATAGATACATTTTAGCTGAACGAAATGTAAATATGATGTTAGCTTGGCTCTAAAGTTAGCATTCGCTACATTAATATTGCAAGTTCCTAAAACTGTAAAAGCCCAAAACCAAATTCTACAACATAAGTATGTGAATATGTTCTTTGTAAAGATACAGGACAAATATCCTCACAACTCTGAACTGACTGAACACTGTGCTCTGTCTTCTGTAATTTTCTTCTTTCTATAACAGATAAAAGAATTCCAGCTCATGACAAAAATCATACTTGAGTATAAGTCAGCCAGTTTCCTGTAAATCCAGGAGCTTAATAATGCAGAAAAAATGGTTGTCTAAACTAACACATTAGCTGGACCTTGATGATACCAGATTCATGATCCATGTTTTGTCCCTGCCTCATATGATGCATGACTTAAGATCAGCGAGATGGTCAGAAACATGTCACAGAAATGCTAATAAAGCATAAACTTGTTCACGGCAAACCAAATATCATTAAAGATTTTTTTTCTCTTTAATTTTGCCTTCAATTACAAAGCTTTTAACAGAAGATGACCTGATATTGTCACATTGGTGGTTTGTGCCCTGGGTGACCTTGGCCTTTCTGTGTGGAGTTTGCATGTTATCCCCATGTTTGTGTTTCTCTGTGTACTCTCCCACAGCCCAAAGACATGGATGTTAGGTAAAATGTGGACTGTGTAAAATGTGGTAAAATTGCACATAGGTGTGAGTGTGAATGGTTGTCTGTGTGTCTCTCTGTGTTTTCCCTGAGATAGACTGGCGACCCATCCAGGGTGTACCCAGCCTCCCCCCCATGACAGCTAAGATATGCTCCAGGCATCCTTCGACTCTAAACAAGACAAGTGGTTATGGATACTGGATGGATAGATGGACTTTCTGATACATAAGGGATGAATTATTATAAAAGTAAATGTGTTTCTCTTTTGTGTTAATAAAATATACAGAAGCCCAAAGAAAATGAGACATACAAAAGGTCAACAATGGGCAAATATGCTATTAACAGGGACGGTGGAGGAAGTGCACAAACTGAACTGGATGATGACAGTGGGATTTTATTGCAGGCATGTTCTAGACAACACTGGATCTGCAGCCTGAGCTTGAGTGCTTTTGCTAGAAATCATCTATGCACTAAACCTGACTTGGTACACTTGTTTTCATCATGAATTGTGCTGCTACTTGCTTTTTTGTTTGTTCAGTTTTCCTACTGACAGTTTTTCCAAATGTGGATGTTACAATATGTGAAGCTACTCATGAACAGGGACTGTGGGAAAAGAGCAATGCTGTTCTGTCTCTAAACACAACACTGGCAAATTTTGAGTATTTAGTGCATTTTCATTTTGTAACAGTTTTTACCTTTTACAATATTATCAGCTGAGGTTTACAGCTGATGCAAGTTCAACTATACACATGCCTGTCTAATAGATGAACTGATGTTGCAAGTTCTCCAACACTTTGCATTTTGACAGAGATTGTTCGATTGATAAGTCTAAATAAAGTCAATGCAACATTTTGTTGGGTTTACATTTACTGAATCAACTAAAATTAGATTAAACTTAATTTTAGTAGGAAAATTATTACAATACAGTAAAAAACTGTATATAAAAAATATCCAGTTTACGCAATATATTTAATTACATTTAACACGAGCTTGGTTGGAATTAATAATGAGATTAGTTTAAAATGTACTCAAAATAATTTAGCATAAATTACAAATATAATTTATTTGAAATTACTTAGAAATATACAGACAACTTAACAAAATACCTGGATTTAGATAAATGTGTTGTTTGCAACAACTTGACATAATAAAATTAAGTAAAGTCGCCCAAAAAATTTTTTTCACTGTACTAAGTTAATGCAACATATTGAAACTGACATTCCCCTTCACTCAGAGTATTTTCTCTGCTGCATAACATCACAACTCATTACTGGCACAGATGAGCGGAGGCTATTTTCCCTTCAATGCCTCCATGCTTCACCTGTCAAACTAATTTCTTTTTGTTCTCTTTGTAATGGTAGATGATGATAATAAATGCTTCAACCCTAGTGGTTGAAACGTACATCTTTAGTTTTGCAGTACACCTAGTTTTGCCTTGCAGGAACTGTCCAAAGACTAACTTAATTAAAGTAAAAAGGTTACATTCTGGAATCTTTTGGATGAATTATAGTCTAGGTAATTAATTGACATTTACCAAACCTAAAATTAACTGTAGGGCAATTTTAATTGGCAACAAAGTGTGTTAATAACTGACAACTATTTATTCTATTCGTAACAGTGAACACAAAATTTAAATAACATTTCAAGGCAATAACCCATGAATGTCGGCCAATTGCCTGAGTGAATATATGCAATGTACAGCTTAGCACTTGTTTAATGAATAAAGAATTTGGTCATTGGGGTGTTTTCGAAGGCTATACAATTTGTCACAGTAAAAAACCTTTGACAGCTCATTTGTTAAGACCTTGTGTTAACTGAATTGCCAAGATTCTGGTTTAGAAAGTAGACTGACAGCATCTGCCACTTCCCCTGTTTTAAACAATGCTACATGTTTAGTTTAATTGCATTTTTTTTTTCATTATTATACACATACGATCGTTTTAAGAATGGAAATCCAGAAAATAAGCACCTTCAACATCAGTGGCTGATTAAGCAGAGGGCTACTTAAACTCTTAGAAGATTCCCAAAGTCCTTAAATCCTTCTTTCTAATAAAATAAATCAAGTCAGGTTTACAGTAATGCTTAAAAATGTAAATGTCATTTTCCTAAAGAATCCAATTAGACTTGTTCAGTCACAAACTCCCATTGAGCATTAAAAGAGTTGCAGCTTTCCAATCAACAAATCATTAGACAGTTCGAACAGTCTCTGCCACCCAAAGGAATTTCGCAGAGTGAGATTCAGTGGGGAGTGTGGTGGAGACCCCACAGAAGTATCAAGAACAGAGAACACAGGACACCTATTACTGAGAAATGAGAAATGCATGGTGCACAAGCCAAGAAATGCAATCAAGTATGATTAAACAAAAAAAAAAAAAAGAAGAAGCTGTGATGGAGGGACTTATCAGGATAATCAGTAACAGCACTGCGAGGTAGCAGCAGCAGTAACATGGAGGATGAGAGTGGTATGGGACTGAAACACTGACTTGTTTTTAACATAATAAAGGTTGGTGGGGTCCAAGTGTTCTGCCTAAGGTGCTTATTGTGTGGTACTCATGAAAAATGTAAAATACCTGCATGATGCACAGGCACGGCAAAGGCAATTAGGGTTTGTGTGGTATTTAAGGTAAAATAATGCATTCTAAGAGATACAAAGATACTTCTAACAGGTGTGTGTGTTGGTCAGTGATTGTACTGTATATTAATCACAGTTATGTTTGTTAATCTGCTCAACACCCGAGGACACACACACAGAAAGTCACACTCATCGAGTTTGAATCAGACACCCAACAGAATAATGGATCAAAATGGGAAAATTGTTTTTCCGGGTGTGTGTGCACATTTTCAGTGTATGTGATAATGTGTCTGTACTTAGCCTCCCATTAATTTCTGTGCAGGGAAACTTTTTCGGAGCAGTTACTATGCCTACAAGGCTGCCAAACATTCATCAAAGTCCAGCAGACTCAGAACCACAAGAGGCTCAAGAGATCAAACTGAAGTGAGTAAGCGATCCAAAATCAGTGATAGATCTACTTGAATCAATGAGACATGAAATGAAATGTTTCATCTCTGTTGAAAGAAAAATAGAGAAAATGAACTCATGTCTGACTCTGATTCGAATACCCACCAAGTCCAGATACTGCGGGTAGATTCAGGGCAGAATGAGGTGTTCTGTTTATCTGTTTGCATCATGCCACATGTTCCTGCTTGGCTGTTTTGACTGTGTCATTTATTCAGCATGTTATTTTATGTGTGTGTTGCAAGTAGAGGAGTTGGGAGCAGGGTTGAACCATATGCCAGACCATATGGGTCTGCAGGGGTTCTGCTCTGTCTGCCTGGGGGAAAGTAAACATGTCTGAAAAGCACACAAACACACAAGTAAACACAGAACCACCATGCTACTCATGCTGATGAATCTTTTCTATCCCTAGAGACAGAGAGGGGAACAATGGCCAAAATGGCCAGAGGCTAACAATACATTCTCTTGCAATTATAAGTGCCTTGCTACAATGTAGCACAGAAAGACACACAGTTACAGCATGACCAATATACAATGCATAATAATTTGTGACACAACAGATTTAATAAAGGTGTACTTTATGTTCCTTTGTGTCATCAGGTCATTTTTTACAAGCTGAAACAGAACCAAAACCCAACCTCAATAAGAAAGAAAGGACGTTTGTGATCAAACTAATGGACTGGGATTTATTTCAATAGATTTCTTTTTAATTAGTGCATTTTTGACGACTTTGGGCCATGGAAACAAGTAGTAAACAGAACTGTGAAATAGTGTCACGGTGTAAAGTGGCAAACATGTTAGCAAACCGTTGTCTATTTACACCATCCAGCAGAAACAGAGCAATATTACCATTTATTGGGGAGGTTTTCTCTATGCAAATATCTCCATTTTCACCTTAATTGTTTTCTCTGTTTGAGTGTTTACGAACTTATCTACTGATGTAGATATCTGGTTTATGAGCTGCTACAGCAAATGCCCCACTATGTTCACACAGTCACTAACCTTGCCTGTCTACATGTTGGTACAGATTAGGAAGAACTGGCTTGTTTAAAAGCATCAGGGGGCTTTTGTTGCTGAAAAATGCTGCCAGCAGTGTCTTGAAACTACATTCATAAAAGCAGTAAGAGTGTACGAAAAGTGTTGTTTAAAGCTGCTGCCTCTAAAACCAAAATAATGAGCTGCAAGATGCTAAAAGGCTCCTGCTGAGGGATGGGCGAGGGTTGGGTTAATAATCCTGTTCATTGTTTCTCCCTTATTACCACACACAGTCTGTGTCTTGCACATGTACATGCTGCACTATCACATGACAACAGCCAGTGTAGCACAAACTGCCTTCATACCAAAATCACAGCACCAAAACCCTGAACACAACGTACCACACATTCCTTCATTACCTTATGTTTTACTCCTTTGCTTGGTCCTGTGTTTCTGCTGAGGGAAGAGGTATTTCTGTAAGATTCCTGGACACCTACCACATTTCTGTCTGGGCCTGATGAGCTGCGGCTGTTTCATAACTAATGTTGTGGTGGTCTGCCAACTGCCTTCTTTTTATCAGTGGACTGCTTTCATATGTAGGCTTGTCTTTGGTGTTCTTTTTCCGCATAGGGGTGGGAGTTCTTTTATGACACTACCAATTTATAATAACTTGATGTCAAAGCTCCTACAGTATCTGTCTGTCTGATGTTGGCTGCTACAGTACATGCAGGTCCTCTGGTTGAAGGTTGATATCTTTGAAATTCTAATTATGTCACTGTGGCCACCCGTTAAAAAGTCTAAAATATGCTCATCATTATCCAAATGGCTATATCATTCATACTCAATGGGTAATTTGTTCAAACATAGTATCTGAAATAGAGTCTAGGTAATTTCTCTCCAATTTTCCTTTTAAATCTATCAGCTAAGAAGGACGGTTCATCCCACAAATCAAATTTACCTGGGCAAATGTCTGCTCTTTCGCCCCCTGTAATCACTTCTTCGTCATATACTTCAACACATTTTTCTCTGCTTCTGGCTCCTGGATGAAGGATACGAATCTGCGGTAATGCAAATACTACCAGGGTCGAGGGACAAAGAAAATTAGTTTTGCTTTTATTAATATTGTGTTGAGACAATTTGTTAACAACCTTTCTTCTCATTAGACCAGATAATACTCGGATTAAACTGTTATAAAACAATATTTGTGATTTGATTGTTATAAAATTTTGATGACCAAAAAATAGAAGTGACTGAATTTAACTTAGATATATTGCATTTGAAATAATATTTGAACCTGTTTGTTTTAAATATGATGTCCGATGTCACTGCTGCACATTTGCCTTCCTACAGGACACTTCACACCAGCAGCACACCAACTGCTAATGGTGCTGGACTGGACCTATGGCAACACAATGGCAACACTGGGACATGTCATGGTAGAGTCAGGAGTGTTTCCCAAGAATTTCATTAACACAATGTGTTTAGGAGGACTTTGGGAACATTATTATATGTGTGAAAGTATAAAACATGTGTCAGTATCTGCATGCAGTCTTTCTGTATTAGATAATTTGGGCAGCAAAGAACAGGACAGGTATTGTGTGTAACAGCATGTGCATATGGAAGTGTACATATCAAACGTGGAGTTAATGAAAAAGTGAATGGTGAAAGATTCGGATATTTTACTTATCTACTCAGCCCACGGCAGTTCACAGTTTGGCACACAGCTCTGCAAAGCTTTTCTTTCCCCAGGCAGGAAACATCCAATCATCTCATCATTACTTTTCACATATCAACAACCAAACACCGCTCTGCCTCTGTTTGCATGCCTGCTGCATCGCAGCACTTGTCCACTCTCCTTTAGGGTTACTTTAATATCAGACCCTTATTCACATCCCAGGTGACAACAATATCACATCCCCATTTCTCTGTGGTTATGGCAGATACATTGTGCCGGGGGTGTTTGAGAGTGACTTTGATTTAAGATTTAGTGCTGACTCCAGACTGCCATTCCCTGGCATTTTTCTTTTGCTTTTAGAGACAGAGCTGCACTGGGAACAACATTAATTTCAGTCATTGGACCTTAACGGGTGGAGAAAAAGAGACAATTTTCCTTGACACTTATATGTTGTAGATGGCAAACAGAGTTCACTGTATTATTAACCTGCATATAGAATCGTATTAGTGTGAGGTTTCAAATGCCTGTGACATTATTTTTCATTCACTGGAGATAAAAGGATTCACAATCTTGGAATGTCTGGAGGCTTGCTACAGTATCTCACCTGTATCTCTGCATGACAGACGTGAACATGTCAGATCAGCTCTGCTAACTAACATTTATGACATCAACCATATGAAGTATGACCAGCAACAGAATTTCAGCGTCTAGAGATCCATATCTCTGACATGTTGGTATAAACCTCTGGTGCAGGTTTACATCTTGACATATTATTTACCTTGATAGTGAGACAAGTGTGTTTGCAAAAAGTGCAAAAAGGCACAGAACAACATTCAGTTTACTCTGCATTTAGCTGTGTTTTGTGCTCCTCCAACTCACTTGGGAAATGTCTTTCCATCAACTGTTTGAACATCTATGATAGGTTTCTGGTGAATCACAGATGACATGCGTTTTATAGTGTCCCTGAACACACCTCGCCTGCACAATGCACCAGACTTGCAGCTTTTAGCAGAAGAAACTATGGGGTAGCTCTTTAATGTAAACCCCAGGCACAAAGGGAAATGATTGAGCTAAAGTCCAATTACAACAGGAGAGGAAAAGTCCACTCTAACCCCCCTCCTGAGTTTAAGGTACAGAGAAGATGGAAGATGGACCAATAAGCAAACACTGTGTGCAGGAGTTGTAGTAGGAGCGACTGTGTTACCTGCATCTGCTGATTTCCACCCCCAAGTTGGCAGGTGTTATTGTCAAGCCCTGTGTGTGTGCATGAGTTTGCATAGAAATATTCAATATCCAATACAGCCACACACACGCACACACACACAGACACACACACGCACACACACACACTGCTATTTCAGTGGTGGGTTCTAGGCTGTCAAACAGATGAGTGACGGCAAATCCTTTTGAAAGAATGACAATTCACTACTCATTGTCTGCCCCAAACCACATGCTGGGAATAGATAGTTCAGAGCTGGTACCTGGGGTGACAAAGTCATGTACATATTTGCAGTAATACTATGAGTACTAGGATATTATCGTCTTTGATTTAATAGATTTTATTTTTTTGGTTCAGACCAGAATGAAAGAGAGGTAGGGAGTCAATGTGTGCTACAGGGCAGAAGCCCTCTTTGTGAATAAAAACGATTTAATGCATGTATTCATCAACCTTGCTTTCTCACACCAAACTCTCTTTACCCCTTCAGGTTAGAGTTGGGGATAAGACACAACTTTTTCTCCCTAAAATGTAAGGCTCTCTGCCTTGGTCATGTTGTTTCCTGCAGTCAGTAACATTAATTAGGCTAACAATTACAATTGTTGAAGCAGAGTCCTGTAGGTAGTTGGATAACTGCGGGTACCCTCTGGTGACCTGCAAAGCATCATCTGTAAGAGGTGAAAAAAATTATACGAATTTAATTGCAGGTATTGGCAAATGTTGGCGGATAGCAGGTGAATTGAGCAAAGAATGTGCTATGAAAGTAACCAACTTGAATTAATATTGTGGATGATTTTGCTCAGAGAAAGAGAATAAAAAGAGCCAGGTCTTAAAACAACCTAATCTCACATGTTGCGCTCATGTTTTTTTAATTGTTGTGACTGTTCAGGTTCTTATAAATTAAATTCTCTCTGTCTTTGTCATCTTTCATGCTGTGCTATAGTGTCACCAAATTCAGACTGCTAGTTTCACTTGAAAATACAAAATTTTTTCTCTGGAACCAGTGTTAAACTTGATCACTGTGGGGCCACATGTTGGCTTCTGACAGAAGCCTCATTATTAGATAAAAAGAAAAAAACAATTCAGGTGATAGGAAACTAAAGGAAACTTAATGAAAATAATACCACAATCAAATACTGTTAATAGATCCCTCAAAATCTTACACTGCACCCACAAGGAATGAGCGTTGTCTAACTAGTTTACTGCAATTTAAATGGACATTATAAAGCACATAATGATACTGACGTTGAAAATGCTAAATAGCAACAAATTAACAAGTGCATGAATTCACACTTCTAATTGCACAGTATAGTATGTATAAATGGATGTAGACAGAAGACCAGCATGTGGTAGTGTTTTGCCTCACAGGTCACCAGTGTTAATCATATGAATCTGCAAATGTTTTAATAACCCATAGACATATGGGACCAGGGGTGATGAGTCTTAAGTGTAAAAGGTTAAAAGCCACTAATGTAGATGTTTAGAGAGCTGATGGTTTTGCCGAGAACACTCCACATGTGAAAGTATTGCACATTATAAGGCAAAATTAAAACACAGGCAAACAACATGATAAAATGACAAAATGACAAATCACTTGTAGAAAATAAGATGTGATAAAATAAACAACTTGTTTATGCTATAGTGGCAGACATGTATCTCAAAAACACTGCCATTCTAGCACTTCTTGATAGAACCAAGAACTCCACCATCATCTAATTCATGTGCTGATCCAGTCCAAATTTGACCTGAAATCATTAGCACACCTATATGGAGAGCACATCAGAGAAAAAGCAGAGGAACATGCTGAGGCTTTGAAGTAGTTTGGCACAACGCAGCCAACCTCAGTTTCAACCGTCACAGCTACAGAACATTAGATATTAGTATCATAAGTATGTAGTATGAACCTTTAGAAACCCTCAACACTGTTATACTCACTCAATCATCAGGGCTGTGGAATCCAATATTAATATATTTAATAACATAGCCTGAATGAGGTCACTACATCTATTGTTGTGTGACACAAGTTAAATTATTTTCTTGTTGAAAATTGGTCACGTCCTCTTTGTGTGTCCCCCTAACACTGAAGCAAAGTGTGTAAAATCATACAGCAGCTGATTGACTGGAAGTCTCACACATAGATGGCTCAGGCAGGGAGCTTTTACAGCTCATTACAGACTGGAGTCCTGGAGTTTTTATGTAACTCCCTGTCCAGACAGAAACAGGGAGAAAACAAAAAGTGATATATCTGCTTCCAGAAGTACCGGGAACAACAATGAATCATCCAGCCAATTAGTTTGCTATTTTTTCCCAAATGCTTTATTTATTTGATAACTTTTTTCTTATGGACATTTCTTTCCTTGATTTACCTGTTTATCCTTTAAAACAGCTTTAAAAGGAAAAATAAAAAAGGTTACTTGTTTGTACTCATTGGCAAGACTGCACCTTACAGATATTGGCTTACAATCACTGCAGTCCTGTTAAGACTCTCACCATGCAGCTTTGGAGTCAAAGGGCTGTTCATCTTTGTGGGTTTTTACTTTTTGTCGGATATACATCTGTCTTACCACTTTTTGCCGTGTAAAAGCATGGCTTTTGTGATTAATAAAAAAGCTGTGAATCCTTTGGAGAGTCAAATGCCTCTGGGTATAATTTTTGACCCCAGGACTGGGATGCCCCCTCAAACATGACGCGTTGATTGATTGCTAGCGGTCACAGCTGGGGTTTTTTAATGCTCGAAAAATCTTATCTCCCCTCCCAATATTGTTACTTTGAGAAACTAAAAACAATCAGAGGAATGAATAAAGAAAGCTCCCCCCCTTGCTTGGCATTCAACCGAAGATGTAAATACTATTTAACCAGCAGATTTAAAGAACAACCACCTCATTTAGCATGGCTTTAGAAGACATCTATTAGAATTGCCTGAATGTATTCCACTGATAAATAACTGTTTTATAAGGCCATTAGTCAGACACCCCTGAGCGAACCAGCCAGACCTCAATGTGATACATCAGCTTACACATTATATAAGCCAAGAGGGATTTTTTTGCCAATTTTACAAAAATAGCTTATTTTTGATTAAAATTAATTAATCCAGAGTTTAATTTAAGGTTTGTGACTTCTGCATTTTTTAATGGAGGCCACTTGTTTAATTGTCAAGCTGATTATTGATTACGATTTTATCTGACTGAGTAAAATCTGATTGATGATCATTGCGCAACTGTCCTAAATTTATACAGCAGGAGCAGAAATATGCATGTATCAAACATCCCAACTGGGGCTATAGGTTATTAAACACTAAACAGCTTGGTATTTAATTCAGGTGATAGGACAGACATCACTATTGAATAAAACGTGAGCAGGTCCCAGCAACAAAGGTCTTAACACAAGACACAAATCACACCTGCTGATGCATTGGTTTTGACCTGTTGCATTTGACGGAGGTATGCAGTCCACCTAAAACTGCTGGACTGCTTTTTGCAGCTTGTCCAAGTTTGCACACAAACTGGGGACATTTCAAATAGCATCGGATTTGTAATTAGCATAACGATTTCTCAGATTGTCTTCTGCACCACTGGTTTGGAATAGGGGAACACTATTGTGACTCAAAGCAATCACTGCTTCAGCGAATTGACAAATCACTTTTATTGAGAGAGTTTGTTTGGTGGCATGCAGTTACTTTGTCTGAGTCACTGCTAATGGTGTTAGCTGAGAACACAAGATAAATGCCGTTACAGGCTTAATTTCAGGTCAAGGTGCTGTAGCAAACTGTAAGTGAATGAACAATTGTTGAACATAAAACACACACAAACATTTTCATCTGGCCTTTAAAAGGTGCTGGGGTGCATTCGAAACGGTGTAAACTAGTGCTTAACAATTTAATAATTTAACTGTAATTTAGTGGCAATTGCACACTCTAGCTCTATCATGCATATAACTAGAAGTGGTAAGACCCAAAGCACAAGCACTCAATCACTTTATTGAGTCTTGTACTTTACTGACAGGTGCTTGTAATCTTTTGGAGTATTTGGAGTTATTTTTACTTTTACTAAACTACAACGTAAAAGGAACGTAAAACTCATTTTTTAATTCACTAGTTACTTTGCAAATGCAGATTATTAATAAAAGAAAATATAATTAACCAACATTTTTTCATTACCACATTTCTCACCTTTGAAAATGATGATGGCATTTTACAGCACACACATATTTGTGAAAAGTGGATCTTTTTTAAAGAATACATTTCAGTAATGCAAGCTCCAACACTTTTCCTGAGTAAAAGGTGAAATTCTGAATGAAGAAATAAATAAATAAATGTTGGATGATGAAATTAGACTTAGCCTTATACTGTACCTTATTGCCATTCAGTGTTGCTGAATTACAGTGGACAAACAGAATGGATTTTGTTTCAGGGGCTCCAGTAGCATTGCACTAACAAGCTATAAAAGTATATTAAAAAGAAAGTTTAAAGTTGTGTTCTCCACAGAGGATATGTTACATAGCAGCAGGTGTATTACATAACAGCAAAACCAGAACATGTACAAAATCACAAATACAAATACGGCTCAGATTTCACAGGAATATAGTATTAAACAGATATGTGTGTGTGTCAGATGTGTGTGGGGTCCCTGAGGATGTTCTGAGCTCTGGTCAGGCAGCATTTCTGTGAGACATCCTGGATTGGAGGAAGTAGGGACCCAATGATCTTTCCTGCTGTCTTCAACACTCTAAACAGAGACTTCGAGCCTCCTGACCAAACTGCAATGCTGCTGGTCCGCACGTTTGTACGTTGTTTGTGCCTCTGCAGGCGGTGGGGAAGACAGGAGTGAGCAGGGGGACATAAAGTATACGCGCTGCTGAGCTCTTTTTTGCAAGGGTTCCGGTGTGCCATGACCATGACAGAGTGTCAGCGATTTTCACCCCCAGGAAAGTAGTGCTGCTGACCACTGCTGCATTATTGATGAGGAGTGGTGCGTGACTGCTGATTCTTCCTGAGGTCGATTTCTTTTGTTTTTTTTTCAACATTCAGCGTCGGTTTGTTTGCTACGCACCAGTCTACAAGATGGTTCACTTCCTGTCTATATGACAGGTCATAGTCATCCCGTATAAGGCCCACCACTGTTGTGTCCTCCGCATACCCTATTTGGTTGGTGGTAAACCTGGCTTAGCAGTTGTGGGTCATCAAGGTGAACAGCAGCAGGCTGAAAACACAGCCCTCGGGGGACCCTGTGCTCAGGGAGATGACACTGGAGCTGTTTCTTCCCAACATTACATACCAGGTTCTGTTGATGAGGAAATAAAGCAGCCATTCAGAAAGGGGAGCCCTGTACGCCAGGAGTTTCAGTTTGCTTACCAGGTGTTGTGGGATGGTGGTATTGAATGCTGATGAGAAGTCCACATGCACATTCCTTCTCTCCAGATGTTCCAGACCGAGATGAAGTTGAGATGAGATGGCATCTTCAGTAGAGCGATTTTTGCAGTAAGCAAACTGAAGTTGGTTGAATCTAGGAGGGAGTCTGAAGACGATATGGTCCTTCACCAGCCTTTCAAAGCACTTCATCACAATGGGGGTGAGTGCTACGAGGAGGTAATCATTCAGGCATGTGATTGTGGCTCGTTTTGGCACTGGTGTAATGGCTGTAATTTGAAACCATGACGTTACAACAGCCTGGTCCAGTGAGGTGTTAAAAATGTCAGTGAAAACCGCAGCCAGTTGCTAAGCACAGTCCCTTAGTACCCAACCTGGAATGTTGTCAGGGCTGGCTGCTTTCTGTACATTTAGTCTCCTCTGAGTCCAATCTAAGTTCCTGCTCATCAGGGTTGGGGGGTGGGTTCTCTTCCTTGCACTAGTGGTATTCAGATACTCAAACTTACCCATTTTGCACTCCTTATGCAAAAGTTAATGTCAGGTTTTCTGGGGTTTCAGCTTCAACAACTGCCCAAACTTGAAAAAGGCATAACCCAACAACAGGAGATGCAGGAATACCTCAGTTTCTTTCACTTTTGCCTGGTTTATTGATGTTTTCTTTGGTAAAACGGACTCCGGACAGGTTCAAAGCAGGTCCAGAGCAGGAGCAAAACACAATAGAAACAGGATGGAAACAATCGATCTGATTGATAACCAGTGACATCCCTATGTCTAACCACACTGATGAAACATCCTCGGTTCAGTTAAATGAGTAAAACAGAGCCTTTCCAACACTTTCAGATTAAATTCAACCTATAACTCTTATCCCGCGGTCTGCATCTGCACTCTGCGGCAGCCGACTCACCTACGCTGCACATATGTTTGTTTTCTGTCTCCCCTAAAGTCGTGCTTAAGTAGTCACCTCCCCTTCCTATTACCACTACGGCTACCAATCCTCCTCTTCTCAGTTACTATTATTAATACATTTCCCCCCTTTTTCTTGGAATTTTGTGTTTTATTTATCCCATTTTAGGTTAACATTACTTCCTTCCACGTTCAACCTCACACCTCCCACTATAGCCCCTGGTTATTTAACCCAAGGAGATCACACCCTTTTATTGTAATTCTACAGGAATCAAAACAACCAGTTGCCTGACATCTCTATGAAGAACTGTGGCAGGAACCTTGGTAATGTTCTTGGTAGTTTAGATGTTTTTTCTTGTGGGATCATGAGCTGGTTTACATTTACATTTAGTCATTTAGCAGACGCTTTTAGCCAAAGCAACTTACAAGTATAAGGCAAGCAAAAATCTAAGTCCAGAAGAAAACATCAGAGCAAAGACCGGCACCTATCTTGTTACCTCTGCGTGCTCCTTAGTCTTGGGATGTAAAGTTCATTGTAAGGTTACTTGTTTGTCTTGGCCTGTGTGCTCCCTGGTGTGCTCTCTCACTCACATGAATGATTTGATAAGAGGCATCAATTAAGGGATCCACGCATCATTACTAAGACGACTGTGCTGTGCTTGTTGAAAAATCTTAAGGAAGTAATTTCTAGGGGGTTTTTTTATGTAAAAGACAGCGGTCCGGAAAGAAGCCTCCTTGGCTCTGGACCAGGACTGGAGAATGCCAGTTGGTGACCACCACTGCACAATGATGTTAGAGTCATGTTCTGACATTAGAATTAGAATTAGAATTTAGAATTAGAATTAGAACCAATTAAAATCAGAAATATGCCAAAAGAAGGCATTCCTGCACAAGAAAAGGACACATATGACACATTCTACATATGAGCTTTAAAAAAGTTTCAAATTCAACCCTTTTGTGATCGCAGCATTTTACATAGTAACTGTAAATTTATTACAATTTCTTCCCAGTAGGTGTAATTAATGACTATTACATGGTTTTACAACTTCCCAACTTCCCAACAATGACCATGGAACTAAGTAGAAATGGGAAATTAAACATTTTCCAGCTGATATATTAATGGCAAGCTGTCACCTATTTATTACATTGGTAATTTCACTGATATTATATCATTTATGTGATACTTCATTATTTTTGTATTTCCATTTTTATAGCATTACCCCTTTTTAGCTTTTCATTACTGAGCTGTAATGTATAGTGCTACTGTGCAGTTCTTGTTTTAGAAGTTTCATTTAAATTTTCTGTGATTATTTGGTCCAGATTAAAGTCTAAAAATATGCATAAATTCAAAAACAAATGGCACACAAATAAGGCTAGTGAATAAACAGAGCGAAGCATTCAGTAGCTAAAGAGACAGATATTTATCTGAAATATTGGTGAGAACCAAAACAAAGCTACACAATGCTCACAATTACACTACATTACAGATGTAAATATGCCATAAAAAAAGCAGACACCTACATTCCTTACATGCCAATACAGTTCTGCTACAGATCACATGGTGCTGCCAACCAAAATAAAACTGGACTTGTTGGACAATATATCATCCACTTTCACTTCCCTCCCAAAACAAAGTAAAATTTAATACATTTGAAATAATATGTTGATGTATGAATACTGCACAAGTAACAGGTAGAAGGTAATGGTTATGTACCTACAGAGAATGCATTTAATTTGTAGAAAAATATGTTTTGCATCTACAAAATATTATATTATTCCATCTATCAGACTATTCTAGTTTCAAGATGTGTGGTTTTGTTTTTCTTGCCTGTATGTCCTGGGGTTTTCATCTGTCCTTACTGCTTTATCAGTGAGACAAGGAGTACAGTGCAAATACGTAGTGTGAATCGCAGCCTGTGTGGTTTGATTGTGCATCGATCCTCTAGTGATGCCTATTACTAAGCCTAACCCTCCAGCAGGGGGAAACAGTGCTGTGCTTCCTCATTAAATTCACATGAATGATGGTGAGAGCAGTGTGTCAGTTTTTCAAGCCTTCTCTCCTCGCTACTTCCCCTGAATTAAGGTAATCATGGACTGCAAAATGTTATAAATGTGCTGGGACATTGTTCAGAATTTTTCCTGTGTTGCTATTGCAAGACATGAATGAGTTAGTTGCATTTTCTGTAAGTTTAATGTGTGGGAGTTCCTTGCTAACCATGCATAAGCTAGCTGGCTAGGCTAGGAACACAATCTTGGGCTGTAGAGTAATGCGGGCCGACGTGGATTTTGACCGATGTTTACTTTATACTTTATGAAATCTATGACTTGTGTTTGCATTGTTTCAAATGTCTCATTAAATACACATGAATGACGATGAAAGCAGTGTGGCGATTTCCCGGTTTCAGTATAAAAGCAAGATTACTATTCCACACACTGGATGATATAGACCCGTATCTACACAAGCATGAATAGAAGCATGAAGACAGATCAAATGAAGGGCTTGGATGATGCAAAACCAATAAGCAAATACCAATATCTATCTCTAATATCCTCATGAATATGAGGCAGTGGGTTGGAACAATCTATACAAAGTATATAAATCAGCACTTAACAAGCCCTAATGAGCCTTAACGATCCTGTAAGTCCTTGATTAAAGGTTGATTATCAGAATAACAAACCAGTGCAAAGGGATGTTTACCACTGGCCATTGGCTGTTTTTGTGAAACAGAGGTAGGAAAAGAGTGTGTGTGTGTGTGTGTGTGTGTGTGTGTGGGGGGGGGGGGGTTCTTATGTGTGAGCCTTCAGGGGGTGAGGTGCAGAGTTTGGGTGAAAATGTGTTTGCAGTCCACCAGGCTTTGAGTGGGAAACAAAAGGGGAATCGCAGTCACCCGTGAAACAAACCAGACTCTTTCTTTCTTTCTCTCTTTTTTTCTCTCTCTGTGTTTCTCCACCTTTGCTGAAGACAATGATCCATTGCATTGTCTAAGTACACAGGTTCAATAAATGTTAATGGCACATCTGTCAAACTAACAGATGCTCAAGTGTTCAGTCACTAAGAGATGGATTGTTATCTTTTTTTGTGTGATTTTGAAATTCCATTGCATATTTTGGAGGTATTCAGCCACATTGGTCCCACAATTGTATCCATCATGAATAGCTCTGTGTACTTCTCACTTGTTTTAAACATGCAGTAGTGCACCCTCTCTCTAAATGCCTGTCCTTGACCCTCTTGAGTTTAATAATTTAGACCCACCAAAAAAATGACAATTTTTCTCAAAAACTTAAATAATGGTGTTCTTTAAAAACAATTTTTATGAACTATAAAATCTTTGATAAACTTCATCCAGGGTCATGAAACTGCCATCATAAAAGTTACTACTGATCTGTCACTTTCAGCAGATGGAAGAGACTGTTACAAAGTTCTTTTTAAACTTCTCAACATTTTCATGTTGATCTTATTACATACCCTTGAAAAGTGAGTGTGCACCAGGGACACTGCCCTAGGACTATTTAATATGTCTTGCCCCTGACTTCCCTCATCCAGCTTCTGATTGGCTGAACACACCTGATACAGTTACTTAACGGTAGGTAGCACAGCAGTATTTTGAAAAAAAGCAGACCAGGAGTCCTTGAGGATCAGAATTGAGAAGCCCTGCCCTGGACTGGTACAAATCCCACAGAAAATAGTAACATTTACAGTGATGGTCAGTGCGGAATCTACTTTGTTGGCACTACTTATCTGTGGTGTTCCCCTAGGCTCTATCCCTGGCCATCTCCTTTTCTAGTATTTAGTACTACAAGTACAAGTACTACAAGTGGACCTGTCAATCTCCAACACAATATTTAGTGCCATTTTATGTTACTTACAAGTGTTTCTTGGAAGGTCACTGAAGAGATTAACGTAATTTACTATCTTGTATTTCTGACACGAAATGCTCGATGTCCCAAAGATTTCTCCAGCTAAATCAAAATAAATCAGAAATCATGACATGTCTTCTAATCTACATACAAATAAAAAAAAACATCTTGGCTCCTTGTCTACAAACTGAACATTATTAATTTACATGACAAAGACAATATCACGGTAAGCCCTTTATCAAAAATATGTAGTCTACATCCAAGCATGTCTGTGAGCCTGTAGGCACAGAGGTGATTTCCACAGTATACAAAATTAAACAATTAAACTAACATGCACACAATAATGATGCAAATGTTTACCAGATTACCTGTCTTTTAGCATGCTAATGTTTGCTAATTTCAGCCTTCAGTGTGGAAAATGAAGGGTTGTCCCTGACATAATAAATGACACAATCAACAAAAATGGAACATTGATAAGACTTTGCATGAAATTGTATGTGTTTTATCTCTCTTTTCTATAACCAAGGCTGAGTTATGAATCATTGGGCCTTTCGGGAAAAAGTGTTTGTGGTTTTGTCATAATTGTCATTTTGTGTCTATTCGTGATAATTTACCGTCATGTTTACAAATTTTATTATCTTTTGTAGTGAATTCATAGACTTGAATGACATTTCCCTTATTTTGATCTGACATGAAATAGCTACACAATAAGCACAAGAAGCAAACTTCTAAAATTTTTTGCCACAACTTTTTTTTTTTTTCACATAAAGCAAGTCAGTGACTTGCTACAGGTGCTGCCTCTGCATTAAACGATGATTAAAAAATACAAACACATCAGTTGTAACGGGGGAAGGGGAGTTGCAGGACTGATCGACATATACGGAACCATAGTGGTCAATCAGCCTCTTTGGCATAAAATTTGTGTCTTTGTGATGCCATTATTTCTCACATTCAGCTCTTCGTAATACATGTTTTAAACAGGACAATCTTTCATTCTGCTGGATGGATGGCAACTTTAGGCTGATTGGAATTTCATTTATTTTAAAGAGAACAAAGTTATTGGACAAATTAGATTTTGACTTCATGGTGGGATAAGATGAGTCACCAAAGTTAGTACAGTCTAATCTGAAGGAGACATGGACACCAAATGTAATACTGAACTGCCCACTAGAATCACGATCTGACTCAAAACCACAAATGTCAGCCTCATAGTGAAGGTGAATAAAAGGCCAGCCTGAGCAGCAGACCACAGGTGGGGGTAAAAACTTAAATATGCTTGGTACAGATGTAAAAGAGGTTAATACACCACCAATCTATATATGAGGATCGAAGGCTTGCAGCAACAAAATAGATTAACATTGCATTAGATTAGGAACACCGAATCTAGTAAGGCATCATTTTAACCCCCAAAGGATTTTGTTTGCTTCAGTATAATAAAGCATTGGAAACTTGGATCCTGCCGGTTTTAGTTTTATCCAAGCAGATTACCATGATAGAGCTCAGGCTTTGTGCTTCTATCTTTCTACCATAACTGGATCATTGTGATGCCACTGCAGGGGCTACAGATATCCACAACTGATCCAGGATAGCATTGCAACCAGTGTTGGCAGAAAACACAAAAGCCCTCACTTCTTAAGGGCTTAATAGGTCAGTCAGTGTTTATGAATGGATGCGAGTAAAAACGTTTGTTAGCGATCAGAGTTTAGTCTACCATCTGAAGTTCACTTGGAAAATGAATCCTATTACCTATTAGTTCCTAGAGTAGTAAAGACAGTAACATTGCTCTATTAAATTGAACCTCTCACCTTACAGTTTTTCAAAAATCACTGAATTGAACCTTAATTAAATGCAATTGACAGAACAGCGACAGTCTTATTTTATTTTGACATCCCTTAGTATTCAAATTTATGTGCACAACTAACCTGTTTTGTAGCTCTTGTTGTGTAACTCCCAACACAACAGCTACATAAAGTAAACTTGATTCCAATCATAATACTGTCCTGCTACTGTAGTGGGACAGTGGGACAGAGGTGTAGTTGTGTGTTGTGACAGCCCATCCTCCCCCTGAAAATTGCTGTGTGGTTGATGCTGTTGCCAGGGTGAGTCGCCAGAGGAACTGGCACCTTAGACATGGGAGAGGCCAAAGACCCTTCTCTCTCAGTTTTCCCTCTTTCACTAGACAGCAAATTTGTCCTGATAAGAAATACTGTAAAGAACTCACATGTTTATGTTTCTGTAAAATTGTTTTTGTTTGTTTCCTTTTTACTGTCACTAAATATATCTGCGATTTTCTACCTATTGGCACTTTACACTGCTTCTTATTCACCCATTCACACTCACCAACACTCACCGGGAGCAACTAAGTTGAGGTTCAGTATCTTGCTCAAAGACACTGCGGCAAGTTGCTGGAGGAGCCGGGTATCAAACCAACAATTGCAAGATTATTGGACGACTGCTCTCCCTTCCTGCGCCACAGTCTCACAGTTGTACAATGTTTTGTATTGTCACTGAAGAATACATTAAGAACAGTTTGATTGATACTTACAAAGCATTTTACACATACCTGACTTCTTTTTATTTTACAGTATTTTACAGTTTAATTTCTAAAATTATAGTCTTTAGTTTGTATTTTTTTATTTATTTTAGTACATCTGTGTTTTAATACGGTCTTACCAGTTTATACACTGAGGAATAGCTTCAATACATATGATTAAAGAAAAGAACAAGGTTATAATAGTGGTTGTCAGTCTTCCCAACATCTCATCCAATGCTGGCTACAAGCACAGATAACAAAACGTTCTTTTTGAGCTCTTTTTGAGCTAGTGAGCACAGATTTGTTTTATTATGTAATTATAATGTGATAGGAAAAGAATTCACAGCTTTAGTTTTTATTTTAAAATTAAGTTGGAAACTGCACATGCAGAACAACTACATGCTACACTGGTGCCAACACAACCCATCATATAATTACTCTTAGATAATAACTTGCACTATATCATGAATCATTTGAATATACTGAACATGAGGTGTATTGCTACAAAATAGAAAATGGACAAATGCTCGTTTTGTCCATCATCACCATTCAGGCACTGAAATTGGCATTCAGTCTTCTTTACTCGTGTTGAGTAAGTTGTCAGCAAAATAACAATAACAAAATAGCAATTTTCCAGGATGTGGTGCAACTTTTGTTAAAAATATAAGGATCATCATTTTGTAGACCGTAGAAATAAGCCTCACAAATGTGTGAAAAGATGATTCAAGGTTGGTTTTCACATCTGTATTGTGATTGTGGCTAATAGGATTTTTGGAATGTGACAAAAATTATTCTTTAAATTAATATTTATTTTAAAACAATGCTGTCTGTCTAAAAATAGCTTAAATTTATATAAACTGTTCAGGCTACAACATGGTTAAGTGCAGTGGTCTAAATACTGGACGATGGCAGGGGCATGAATTAGTTACAACCTGTTCTCTCACCCAGCTCCCATCTACACTAAATTACCTGCCTTACTTTTTTTGCCCAAAGAAAAATCGATTTTGGAGGCATTGTGGTTTTAAAAAGTGCTGGAAACAGTGCTGGACCCTTTTGCCATCACTGAATTTTTGACTTTCAGACAAGGGAAGCTGTTTTTGCTCTGTACTCAGTGGAGCTAAAGGATAATGATGTTTATTTGCATGTCCATAAAACTTTTAGGTCTTGTGGAGGATGTTTTAGCAAGCATGTAGCTAACCCCTGATCTTTTACACCTTGACCAACTTAACAAGGTGAAATATCTAAAATGTCAACTAATACTAGTTGTTGATAGTAATGATTTTTAAAGGAAAGCTTGATGGTTTAGTATAGCCAGGACACCCACAATGTGCTATGAGAAATAAAATTAATAAACTGATAAGGAGATCAATAAAATATTATTTTTTGAGGAACTTGGTAGATATTATCATTAATGCAGTATTGTTCTTCGTCTTCCACCATCACATTTGACGACAGCTGTGCGACAACAGCAGTGTTACTGTTTTGTCAAAGATACTATATTTAATAAAATAAAAAATATATATAGTAATAACAAACAGTGGTCAATTCCACTTATTTTATATACAGTAACTTTATAGTGGGGCTGTAGCTCAGTTGGTAAACGCAGTCATCCACGGACCACAGGGTCAGTGGTTCTGTCCAGGGCTTAATTCAGGGCTGAGGTGCTTTGACTATAGCGCTTCCCTGGGTGTCCATTGCGCATTTGGTGTGACCCTCTTCATTAGTCCCTGCAGCCCTTTATTTTTCCCTGCCATTGTTTGTGCACCATCCGAGTTAAAGCTGACACACTTTTCCTATTTCAGCTTGTGTTCTGTGAGGTAACTATAAAAAATCATAAAGAGCGGTAATCAGCTGTGGCTCTGGTTTGGACGTACTTGCAAAACAGCAAAACCTCGTTCAGTGACTCAGAATTTACAAAACGGTCATATGAAATGAACAGGTATCATTGTTGTTAGTAGCCTCGTCCACTTGTAAAGCAAAGTCTTTCTATTAGTCGTTCCACAAGATCACCTGAAACGTCGCATATATCCGTCTTGCAACTGTGTCGTTTAACAGGGGGTAGCTCTCAATTTTGCGGCAGTTGCCTCATCCAGCATAACTGACAGGTCTACAGAATTAGCTGCTCAGCGATTGTCTGTATGCAACTTTGAATGAGGCGGTTTGTGCCTTCCTGTTCACTGATGCAGATTTCACCATGCGATTTTCCTGCTGACGAGATTCTGGTAGTTTTCTCTGAAAAGTCGAGTGGCTTATTGACATTACTGGGGTGTGTTGTCTCTAAATGTCTCTTTAATTTGTTGGGTCTCATGCTGTCTGCTGCCAATGGTTTAAGACACAAAACACACATGGGTCTTTCTTCTGCCCCCACCATCCCTACGGTGAATCGAAGAGCCTCAACATATTTTCTTTTAAGGTGGCTTTTTGGTTGATCAGGCCTGCCCTCTATCTCTTGTTTGTCTGCTGGCACTGAATTGCCCCTTTTTTTTTGTGGTCCATGTCACAAATTTATCCATTGATGCTGTGTTATGCCCGCTACATACGCTGCTGCCTCTCTGTGTGAAAATGTGTTTTTATTGTTCGGCTACAATTAGCATGCCGACGTTAAATCGCTACGTTTGCACTGGTTCCACTTTCCCTCCCGTTCCCCTAACTGATGTTTTTAATTTACATGTATTAGACATTTTGTTTGTAAAGTATGAATTATATTATTAATAAAGAATAGCATTAATAAAGATAGGCAGATGGGTTTCCTTCTGTTTTGCGCCCCACCTGTCATGTCTTTATTCCCCACTAGTGGGGCGCCCCCCCACACTTTGACACCCACTGGTTTAGTGTAAAAAATAAATCTTACCAGAGCTCAATTGATTTAACACTGGATTTAATGAAAATTTTAGTCTCTGTGGAGTGGGACATATGTTATACGACTTGTTAAAATAAATCCTTATGTGTTAAATGGACACTGCTAAATTTACTGTGTAGTAAACTAAACAGGCCATTAGTGTGGTTACCTTTGGTTTTTGCTTGCTGAAAGTCACAGCCTCACTTATTTTGTGTTCTGGCCTTTCAACCCCATGAATTTGTTGCTGTATTCTCCAACAATGCCGTGCATGGTCAAGCTGCCCCATTTATTTGTTTATTGGTAACGAAATTTCATTTCCAAACTGTTTGTTATGCAGCTACAGTGCAAAGAGCAAAACATGGGAAAGGTCATAGGAACACAGTTGAGCCGAAGAAAGGAAATCATACAGTACCAGTGTATACGTTTTAATCAAATTGGGTTAATGGCATGGGCTTTGTTGCATTGCAACTATGGAAGAATCTGAAATTCTAATCTACAGTTTGTAGATTAGTGAGTAATGAGTAATTCACTCATTATGCACCATTAACTGACATTAGAAGACATATTGTGCCAACAAAATATTCATGACATCAACGGACATCAGCGGTCATGGATTTATAAACAAATAAGAAACTTCAACTACTTAAAAGCAACAAGCTATCAAGAAGTCATCTAGTTCAGCGTCAGCTCATTGCCTTTATTTAAAACCACAGAACCTTCTATTGTTGGCGGGAGCTCCATTGGGATGACCTTTACAGCATCATTGTTGATTGTTGACTAAAGCTGCTATTTGCATGTTTGTAGGCCACCTGTTCACTTACACCAGTCTCTCCATTCTCTTCTGACCTCTGTTGGCAAAGCATTTAGTATTTAGGACTGCGTCTGTTCAGATTTGTTTCAGTTATACTTATTAAACCTCAAATACTTGGACAGCCATTTCTAAAAGCCTATAATGGCTCTGTCTGCCACCGCTGCTCCGACAATTAACAGGCCTAATGCATGTTTACTAAGGATGACAGCTGTATCTTTAAAGATGTGGAGAGAGTGAACTCAGGTGGAGGAGAGATAGGGACAGGCAGGAAAAGAGAAAGATGGACAGGGATGGGATTGCAAAATGCCCGACGCAGAACCCAAACACCTGTGACTGACATTGTTTAACGGTCACAAAACAGATGAGTGATCAGCTTTCCCACTTAGAGCTGAGATTAATTATGGTGTGTGACCTTACTCACACACAAACAGTATGAAAAGCCCATCGTTATAATTGGTAATGATGCCTTAGTTATGTGACTATTATAATACTAATGCTGACTCACCTCTCAAAAATACACACACATCATTAGAACGACATGACATGCTTGCTAGCAGAGCTGCCAGCAATGGCTTTTTAGTTACGTTGCCTTATCTGGAAAATCCATTCATTGTTTGTGTACAGTATGTGCAAATGTGACTGCCTGCATGTCTTATATCCTATCTCAGTGTGTGTGTGTGTGTGTGTGTGTGTGTGTGTGTGTGTGTGTGTGTGTGTGTGGAGGACAGTGTCTGAAGAATCGATGAGTGCTAGTTTCAGAAACCAAGAGAGGAAAAGTTGCCTGGCAGAAAGAGAAACAAGATGTATAAAAGTTATTATACTTAAATTGGCCGTCCGCCCTCCTCCCCTCATCCGCCCTCCCTTCTTTTATCTTTTGTTTTTAGCCGTTAGATTATTCCCCCCGTCTCCTCCCCTTCCATCTTCCCACTTCAGAAAATAAATGGGAGAAAACAAGCACATTTAGTGGTTATTGTCTTCCTCACTCTCCAGATCTAGCAATTCAATGCACTGGTGGCAACACACACACACACACACACACACACACACACACACACACACACACACACACACACACACACACACAATGAGAGATACTCTGTCACACTTCAGCACATGCATTTTCACATAAACACAACCCTTCATGCACATGCTCACACACACACAATCCTCAGCTTGGATGGCGCTATAAACACATTGATAAAACCATTTCTATAATAAGCAGTGTTTGTCAAAATGTCATCCCTCGGCCCCACAGCCATTATCACTGCTTCTACATTTATAGTGGCTCTTTAAATAAACGACCCAGGCCTTCATGGCCTACAGTGATCCCCATCTGAATGCACACATACACTCAAAAACACACACACACACACTGTCTTCCCACTACATCTGTGACCATCACACTGTAGACTAATGGGAACGTCCTCTTTAACACGACTGAGGATTTGTTTTGTCTCTTCCGGCTTTGATTTTATTATTCAACTAGTAGCCACAATAGACTGTTGTGACTTGAACAGAGAAACTTCGACTGTTAGGAAATGGTAGAGTACAAAATGAAAGGTATACATTTTTGGCTGTTCTTTTTTTTTTTATTTCAGGGAAATTTTGTGTTCGTGATTATTAATATTATTATCAACATTATAAATATAGTGGATTATTGGTTCGGGAGGCACAGTGGTACAGTAGTTAGCAATGCTGTCTCACAGCTGAAAGGTCTCTGGCTTGAAAACCAAGCCAGCTGTGGATTTTGCATGTTGTCTGCCTGCTTGTGTGGGGAAAACATGCAAACTAAATTGCCCGTAGGTGAGAATGTGAGTGTGTATGGTTGTCTGTCTCTGTTTCTCTCTACATTGGCCCTGAGATAGACTGGAGACCTGTCCGGGGTGACAGCTGGGGCAGGCTTCAGCCCCCCCAGTGACCCTAGTACAGAATAAGTGGTTATAGATAGTGGATTGATGGATTATAGTTTAATTGCTTATATCTTGAAGTACTGCCCCCAGATGGTCAAAAGTAAAATAATTTGTAGTGTACCTTCTGTTTGATTTTATGATTAGAAATCACTGGTGCTATTTTACAAGTGTGCATATATTGAACATCACTAAAACCTTCAGATTTTGAGGTTGACAAATGACTAAAATGTATAGATAAATTTTTTAATAAGCTAAGCGGAGGCAGTTGGACGGTGAACATGCAAAGTGAATGACTGGAAGCCCAAGCTTGCCCTTTGTCTTATTGTGATTAGGCAAAAATGAATGGTTAGGAAAACGGATTGTGGATGTTTTTAAACCTTAAGCGCGTTGTCTCTGAAGTCTCCTTATGTTTTTATATATCCAGCCAGACACAAATATTCACCAAATCTGAAGTTAAACCCTAAACCTAAACATCACCATATCAGTCTCTAATGAGGCTACAATTACAAGAAACGGGATGTTGTCTTGCAACATTGGATATTTTGGTAGAAAATCAATACATTGTCATTTAACTTATGCCATGGACGCTAGCTATCAACTTAACCTCATTATGTTAACCAAAAACATAATTTGGTTGAAATTATTTTCCCTACAAAAACACCACAATCCACCCACACTTTTGCAGTTTCACTTTAGTTGTAGAGAAACATAATTCCTAAGAGACAGGGTTGGTCGCACTGTTGACAATACAAAGTTAAAACACTCAGTCAAGGCTCACTGTCAGAGCTTCAGGAGGAATGTGGGATGTTTGTTTTTTTTCCACAAATCTCAAGCTGTTCAGAAGGAGCCTTATGTTGTTGGAAAAATTCAATTATTGTTATGGTTGTATATTAGTGATTAAATTATCCCTTGCGGTTTAGTGTGTGAATTATGAAGCCTGTAGGCTCAATTCATAGAAACCTGGCAACAACACAGCTCGATAATGAAGAGCTGTCAAGAAATACAGTGATTATCCAGGCCAGTAATTTCTTGCAATATCCAACACCACCATCCACCCACACCCTTACGGTATCATCACAGACACATACTGACAAGCACACGTGCATTGGAATAATTTGTTTAAATATAGAATTTCATTTGCAAAGGTCTTGAGTCAGTAAGCAATAATAACAATTTACACATATTGTATTTTTAAAGGTATAAAACTGAAAACTGAATTCATTACTGTTTTTTATTCGTTTACAGGAATACAGGACACATTTGAGGGGAGCTATTACAACAGGAACTCAGAGAGAAGCATTTATCTTATTTAAAGTTATGGTTCTTCATTCTTCATACAGGCCCAACCAAGACAACAGGAAACAGTAATGGATAGGTTTTTTTTCAAATGGTCTGCTGCAATATTTACAGCTTCATTTTTAACTAAATTCTGTAAAGTGCCAGCAGCAATGCATTGCATTTACTATAAAGTGCTCTCTTTATTGCCTTCGATGTTACTGAGATTTACTTTATTCATTCAAGATTTCAGGCTTTAGTGGTAAAAATGTGAAATAAGCATGTGCACATGCAGATTATTTATGTAAACATGTTTGCTTGTGTTATATGCACTATATTGTATGTAGGTGGTGTGCGTTTTTTATTATTGGGTCTACTTTACAACTTCATGAGGGCATTATTGGTAGCTACCAGTCAAAATGAGATCTTTTCAAAGGCTTGCCCTGGGGTCAAACCTGATGGGGTCCTCAGAATATTAACAAAGACAGACCCCAATGAGAGGCCATAGGGCTGGACGAGAGGGGAGAAAGACCAAATAAAAGAAAAAAAATGAATGCCTGACTGTGTTTTACAAAGGAATAGAAAAAAGAAAAAAGAAGAGGGAAAATTGGACACATACAATATAAAGTCCATTATTATCGTAGCTCTGAGGTTGTAGGTGTGCAGGATTTGCAATAGCGTCAAATTGAGTTCACTGGAATAAAAATATTAAAAAGTTGGTAAATACGATATAGCAGTGCAGGCAGCATGGTGCGGAGTGGTTAGCACTAAGAGCCAGGTCATGGAACCAATGGGGCGGCTGTGGCTTTTCTGTGGATTTTTCCCTGTGCTTGCTTTGCCCCCCGGTGCTCCTTCTTCCTCACACAGTCCAGAGACATGCAGTTTGCTAAAGTAAATCCATTATTTACAACAGTTAGATGATAATAGATTAGCCATATGACCCAAAATTTAGTATAAGGCTTCTCATCAATGGTTTCGATGAACAGAATTACAGTCCTGCATTCAGATCCATGCTTTATATATTACATTTATATATCTTGTGTGTACTTTTTGTATTTATATTCCTCTTGATGACACAGACATATGTGAGGTTATACCAGACCACAGCTGTATAGTTCTGTAAGTACTTAAAGAATTGCAAATTGTAAGTTTAGGCCTTTAGGACAATAGGAAACGGTGTAGAGGATCTGGTTAAAGAAGTGAGAAGTCCAGCAGAAATGACTCAATTTTGTCAAACTTGAAAGCCCAGCACATTGCTGGGTGTTTACCTCGACCCTTTAGATGAAATATTCGAAATTTTAACAGATAATAAAATATGCAAAAACCCGGCCCATTAATTTTCCTCCCTTTAATGGCGAGTGCTTCAAATGAGTGTCAGGAGTAATAACCACTGTACTGTTAAAAGCAGAGTAAGTGAAGGTTTCATGACAACAATTTGTTATTATGACAAATTCATAACAAGTCTCCCAAATGAACAGTGTTAGGCTGGGTGCAGCAGTGTGAATACCTGCTAAACCTGATTATAGCAGAAAATCCTATTACTCATTCACATGCCACACATGCTGCCTGCTTTGGTTTTCAAAGAGCAGTTCAAAGAAATTCACCACAGCTTCAGTGATTCTATTTGAGGCCACACATGCGGCTCTCAGAATGAGATACTAATTTAGGAAAACGTAATGAATCAGTGTCCAGGGGGCAGTTTTTGGAAAACAATGGAAATAATTACTAAAAGGAAAAAAATCTTCATATTACTGCTGTATACTACTGTTTACACAAAAATTGTTTGGATTAATATTAGATAGGTGGATAGTGCGCATGTGATTTATGTGATTGTATAGATAATTTAGTGCAGTACACGTTGCCTTTCTGTTTTGTCACTAACATTAAGTGGCAGGTTTTAGTAAACACATTAGAAACAATGGTGTTTGCTGCCGGTGTATAATTATATTGTTCACCAGCGCGTGAAGTTAGTTATTAGCTTTTTGAAAATGTGAAA
Organism: Channa argus; assembly: GCF_033026475.1. Classification (NCBI taxonomy): domain Eukaryota; kingdom Metazoa; phylum Chordata; class Actinopteri; order Anabantiformes; family Channidae; genus Channa; species Channa argus. The sequence goes on from NC_090199.1 coordinate 19,667,677, forward strand.
ACAAATTCAAATGGTATGTTGACCCAGGAGCAGTGGCTTTTTAATGATGCTGTCATCACCCTTCAAGCTATACAACACAGTGATGCATTTACTGTATATGGTATATTCACAAGGGATACTCAACATTCTCATACAGAGCAGAGGTTGTGCTTCAAAACTGATGTGTTTGCAGTTCGTTTGACAAATCAGCAGAATACAAATCTGTGCTTTGTCAATATCTAGCTTTGCAGTCATTTAGCTTTGGTCTTTCTCCTCAAATAAACTTCTACTGATCTTGGGTTTGTTAAAGAAAAAAGAAAAACACAAATAATCTGCAATTTCAGACCTTTTCGGCAACACTAAGCATAGCTTAAGGGTGACTGTAGCTTAAATACACAATGCCAGTATATAAAGGCTGTTTTGTCATTTAATTTATGCAAATTCCATTGCTACAATAGTAAATTAAAGCTTGAACAGTTTCAGCTCAGTTATAAAACTAAGCTGTCACTTCTAACTTCACCATCCACACATGCAGGCGAATTTAGCAAAAGCACACTAGTATCATCTGATTCTGGACTCTGTGATTGTGTGATTGAAGTGTCTCATTACATTTACAAAAAAAAAAAATAAAAAAAAAAAAGGAAGCTGCAATTTTGTTTCCTACTAAACACATTTGTTTTTTTAGCTTTTGTGGTTTAGTTGATGGAACAAGCCTTTGTCAGCCAACTTTTCCCTAGAGTATGGCCTGCCAGCTGGTGTTAAATCACCTCCTTTCCCCTCTGGAGCCTCCTTCACTCTTTACGTTCTGTCCTCACTCTCACTCACTTTCTTCTCATCTGACATTCACATACTTGCTTGATCCTCCATTACCATTCTGTTCACTGAGCTGATATTTGAACTAATGAGAATGGTATAAAGTCAGACGACGAGGCACTATCCACTCTGTAATGAGTCTACATGGATATATGCCAGTGTGTATATGTGTGTGTGAGAAAGAGATTTATTGGAATTTGTGGACTTTCACATGTTGTGTGTGTGGTTGTGTGTGAGTAGCTTTATGCACCCGTGGGCTTGTGTTAAGTCTATTCTATCTACAGTATGCTTTTATTTGGTTTGTCCCTTTATTTATGCTTTAGTGGGATGTTCTTGGCCTTTGTTTTATTTGCTTGTGTGTTGCTGGATGAGCATGTCACACTATATTAATGCAGATTAGGATCGAGATGGGAATTTTCTCTTGTTTTCCCTTCTAGTTTATTTTTGTCTGTTTGCTTCTTGTCAGTTTCAAGCATTCATGGCTTCTGTCTGTCAAACAGAGAAATGGCAGCGTGACCAGGTCCTTGTTTATCCATGTAGCTTTTCCCTCAAGTACATGGTGGACTATCAAGATTTGACATAGAAATAAGTTACCACAAATCACACATACACTACATTTCCCCCCCCTGCACTATGATTTGTTGGCATGATTCAGAATAATGGTCATTTACATGTATGACAGCTGATGTTATTCACATTATTAGTTGGTTTTATTAGCGAGCAGCTTTAAAATTGTACACACAGCACACTTACAGGCAGTATGCAAGTGGCATTTAGAAACAAAAATAAAATTCAAACGTGGTTCATGCTTACAAACTAACAGGTAACTTGGTTAGAAAAGTTGCCATAATAAGGTTGAATGTGAAGTAAAAGTTGGATTAATGTTGGGGAAAGTCTCCAGGAAATAAATGTCTCTGTCCTCCTAAATGGCAAAACTGTGAGTGTGAGTGTGCACGTAGGCAAAGGCAATGAAAATTAATCAAGAACTGTGGATTCAACTTGTCAACATGTTTGACAGAATAAATTAAAATACAATCTGTTCTGTGGATTATGTTTTACTCTTAATAGTCAAACATACACACACCAGTTGCTTTCAAAATGAGCTATAATCTCTTGTTGGTTTGTCTCTTCTGTGTGGGTGAGTGTGTTTGTGTTTTGTGTCTCTGGGTTTTGTCTGTGTGTATGCCACGATCGCGTGTTGTCAGCTTTGCATTTGTTTGTGTTCCTTTATCTGAGTCTTAATTCTTTAACATTAGTCAGTGTTTGTGTGTGTGTTTAGCTGCAGAGCGGCTGTGCAGACAGCTTCATTCTCATCACCGTCAAAAACAAATGACAAAGGTTATATGCAAACTACAAATATGCAAATGATTTCCCATGTTTTACACAGAACTTGCTGTAAAACAGAAGACAGCTCGTAGCACTGGTCACCAGGCACTGACATAAGTGTTACCTTACTCTCTTCATGAGTATGTGTGTGTGCGTGCATGTGTGTGTGGGCGAATGGCTTCTTTGGCATAGAAACTATTTTTGCTCAGCATCTCTGTAGGTGCACAGCAACTGTCCCTACACTGTCTCTCCAACCACAGCTGTCTCAGCTACCAGAGCCTTGGGGGGTTGTTAAAGAAGCGTCTCCAGGGAAACCAGAGGAGAGCGTAAGAAAGGAGGGAAGGCAAGGTCTCCAAGAGTTCAGAGATGTATTCTAAAAGTGGAGTAGATGAGAAGAAGAGCTGGGAAAGACAGCAGAGAGGCAGAAGGGAGACATTGTTCTGTAGAGTTTATTAATAGTTACTGAAGAGCAAGGAAAATAGAGAAATACACCAAAATGATCTTCAAAATGCCATCACCCAGTCAAATGTGAAATTACCATGGACCGACTGTGGCACGGGAAGGTGGAGTGAGCGTCCACCAATGCCACAGTTTTTGGTTCAATCCATCAGGTCGAAGTGTCCTTGAGCAAGACCGAACCCCAACTTAGCTGCGGTGATCGTTGGCCAGCTGCATAGCAGCTCCCCCACCGATGTGTGATTGTGAGTGCGAATGGGTGAATGAGAAGCAGTGTAAAATGCGTTGAGTGCCAATAGGTAGAAAAGCGTGCAGACCATTTACACAAGCACAAGCAGAACTTCTTGTGACTGCTCTGTGGGAGAGACATTTACTGTAAATCACTTTCAGACTACATTGGGATGTTAATTAGTAATGCACATGTTTTCTGTGTTCTGTTCAGGATGTTTTGTACATTTCTCCTCTTAAATATAAAATTTCTGCTCTATTAGACACATTAATAAATGGTCATGAATGGTCAGAATCTTTTGGTGCACACATTGGAGTTTTTGGCAGGTTGGGGAGAGGATTAAGTACAAACTATATTCATATGAATATGGGGCAAATAAATAAAAGAGACTAAGAGTTGTGTGTGTGTCTAATGTATTTAATTGAGTGTCACTATAGTTTTTCCACCTTGTTAGAGAATCTGGCAAGTGTGGGAGAAAGAGGTGGTACTGGGTGACAAGAGATACAGAATGTTGATATAATTAAAAAATCATTTTGAGGGTTATTAATTTTTCACCTGATTTCATCTAAATCTGGCAGGTTGTTGCTGAGGGAAAATGGGAATTATATATAAATAGAGTTAATGACAACAGAGTCTTCGTGTAATAATTAAAACCCCCTTTGACGGGTTCTTTTCTCAACACCCATCCAGTGCACGGCTAATAAAGCACTTCTCTTTAAAGTCGTAACGTCGATCATCTCAGACCCCTCCGGTCGTCGTATGAAATGTGTGTTTTGCCAGTTTGTGAAAGAAAATTAGCTCGTTGCTCCCTCGCAGGACGGCAACTGACTTATCTATTTCCCCCCTTTGAAGTCACGGACGGATGCGTTTGTTTGTGTTTAGGGCGGGATGGGAGACTTCACCCCATCAGCCCTCTCAGAATCACAGAGTGGAGTCAGTCTGGTTCCTGCCTGCACGTTAATCAATTTATTAATTAGCTACAATTATACCAATAGTTGGAAGCTGTGAAGAGTTGTGCCTTCTTCTGCATCCTTAGACGGAGGGAAAGAGGAAGAGAAAAGGGAGGCTGGGAAACAGTGATAACAGAGTGAGAGTGAGTTAGGAAGAGGAGTAAAGAGTGATGATTGCTGTGTATTACATGTTGTTGTACAACAAGTACACTTCACAGAAAATGAGCCAGGCCTGTCAAGAGCCAATAGTTTGAAACCTAACTTTTCTGCACCAGCTGGGTATCACTGACCCTGTGCGTGTATGTACATGAGTTTGTGTGCATGTGTGTGAATCTGTATTTATGAACATTGCAGTACTTGAAGTATTGGAACAAACAGCAGGCTGACAGGTCCTAAGGCCGTTACTGTAACAGCATGTAATTACAATCCACATGGTACATTGTGAATGTAACTGTGTAGGTGTATGTGTGTCTATTTGTATGTGTGCAATTACAGCTTTACTGCCTGAGAAAATCCAGACAAACCCTCTAAAGTGTGAGAGAGCAAAGAAAATGAGCTATGTTAAAAAGGAAAGAGAAAAACATGTAGAGAAATCCTGTTTAAACACAACATAATTAAAAGCTGTAAAAGTTACTGTATATTTAGTCGACATGAGAGGAAAATGCAAATGATGTTTTGGTCGAGCAACTCGTGTAACTACTTTGTTTTTCCCCTAACTTTATCTGTGTTATTCTCACATACAGCACATAACTTGAAAAATACACAGAAACACTTACTCTCATGCTCTGCGACTGCAATATATTGTAAGTGCTCTTCATATAGGTATGAGGGCACTGGTTGTCATGGAGACTGTGTTAGGATGCAAGGTCTCGATTGACAACAGCGCATCAGATCTGCGAGAGAGAAAACTTTCAGACTTGTTGGGGAAGTTGACTCCTGTCTCTTGACAGGTTCAGCCTGTTGTTTGTTGAAGAAGTGAAGAGTAAAGGTGGATTCAGAATATAACAGAGAGGCTGAGCAGGGCCCCGCTCACATTCTGAGGGTTCTGTACACCTGCATCTTCAAACCATGTGTGTAGAGAACCATATCACTACTTGAGATAATAAACACATATAAATCCACCGTTAAAATAGTCATCAAACACTGCACTATTTAGTCCTGTTCGAGTAATATTTAATAACATCCATAGCTCTTTTAGGAATTACTGAGTGTTTGTAGGTAGATCATAAGGATCAGTATTGGAGCCAAGACTATTGAGACTATTTTACCCTTACTCGTAACCTTGATGTGGACTCCTCAGCTCTGTAACAGAAATGTAAATTTTATGCAATGATTGAATTTAATTGTATATGTAAAGTGGTTGACTTCCTAAGTTTTAAGATAGAGACATACCAACTCCTCCTCCTCACTTGCCTCTACAGCACAGTGGGTGTGTGTGAGGGCAATGCTGAAGCAGCAGATTTTTAAAGACACCATGTGAAGTTGACATCATGCCGTGTTGAATTTTTGTTTTTGTGCAACATGTTGTGAGGATCCCACAGCCCCTGTGCGTGTTTCGACTTTCTGTCATAGTAGGTCAATGCTGTTTCTATAGTATGTTAGTAGAGGACTGCTGCCATAACTTTGCCGATATCGGGACATTTTTTATGAGCTATATGCTTTAATATGCACAAAAATGAGAAGGACAGATTAGGAAAAGTGGTTGGCTTAGAACAAAAGCCACATTGACTAAAGTAACAACATTGACGAAATGGACACAAACCGATGTCTCTGGTCTCAAAGTCCTGTGTTGTCTCACACCCATCCACCCTGTCCTACTCCCTACAAAGAATCTGGTGAAACTAAATTGTCACCAAATGTTAATGTAACTCCTAATCAATTTACCAGTAACACTACTGGTCTATAGCCTAATGATAACTCACCATTCAATGACATACAATAATAATGGTCACATCAGCTTAGTGAAAGTAGCTGAGGGTGAAATTTGTTTTGGCGATATTTATAGAGAATGTCAATATACTAGAATAAGAGCTAAAGATTAACCCTATTGTTTCATTCTGAGAGAATATGCATGTATTACATTTGATTGAAATCCACTTTATATATCACTCAAACCACAAATGTGAATTTCATGCGGGTGCTAGATAATAGGTTGGGGAATCGCCAAAGGCAGATGCATTCATTCTTTGGGAATCATGCAAATCTTTTTTTGTGTGTCCTTTCGGTTTATCCCATGAGTTCAGGGACGCCACAGTGGATCATTGTCCGCATGTTGATTTGGCACAGTTTTTACGCGGGATGCCCTTCCTGACGCAACCCTCCCAAATTTCTACCGGGCTTAGACCAGCACTGCACACCTGCCCAGAGACACTTCGACATGTAGCCGGTGCTGGGGATCGAACCACTGACCCTGTGGTGCATGGACAACTGCCCTACCAACTGAGCTACAGCCGCCCCTTCCAAGAACACTTTTCCATGAAAAAATTCAAAATCTTTACAAACGTTAATTCAAGTTAAGACAGTGTGGACCCAGGGGCTCGACCAACTAACAGGTCAGCCGCTCTAAAGCATGTGGCAGGCGGATTTCTTCAGTTAGAGAGAAGGGTCTGAGGGAGTGACACCGCAGGTAGGATAATTATACTTTCGAAAAAATTCAAAAACAGACTAATGCCTTATTGATTGTTTGTTCTTTTGACAAACAATATATATATATATATATATATATATATATATATATATATATATATATATATATATATATATATATATATATATATATATATATATATATATATATATATATATATATATATATATATATATATATATATATATATATATATATATAACACCTTACCATTAAAACGATTTATCTAATAAAATCAATTAAACTTACAGGACATTATAATGAGATTGTGCTTTCAAATATACTGTCAAATATAAAATATACTTCAAATATAAACTAAACCATGTCTATATCGGTGTTTGGCAGACACAGGAGAAGATTCCTGTTTAATGATGTTTTTAAAAATACATAAATGTTTCTCCAAGCTTTAAATTTTCCTTTTAAGATTGATCACAGAAAGATACACGTTTCTGTTGCCAGATGAAAGTGGATCACAAGTGGAAGAACTTTTGAGAAGTTAAAAGTTTTTGATCGATTTCAATATAACCTGATATCTTCCAAAAGAGAAAAAAAAATTTTCACAAAAAAAAGACATTAACTCTCCTCCTTCCTTGACTTCACACACAGATTCTTTTCCTTCCTGTCTGTGATTAATATTTTTCATCAGAAATGAGACCCAGTGCAAACAGAAGAGGTAGATTCTGACTCTTGCACCTCATAAGCTGTCACGCTACCACATCATTCATTACTATCTGTAAACTTACCGTTTTATTTATGCTTTTTCTTCTTGACAGACTCTGCATCCTTTCGGTCTCCTTCTTGTTTAGATCCCAGGTAATGCTGCTGTGATTGCTGTAAATCTTAGTGATTATGTTTAAGGGCAGATTGAGGCTTATCCGCAGGCAGGATCCGGTTTGAATGGCAACGGCAGAGAAAGGCAAAGCATTGGTCCTGGAATCGTCCTCCCCGCAATAAGTTTTGTTTCTCATCAGTGCCGTGATATTGTAGAGATGTTGTAGAGGATGGTCATCGGCCCTTAAGGATGTCGCAAAGACTGACAGAAATAAAAAAAGAGTCTGACATGACACATTGAGATACAGAACATTCAGTGAATTGTGTTTAATGTTAATGTTAGGGTTAATGCAAAGTCCACCAGCCTTAAACTAAAAAGCTGCTGTTCATTTATTCCAGGACTCTAGCAGACTGAAAAAAAATCACTATTATCACTATTACTTAATGTGATTATAGTTTGTAACTGATGACAGCACTGCAATATAAAAAAATAAAGAGCAAACATCAGCTAAAACATTAAGTCCGGCTGGTTTCTTTAAAAAGAATTTGACTCTGATCATCAAATAGCCACAACAATAACACTACATTTTGGTTTTAATATTAAAATATAATTTTTTTTCAAATATCATGACATAATAATTGCTGATGTGGGTTAACCACCTTTTACCAATAGTTATCTTTGATCCTTATTTTTTTTATGTATTTCTGTACACGTTTTGCGGAGTACTTTTACTTTTGTACCTTGGGTAAAATGCAGATAATCTGCAGTGCAAGTGGTACTTGCAGTATATAGCTTATATAGGCCAATAACTGTACTTTTACTTGAACACCACCTCTGGACTCAGTGTATCACATTTTGCTGTGTGGCTACAGACTGCTTAGAGTGGCCGTGCTGACCTTTTTCATAAGACCACCAGTGCTAATGCTTTGGCGGATCAAGGTATTTAACAGCAACACACCAAGAACTGAGCTTTCAAACAGACCTGACCTTAGGAAGTGTTAAGAGGGAAAAAAAAACAAAAAACGGAGGCAACCAGGCATCATCACTGTCGGAAAGAATAAGATAGCAAATAAAGTATGAAGTAATCTACGTTTTTTCATTAATTATTTAGCTGTTTCCTGTAGAAATGAACTTCTCATTTCTCCCAGCATCACACAGATTCTTTTTTTCAGACATGTCTTCAAAGAGGGGAAACTTTGCAGGGAAACAGCCATTTCTGAGAGACGAGACACAAACCTATGTAATCATATGGTCCTATTCTCCCCAATCTACAATCACAAGCTCCAACTTACACAACCAGTTACCAAAGTATATGTACGTACAGACCTACACACAAACACAATCCATGTTGACACAGATAAAGACAGAAGCACAAATGTGTATACACACACACACACACAGACACTGATGCAATGAAACAGCAACAACTGAAGCAGCGCTCTGATGATAATTACTGTAGCTGTACTGTGGATGCCTGGAGAAAGTGTTTGTGGACTACAGATGAGAGAAGAGCTAGTGAGGTAGCATCATGCCATGACCAGACAGGCAGCAGAAGAGTTTCTTCAAAGTTTGTCACACCAAAGCAGGGTCTCGACATATTGGTCAGATAAGATAAATCAGATAAGATGACAGAGTGCAGCAAAACGGACAAACAACTCACCTGTAGCTGTGAATTTAGAATTATACCTGTAATAACTAAGTGGAATAAGTAACTGAAGTTTACCAAAACTTTATTCCAATGATTAAACAATCTCGTTGCAGAGTGGTTCACAAATAGCAGCAGCAGAGTCAGAAATTTGCAGCATTTACAGTATCAAGATTGTGAAAATGCTCACTGCACACACCAATATTCTGTTTACTACTCAGGTCACATCAAGAGTTGATGAACACGTGATGCATAGATGCAAATACCCAATTGATGCTATTAGGGGACATTAAGAAGAGTGTGTCGGCTGTGAGTAATTCAAACAGCAAGCAATTATTCAGAACATCTGAAATCAGAAAGAGGCTCCTAGATAAGTTCAAACTGTCCCTGCTATCTGTACAATGTCCCCACTGACCCTTACAAATGTCAAACCTGCTGTCACTGTCCAAATGCCAATTTAATTTCTTTGATTTTTTGCAGCTAAACATGGAGGTATACAAATAAACATTAATGGGTACAAAAGAACAAGAACAAGAACAAGCAGTCACACAATGCAAACATATATTTGAAAGGTTTCCTCTCTTATGAATTGGTTCTATTGTTGTTCAGAAAGTCTATTCATTTTTTTTTACCAAGCTGATTTTATTTTGGTTCTGCAGCAACTCGTACCAGGGAACAGCTAGTAAATTGTGTAACACATTTCAATTAAATTTATGAATGTTTTCTCATCACAGCGGCAGAGGCAAATCCTAGTATGTACAGGCTTGAAGGCACAATGAATCAGTGTTCATTTCCTCAACGATAACTACGATGAAAAGTATTTCTTGATGGCCTATTGTTCACTACTTAAACCAAATTAAAAAGTACGCTTTGAAAGTGAAAACTGCGATGAACAGATGAAATTCATTCTGCTGCAAATAAAAACAAATACAAAATATGGATGAATGGACATGAAGTAATTACTATCTGTGTGACCTGTTGCACCGCCAATCATAAAAATCATCTTACATTCAATAATGTCTTGTCTTTATCATCTCAGAAAGAATTAGAACATGTAAACAAAGCTGAGAAAAACTCTGAAAATGCACACAGCGCAAAACCATTGATGAAGAGTTTAGAGATAGTAATGTAATAGTAATTTAAATAATTCCAGGATTGATGTCAGCAATCACCCATCTTCATCTTCTCCTGGATGTTTGCTAAAGAAATAGGTTGATAAAGAAATATACCACAAAAAAAGCAGGAAGTAACACAAATTTCAAGGTTTAAAAACGTACATTAGACAATAATTAGCGTGTTTAATACTCTATTATTAGCATAACTGGGACAAATATTAAAGTATTTGGTAAAGTTTTTTTTTTTAAAGCCTCTTTTTAAAGTTCTAATTGTAGTTGTCTGTGGCACAATTGTGGAGTTACCAAACTCTGATGAATTCAGTGAACATAGTTTCCCAGAGTGAACATGTTTTTATGCAGGGTAAAATTCACACATCAATAATGGAAAAGAATCTAATTCATACCTGAATTTGTGGCTAATTAGCATGCTGTGATGTGATGTGTCACATAATTTCATCCACATCTCCCCTCTGACTAATATCCAATTGATTTCAGTTCATGTGCCAATACTTACACACACCCTAAAGGTGACATTTGCTAACATTTTGTTCTATGGCTCTCCACGACTCAGCTATCAGTGCTGTTGATCAGAACTGTTTTACAGAAGCAGCAGTTTTTCACTGCAACTCGACTGGCTGACATGGTTGAGGTAGGTATTACTCTCATTGTTTTACTCCTACTTTAAAGCTTGCTAGGACCAGATTGAGGTTCTGGGGTGCCCAGGAAGTAACTGTGCTGGTAACAGTTTGGATCTATCAGATTTATTTTAAATGTTCATGTACAGTATGATTCCCGCATTTACTTGAAAAAAGAAAACATATAGTTCATAAACTTATTGATGACACATTACAGCTAGAGGAGTCCTAATTGTTTTTATTGATAAAAATGCAAACATGTTGAAAAATACACATTGACAAACAAAAAACAGCCTTTAAAATGTTATTGTAGAAACTCTGATCATTGTTAAGTCAAACTACCAGATGGAAATAGCCTTTAAATCATTGTGGCCAAATTCCACTGCACGGATTTTGCTGGAGATAATGAAGCTGTTGCTGGAGGAATTACAAATGTATTTATAGGTAAAAATGTCAAGATTGTGGGAAACCGGATTTAGATTAACAATAATAAGCATTTAAAAGTTTGTTACAGAAAGTTTGGACACTCTTGTGAAAGTGGAAATAGTTTTAAGAAACTGTTTCAAAACAAGGGTCAATGTGAAGTACTTTTTCGTAGTAATAAGACAGACAATACTGTTGAGGTGGTGAGATGGAATTGAGAGAAAGTCAGAAGGATTTCAGAATTTCAGTTCCTGTTTACATAAAAGGTAGATTCACTGAGAGCCCACCTCTCTTCTTCAACAGCACCCTGATCACACCACTAGTTACACACACTCACATCTGGAAGTCGAAGACCACTAAGCAGTTGGTGTTAAAGAAATAGCCATGAATTGGAAGATTGAAAGAGAATATTTTTATTACATTTTACAAAACTGGTCTATCTGCAGCAGCATTCCTCTGTCTGCCCACACGTAGCAGATTACATAAATGGTTTCAATGCTCCAGCCCACTCAGAGGTTTAGTGGGCAGTGCAAAAGTGAAAGAATTAGAAATGTATGTATTTTCTAATTGACCTTTGCTTCTCACATTCAGCAACACATTTTTTTGACGGCTCACAGCCAGTCTTCTGTGGACTCAGTTCGTTTGGTGACATTCTGTATCAGTGATTTAAAATTGCTGTTAATGCAGCCAGAAGGGAATGATCATTTATAGGAAAAAAGTACGATTGTGGAGGCAGAATTGAAATCCATTTTTCTTGGCTTTATGTCCTGTCTCGTACAGCTGAGGGAAACAATTGCATTCCCTTACATTGACATAGCACAAGAATAAAACCAAATAAAGTTTTTTTTTAACCATATTTTATGCACAGCAGGTACAAATGTTCCTTTATCATCAAAAAACAACAACAATGGTCATGGAATTGATATAAAGAAAGTTATAGTAAAATAATTACAAACGTTTGCACCCCCCTTGATAAACCCTCCAGGTAAAATAACATTAATATGTAATTTAAGACAAAACACCAAAATTTAAAAATAAATAAAAAATGACAACACTGAATGCTTGATGAGAGGTACCAGGTGTGTTAAACTGGGCTTGCACTTTAAATCTGCAAGTGGGTAGATCTCAAGGGGCAACCTGAAGCATTTTTACCCGGAGCAAAAAAAACAATAGGATCAGGAAAACAGCTTTCAGAAGATCTCAAAATGAATTTAGTAAGCATTCATAAAGCTGGGGAATATAAATATATAAGAATACAATTTTAAACGGTTTAGGGACCAGTACCAAAGGTAAAGGCCATAATCCCTGTGAGCTACGTAAGATTCCTAATCAAACAGCAGGTGACCTGACAAACTCCACATCTCCACAGTCTGCACAAGTCTGGAGTTTTTAAGAAAAGCACACAGGAAGCATTGCTTTCTTCTAGACATACAGCAGCACACATGGAGAAAGTTCAGGAGCATTTAAAAAACCAAATGAGTTCTGGAACAAGATTATGTGGTCTGATGAGAATGGAGAGGCAGCGGATCCTTTAAGAAGACACCCATCCAAAGAATAGAAACTTCCTTTTTATACCCTCCTTGAGCCTTTTTGGTATTTCTGATTAAGGAACATGTCCACTTGCTGAATGTACATTAAATATTATGTAAATAAAACTATTATGTTCAGTTTTTTTGACATTTCATAGTAAAGAGATCAACAACAATTACAATTTGTCATTTAGCAGAAACTTGTATCCATACAATCGACCAGCAAATAGCAGACACTAGGGACAACTGTAGGGTTCAGTGTTTTGCTTAGGGGACACTTCAGCATGTAGCCAGGGGGATCGGTAGTCGAGCCACTGACCCTGTGGTTCGTGAACGACTCCCCCACCAACTGAGCTACAGCCCCCAGCGACTAAAACGTTGTAGTTGTTTGTTAACCCAATAAAGGGGTTTTAGCTCCTGAAAGTGAATTAGATTGAGCTCCAAGACTACAAGGTGATGCAGAAATTTAATGTATGGATTCTCCACAGGCTGCATAATGTACCATAATACCAAAGAAAGATGTGTCAAGCACTTGGAAATACTGAATTCATAGTTGTTACACCTGGTTTGTAAGTATCATTACCAACAAATCACAATAGTTAGTACTTTGATTTAGTACTTCATTTTATTATCTGTCACATCAGTTGTCTCTTACTCTCCGTGCACCTGTAACCCAGGTTTCATAAATAACACCCAATAGACAACAAAATTCAACAATCACAGGTCAGGGTAACAACTCACACAAAATGTTCAGCCACTGAATGGAATCACAAAGAAATGACAAAAACACAGACATGCCAAACACATTTATTTTCCAGTGTAAGAAGGAATCAGTTTTCTATTCAGCTTGCAGAGCTGATGGTAGCGGTCGATAACAACAACAAAAAAAAAGCGCACACACACGCACACACAAACAACCCCCCCCATACACTCGATACTCAATTGTAAAACGGCCTCCTCCTCTTCAAGTATCTTCTCGACTTCTCTCATCCTCACCAACTCCCTCTTTGCCATCCTCTGACCTCTTCTTCTGCCTTTTTCACTTAATAAGGAAGCTAAGAGACGAAGTAAAAACAAAGCAAACAGTAGGAATAGAGAGGATATAAATAAAGTGTTTTTTTGGCTTGTATTGCTCAACACATTTTGGAAAGAGACCCTAAAATATCTTGCTTTAATTTCTATGAGCATGTAATAAAACGGCCAAATGCTTGCAGAAGATATATTTGCATTTATAAGATAAGAAAGGAAACAAGTGATGATAGTATATGCAATTCAAGATTATTTATATTGCACTAAACTAGTTAAAAAAAAAAAAAAAACTGTACTGGCTTGTTGCACATTGTTTGCATGATTCATATGCAACAATACTTCTCAGTTCCTTCAGGAATATGTAATGTTGTAATTGCAAAAATTACTTCCCAACCCAATCCCTAATAATTTTCGTTGTAATCTTGCAATTTGAAAGCACATTTAAAACAATGTGACAAAATCAGCCATAGGCTGCAACAATAACAAAAGGTCAGCAAAATCCTGGAGGGACTGGCTTATATAGAATATGCAGACTCAAATAATATCTTACTTTGTAAGAATTTGGAAGGCATTTTCCAGACGTCCTTCAGGCTTTTATTTTTGTTTTAATAACAATCAGCTACATTATTGCTCTACAACTCATGCCTCACAATGAATAATGATTGTCCTCTTCCTTTCTTTTGCATGGTTGAATTGCTTAGCTACGAGGCAAATAGAGCAGACTTATCAACGCCGTCCGACCTTACAAAATGTAGTTTCGTCAGTGTGGGCAATTTTTAAATATTTCACTCTTGCACCACATTACTGGAAAATTATTGGAAGGTAGAAACATATTTGGCAATTACAGACCTATAAAATAAAGTGTTAGCTGGTTCATACCACAGCTTAACTCACCAGCTATTAGTTTAACTAATAAACTTCAAGCCCTCCACTGAACTGGCGCACATTTAATAAGTTTCTTCTTTGAGCTGCAGGTCACAACAGGGTTCAAGCACCCGTCACAATATATTATGTGCCCTGGTGAAGAGCACTCATCATCTTCAATCTCCTTTAGCTCTAGGGGTGAGTTTCCGCACCTAGAGGCATCCGCTGTTGTGCTCTAATATCCTACAGCTGCTCCTGTGGCAACAAATTGGACCCAGCCTGTGCAGACTAGTAAAATTCTTTTCTGTCACACATTAAATCTTTGTTATGTAGTGGTGACCTTTAGCTCAAAGAGGGGCCAAATTGCTGCTGTTATGGCTTAATAGGCAGCAGCATTCAAGTGTCCAAACACATTCACTCCATACAGTGCACAGAAAATACTTGTGATGATCCATGATTTCTAATAATCAGGGCACCTTCAGGTAGTAGGAATGTGACTGTATTGTATATCGAGTGAACTGCAAAACATCAAAACCATGTTATGACTCAGCAAAGTCAGACTGCAAACCTCTGTAGAAGTTTCAGCTGTAAGATTGGCCTCGTTGTTTTTCCAGTTGAATAAATTAAAATCATGGGATTAATGGGAAAAGAAGAATTTTTTTCTTTGTCTTTGCAATAATTTTGCAATGATTTTATCTTAACTTCAGTGTGTTTTTAAATATCTATTGTGTTAGCTGCACGTATTTGTATGGGGGTAGCTTATGATTGCTATAGTTACCTGTAGGGGTATCCATGGTACTTGGATCTGAAAATGGAGAGCAGGAAGCTGAAGAAAAACACCACTAGGCCAAGGCCAACCAGGCAGATGACTGCAAAGAGACACATGCAGAATGTCATCAGCATAAAGTGCCGGATAAAATGGCGGAATAAAAATATAAAATACAAAATAAAAAAACAAAAACTGTAACACAGATTTTTAAAGCTGAAGTTACTATAACTACACTTTATGTGTTTAGGCTTACATGTTTTTTTTTTTAATTTTGCAAGCCCTGTATACACCCTGATATGTGCATAATAATTATTAGACAATGGCCTGTGAGAATATTTGATTCTTGGCTAACGGCATCAATTTAAATTATTTCATGCACATCATAACCACTGATGCAACTCTGTGTTTGATCTCTGTTCAAATTGAATGTGCCTGCAGGGTTTAGCCAGAGCGCACACACACACACACACACACACCCTCTCCTTTTCATGTTGGGGGTAGACACTCAAACATATGCATATTAGCACCTACACAGGCCTACATATAAACAGTTGAGTGATTAAAAAAATGTCCTAAAATGCTAGTAAAAATGGGATCTGGAACATTGCCTGGTGCTCACTGTCATGCAAAAACGCTTTAATAGTTGCTTTTATTTGGACAATCCCTCAATGTCTGTGCCACTTCCTCTTTCTCATTGTCAACTCTGCTGTGTTGCAGAAAATTGTGTTTACAGCTATTATCATCTTATTTCCTCAGTGGCTATTCTAAAGTAAAATATACAAAACCATGATATTTGCGGGAGAACTTTGTGTGTGTGTGTGTGTGTGTGTGTGTGTGTGTGTGTTTGTGTGTGTGTGTGTTGGGGGGTGTGTACGAGTGTATTCACACGCCCTCATGTAACAGCTAATCCTTGAGAAGCACTGTGTTAAATTAAACTGTCACCATCGCCTGATATTGTTAATCAGGGATTACGATGAGGACCTCTCCTGGAGACTAAACATTGAGATATCCATGTGCATATGTGGAAGAGAGAAAAAGGGAGAGAGAGGGAGAGAGAGGGAGAGAGAGAGGCCATGTCAGAACAAAGGATTTGCCTGTGAAAATCTAAGAGAGATTCAGTGTCAATTTCAGTATACACAGTGTCATTCATCTTCAGGGCTTCAGTATTTTATATTCTGAGTGTGTGTCTGTGTGTGTGTGTGTGTGTGTGTGTCCAACCAGCCACAACATTAATGCCACCTGTTGACGTTGTGGTAAAAGTCTAGGTACCCTGTGTACCTAGATTTTTCCCATGCTGAAGTCCACCACAACATTGAAACTACCAATTGTATTTAATGTTGTGGCTTATCATTGTATGTATTGTGACCTACTGGCTACTTAATTATTAAGTATTCCCTTTTATTGTATGTATTTTTTTTTGCAATGGCCAGGTCTTGGCAATTAAGCATGCATTTAATTTCATAAGGACAAATTACTGGCAGGACACCCCCAACTGAGAAGGAACAGAAGATAGCTGCAGGAAAGGCCTAACAAAGCATCACCAGAGAAGACACCTAGCATCGGGTGATGTTAATGTTGTTTTTGCTTAACAGAAATCATTATTTCCATTTTTCCTTTCATACCTTATGAACAAAAATAGTTTTTATATTAATACATCAAGGTTGATGTAAAATTAAATAACCTATGTACATAAATTTTTTAAGGTAATGGGCCTGGTAGATCAGTGGGTACAGCATTGGTTTGGGATGCAGAAGGCCACGGGTTTGAATCCTGCCCCACCAGGTGTGGCCCCACCCAGCCACACCTGGGTACACTTATGTATTTTATTTTTGCAACGTTTGTCATTTTATCACACATACACATACTTCTGATAACATGGTTATTGACCAGAACTGTATTTGTAGTTTAACAACTGTAAACTGGTGAAATGTGAAATGTGTCACTCTCAGGTAACCTTAACCTAATCAAATATTACTAGAAAATTGATATGGGTCATTTTTGGCCCATGTTGTGCTTTAGAAGCATCGTGATAAAAAACGTTTTTTTGTTGAAAAGGTAAGGAAAAAATTAAATAAGGCTGTATGATGATAAAAACAAGTTCATTGAGGCATACCTAGAACACAGAACAATGAATTTAATTTAATTGCAATGATATAGAGAATAAAAACTCAGACTGCTCACTTTTGACCCATGTTGTGCATTGACACATACATGCACTTCACATATTTAGATCTATGACCTTGTCCTACTGGCATGGTTAAATCATTAAGTTAAGTTTATCTCCTTACCAGGACAAATATGAAAAGATACAATGAAGCTAAATAGTTTAATAATAGTTTCTTTGTTTAGTGGCTGGGTGCAAGAGAGATTAAGAGCACCTATCAATCGATACAATCAGAAATGTACTGTCTCATCCACTGCTTTTTATTCCATTTACCAAAAGGATTTAGTCGTCTTACTCATGAAAGAACAATCAAGCAAACCAAAACCACTGGCGGAACACCTCAAAGTTAATTACATTATTGCAAAAGAATAGGACGGATGCTTTATTCTTATCATCGTGCACATATACATATTGAACATACATGTCACAATGAAATTCATTCTCCGCATAGAAGCCGCATCCCAGAGACGCTAAACCTTACGTAAGCAAGGATGACGCAAGGTTCAAGGCCTTACCAACTTAAAAATACCTATTCTCCATTTTCACTTGAAAAGAATTTGTTATATGTTGAACATATTGTTGAAATATGTTATAAAGATTCTGAGAATCTGCAGAAAACTAGAGTACGTAAAAGGACAAGGCTAAAAACCAATGCTGAATGGCTATGATATTCTAGCTCTCAAGTGTCCACATCATTAATATACAACTATGATTCTAAATTGGAAATGAATGAGTAAGTAACAACTCTAAAATCCACTGCCATGGCTTGTTCATCTTTTTGCCTGGTTTTCTAAGTTTTTTTGGTGTGTTTTTGTGAGACAAAGAGACGCAACTGTAGCTCAGTTGGTGAGGCAGTTGTCACAGACCACAGGCTCAGTGGTTTGCTACCCAGCCCCTCTTGGCTATGGCAAGACACTGAATCCCAAGTTGCTCCGGTGGTTCAGGTGAGCACCTTGTATGGACTGTAAGCACGCGTTTGTGAATGAGAAGCTACATTGTAAAGTGCTTTGGATAGAAGTGCTATATAAGCAGCCCTTTACCATAAGCAGCCATTTACAAGCAACTGGGGTGGTTTATCCTGAGAGACTCTACAAGAAACACTAGAGGAGAAATATGTTTTTAAGAAAGTCCAGCTTAAAGCCGCAATAACAAGCATTTGGTAGTTAGGTGCGATTCGTCTCTGCCTGCAGTTGCTGAGTGTGATGTGTGATGTTGTAAATACCAGTCAGGGTTTAAATGTCACTGATGCATAAAGAATGTTGTCTTTAACATGAGGGCTACTCATGAACTCTGGTTGAAAGACTAACCTACAATTACACTTGTAGCAAGACTACAAAACACTGCTAACATTGCATTGCATGTTTTTACTCGGTTCTTCTATTATTACTTTATTACTTGTTATTTCCTAGTTCTTTTTTAAAAATATACATTTTGTGAACATCATTTCATTTGCATGAATGTATCACAAAAAAACCTTCTCTCATTGGATTATTCGTGATAGTTGGCTAAATTAAAATGTGAGTCTACAGCGCCAATTCCAAAAAAGTTGGGTGTTTGAAGATGTGTAAAACATACATAAAAACAAATTGCAACAATTTGCAAATCTCATCAACCCAAAAATTATTTACAACAAAACATAAACAACATATCAGATGTTGAACATTTTGAATTTGATGGCAGCAACACATCTCAAAAAAGTTGGAAGAGCAGCAGCAAAAGGCTGTAAAGTAATTGCCACAAATAAAAAACAAATGGAGGAGCATTTGACAGCTAATTGGCAATAGATCCATAACATAACTGGGTAAAAAGGAGCATTTCAGAGAAGTATAGCCTCTCACATGTAAAGATGGGCAGAGGTTCACCAATCTGTGACAAACTGTGTCTACAAATTTTGGAACAATTTCACAAAAATGTTCCTCAACGTGCATCGGCTCAGGAACACTTCCAGAAATCACTGTCTGTGAACACAGTTTGCTGTTCATCCAAAAAATAGTAGTCAAAGCTGTGTCATGCAAAAAAGAAGCCATACGTGAACATGATTTCACCAACAAAGGCCCAGGACTGTTGAACAGTTAGAATCCTGGATTAGATAAGAACGGGACAACATTCCTCTCCTAGACTCCAGCATCTGGTCTCCTCACTTCCCACACAGTTACAGACAGTTGTTAAAGAAGATGGGATGCTACACAATGGTAAACACAACACAATTGTTTTGTTGAACCAAAGACAATTTACTACTTGAGTGGACAATAAAGTTTTATTAAATTTTATTTATTCTATTTGTGCTTACACTGTGTTTGCTTTATGTAACAAATTTCTGTAAGTATTTACAGATGCTGCTTGTGCAGTCATAAGATATAATCTGCATGATGTGTTTCCTTCAGTTTATTGAAATAAGCAGATTGTAATTATACAGAGGAGGTGGTTGAATTAAAGTACCTGCGATAATAAAAGTTTCTGCACCTAAGATTGGACGTAAAGGAACTGGAGAGAGAAAGGATGAGATGGAGAAAAAAGGATGAATATGAACACAGAAAAGAAGAAGAAAAAAACAAAATTGATGAAGCATGGAGAGAATTAATAAATGAGTCTTCTGCACTTTAAACATGAAATGTATTACACATAAAGAAAATCATGTAAGCACATAATTGTGTATATGTGTGTGTGTGTCCTGAGAAATGAGTCTTGAAGTAGTTATGAAGTCATTAGAATTTTATTGCCAAGCTTTAACATTTGAAGGAGAACTCATGGGTAAAATAGAGCAGAAAGTTGATAGTCTTGCCTTTAGAGTGTGTGTGTGTGTGTGTGTGTGTGTGTGTGCCTGAGTGTTTGGCCTAACATAGAGGACTAAAAGGCTTTTTTTCATCTCACCGACTAATTAAAATCCACTTGTGTGTAACTGCAGCTGTTTGAGGTAATTACCAGTACAAGCCATCTAATATCTAACCTCCCTTTTATAATCTAGGGATTATGCAAAAACTATGCTCGGACATTAAAAGAACAATTTTAAAAGTAAGGACGCAATCATAAGTAGGGTCATATGACCACTTCCCATTTGTGTGTGTATGATGGGGTGGGCAAGTCAGCCCCAAATTTGAGCTTAAACACCTTAATAGCTAAAATAGTTGTTTGTCTTTTAATCTTTTTTAAATTTGTTATTCAGAAGTAATTTCTTGATCACGACATATGTTGCCCTAATCTCAGTTTTAAGGTAGACTAGTTAAATGGGTTTAAGCACTACCTGCCATAAGAAAAATTTACAAGATCAATGACTTTCAGCTGGTCCCTTAAGGGGCCTCCACAGCGGAATGTGTGCTGCATATGATTTGGCATTGGAGTTTTTATGCTGGATTCCCTTCCTGCTGCAACCCTCCCATTTTATCCAGGCTGGGGATTGGCACCAAGGTGGCACTTGGTGGATGGGTGGGGCCACACCTGGTGGGGCAGGATTCAAACCCGTGGCCTTCTGCATCCCAAACCTATGCTGTACCAACTGATCCACCAGGCCCATTACCTTAAAAAAAATATTGCTTCTAATTGTGACCTGTTTTGTAACCATTTGCAGATCATTTGGAATGTTAGCTATATACAGTAACAAGCACTTACTGCAACAACCTGCACAATACTGGTGTTTTTATTATTTACCCACCCAATTTAGTGCACTTTAGTTAGAATAAACATTCTTCTTTTCCTTTCGGCTGTTCTGTTTAAGGTGTCGCAACAGCAAATCATGTGCCTCCATCTAACCCTGTCCTCTGCATCCTCTTCTCTCATACCAAGTAACTTCATGTCCTCTCTCACTACATCCATAAATCTCCTCTTTGGTCTTCCGCTAGACTTCCTTCCTGGCAGCTCCAACCTCAGCATCCTTCTACCGATATATTCACAGTTTCTCCTCTGAACATGTTCAAACCACCTCAATCTGGCCTCTCTGACTTTATCTCCAAAACATCTAACATGAGCTGTCCCTCTGACATCCTGATTCCTGATCCTGTCCATCCTTGTCACTCCCAAAGAGAACCTCAACATCTTAAGTTCTGCTACCTCCAGCTCTGCCTCCTGTCTTTAACACCTTTCCTTTCATTCTTGCTGATACTCTTTTATCACACAACACACCTGTCACTTTTTTCCACCCGTTCCAACCTGCTTGCACTCACCTCTTCACCTCTTTTTCATACTCTCCGTTGCTCTGAACCCTAAGAACCTAAAGTCCTGCATCTTCTTCACCTCTGCTCCCTGTAACCTCACCTCCCACATGGGTTCCTCTCATTCACACACATGTATTCTGTCTTGCTGCGAATAAGCTTCATTCCAGAATTCCAGAGCAGACCTCCACCTCTCTAGATTTTCCTCCACCTGCTCCCTGCTCTCACTACAGATCACAATGTCATCTGCAAACATCATAGTCTATGGAGATTCCTGTCTAACCTCATCTGTCAGCCTGTCCATCACCAAAGCAAACAAGAAGGGGCTTAGAGCTGATCCTTGATGCAGACCCAACTCGACCTTGAACTCCTCTGTCACACCTACAGCACACCTCACCACGGTCTTACAGCTCTCATACATGTCCTGCACCACTCTAACATAATTCTCTTTAGTTAGAATAGACTAAATAAGAAAATCTTCTGATTGTATAAGGCAGCACAGCTCAACATCAGCACAAAAACAGCCTCCAAACCTGAATCAACTAGCTCTCTGAGTCTGAAGAGAAACTAAACACTATATCCTTCATGAAGAGGAATTTACTTCAGGACTGTTGGGTTAGACTGACAAGTACAGCTCGTACAGGTTCTTGCCTGCTAGGGGAGGGTGGAGGTTGCTGTCCACCAGAACTTACTCAGTTTTAAGGAACATTAGGTTGAATAGTTAGCACATTATGTACCTCACATACAGCGTTAGCTCTATGTACACTGATATTTTCATAGTAATTAGCCAAAAAGCCCACAGTGGTTAACAAATTAGTGGCTAAAAAGACTTTCAGAAGACCTGAAATTAGGGGTCTTCTGCGTGTTTATGAAAATTTAATGAGGGTTTGAAATGGCTTTTAATTCACTGAGCTTTTTTGTTGCATGCATCTTTCAATAAGTACCACTGATGCTGTCCACTCACTTTACCTAAGCTCCCCCTCTTCCTGCAGCCACAGACACTTGACTGTGTGAGCAGCTGAGCTCCACCCTCACTTAGATACACACACAAAGAAGAAGCTGCTCCAGAAAACTGTATCTTTTCTCTTTTTTTTAAAAAAATCTGCTAATCTCACTGGTACTAAGTACTTTGAGGCGTGGCATTTTCACCATAAAAGTGTAGTGCTAGGAACAGCTAAGATACTGCACAGGACCCTTAATCTCCAGGCCTTTGGTAGAAACTCAAGCTTTAAGCAAAAAGACAATGTTCCAACTCACCCCTGAGGGGCAGTCCTCTATCAGAGGCCTGGCAGCTTGAGGGTCCTGTGTATATAGTGAAGTTAAGCCTGGTTAATCAGAAGCCTATTTAACAAAGGGACAACTAAAATGAGTCCTTGATTTCTTATTTTCTGGACGTGGTTATCAGAGCTGTTGGCTACTACTGTACGCTTTTGAAGTCTTCTTCACTTGCAAAGTGTGACTATCTAGTGATTGCTGCTCTACTAAATCAGACGTTAATATCAAGCAGAAATTTGAATGTTAATTGAATATTATCTAGGCCTGAACAATTAAGCGTTTTTAAATCTCAAATTAAGCTGAGAATAAAATTTTTTTTAAAAACAGAACAGATTGAAAACCATCAAGAGAAGCATTTTCAGAGACTTAACATATAGCCAATCAGCTTTCTCCCACCTAAGAAAGAAAGTGGCTGCGTTCACATGCACTTAAGCAACCAAGGTACTCAGAGAAATTAGCTTTCTTGAGCAATCGGGAATCGTTGTATACATGAAAAAGTGAATCCACTGGGCTTGGTTTTAGAAATGATGTACTGCGAAAACTGAGATTTTGCTCAATACAACAGGTAACACGAGAAACCCCCCCCCCCCCTCATTTTAAAAAGCACCAACAGGCCACGTTTGGTGATTTAATAATTAGAACTATATCTGCTAATCTCCAGCCACTACCTCATTCAGCTAGGCCAATTATCAGCTGACAGGCATCAGTAGCTTAAGTGTGTTGAGTGTCACTTCATAAGAAATCTGATCAAAACACTAATGCATTTCATGCTCAAAGCTTACCATGTGTATTACTGTTGGTTTAAAACGGGCTAATCAGGTGTGACTTTAGTGACCGTATCTTGCCATTGGCAAGGTTTTTCATTCTTTTATACACCAAATGACTTTTTGTGACGTGGAAGTGTGAGGAAATAAAGCACACTGAAAAAACAAAAGCACATTAAGGTAAATAAGTAAGATGTTTTTTGTTTCTACACTGTGTGTACAGAGCCTTCATAATAGTTCTGTACCATAGTTAATGAATGTGGTCATGTTGGGTTGGTGTTCTTTCTGAGTTTGTTTGCACTTCAGAATACAGAAGAAAACATTTTTTGAAAAACAAAAAAATCACATATTCATTTATAATCACAATATTACTACTATTACTTTGTCTCGTGTTACCTGATATATATATATATATATATATGATATGTACTGTCCACACTAATAACAACAAATTAGTTTAGAGTTAAGCAAACATACTCCAGGCATATATGAACAATATAAATATATAAATATTATAATATTTAAATAAACAATAATTCGGCATTCAGAGGCAGCTATGGGGCAGGTGAGGGGTCATCTCAGTGATTAACTGGAGAGCAAAACAAGTGCTTCTCATTTACAGAGCTGCTCCAGCTAATTGACAGTTATGCAAATACACGTCACACTAATGAAAGTACTGTGATAATGGTTCATTTGTGCCTGATATGTATGCGTGTGCATGTGTGTGTGTGTGTGTGTGTGTGTGTGTGTGTCTCCCATCTCAAGCCAACTTTCTAGCACTGCTAGGTAATACAGTATATTTTACCAATTCTATTTCTAAAGGGCTCAAAAAACTGTGTTATTTTGTCTTTGCCAAACCATTTCCTGCCTTTATATTCTGTTAGGTTTGGGGCTAAGTTTGCATCTATGTAAATTAAAATGGCACGTATGAATGAAAATTATATGGGTGCAAAGGTGTGCATCCTCCTTAATTATTAAAACAAAATTCCCTTTAAACAATTTCTGATTAAGGAATAACTGTACAAGCTGAATGTGCATTCAAAATTACATTGATGAAAAAAAAAAAGTTAAAGGTATTTTGCTCTTTGTGACATTTCAAAATTGGGGGAAGCAGCCTTTTGCCCCCAACTGAAGTTTGCCTCAACATGCATCTTATAGGAATTTATATTGATAAGAATTTATATCTTCCTCATAAAGTTCCAACTCTTAAAAACATGGATTGTGTGTGCATAGAAAATTTGTTTCTTAAGTTGAAAACACAAGGTGGCAATGCCAACTATGCCACCCACACCCATACACACACTTTGTTAACACTCTTTAAAAATGGAAGTAACAATAAGATTAACATTAAAAAAATATCTTCTCTACTTACTTCTCCTCTTACCAACGTCTCCCTTGGACGTAGCAGCCTCGTTCAGCAGCACCATCCCCATGGTGATTGCAGCATCTGGGATAAGTTTGTTGAGGAAACTGCACACTTGCATACGAGAGATGGAGGGGAAAATGGGGAATTGCTCACTGCCCCAGGAAAACATGTTGGGTACATGTGAACTTGTAGATACACATGCAAAGAATCAATCAAACAAATTAGTAAGAGCTTTATACATACGTACTCCTACTCCTAAGGTATATGTACACAGTACAGACACAATGACAATAATATTTGGTGTACAGTTGCCCTAGAACATATAAGTGCTAATTAAAAGGTCATAACCTTCATGTTTTGTTGACTGTGTCAGCAAGGAGCTCATTAAACTGCTAATTTTGAGAGCCAGTTATTGGCGTGTTATATCGCATTATACATATGCTGCAATAGAAAAGTAAATGAATTAATCCAGAAGGCAGTTTAATGTTATGACCGCATGACAACTCCAAACCATTTTTAAAATCATAATGCATCTGCAGTTCAGCCTTAACCTCACATGTAAAAACATAGCAGATCCCAACTTCTATTAAAAAAAGCTAAGGAATTGTTATGTGAAGTCACAACAAACATAAGAAAAGAAACATTAAACAAATACATTGTACGTCTACACAATAACCACAATGACACATGTGGATAGGCTAAAGAAAACCCCTACAGAACAGTCCTTTTTATGTATTTATTTTTCATATTGTTCACCGAACACATTGACGTTTGCCCTTTTTCTCCTGTTGATGCGTGTAAAATACTGAACTTAGTGCAACTTCAACTCTTATGCTAAGGCCTTGGCAGCATTGAAAAGTGAATCCTTTCCAGACTATAGCACATATTGTGTGCAGAAGGACAGCTAGAGTTTGCAGTTCTATTAGAGAGCCAGGAGTTTATGAAGGTCTTAATCCTGATTTAAATATGTATCTCCAATTCATCATTTTTTTCTGTGTTTGTGTCATTAACTCAATTAAAAATTAACAGTCAATAGTAAGAACATCACTTGAATGAATGTTAATGTTCAGCCATTCAAATAAACAATTGAATAAACAAGAGGCATATTTACTTGCTCATGGTTCTAGCTGCTGTAGGAAATGGATCTTATTGATGAGGAGAAGGCAAAAGTTGCAAATCCTAAAAACATCAGTCTGCCAAATCAGTAATTAATAAGACTCTGTATATAAATTTACTCTGTAGGAATTTTTAACCCTTTTGTCATATTTGAACACTTTTTTGAGTTCTTACTTGTCTGGATTAGAGAGCTTGATGCAGGCCTGTAAAACCTGTTGAAATACTTTTGACTAGACTAAAACACATTGCTATTATGTGATTATTAGTATTTAGCTCTTTGTAAAGTTACAAATATTGTTAAAATAAACATTTAATGAAAACGAGCTCATACATTCCTACATATTGCAAACAATTTTTTTACAGAAGCATGAAGTGCTCCATTCAACACCTAAACTGTTCCAAATTCACTACAAAGCACAGCCTCATGTGGCTTAGGACCTAATTAAAGATCCTTTTCTGCATATAAATAAAACATGATGGGTACAAAAACAAAGGCGGCCACATGGGGGGAGACAGAGCAGAAACTGAGGCATCCTCCAGTGAAAGACATGATATGCTGTTGTGACACAAATGCTATGGATATCTCCTTCAACTGGAATGGAACTGTTCTATGGAGATGGAAGTTTGGGGGGTTTGCCAAAGTGTGATAATGAGGTCATGATAATAAATAAGAAATGCATAATTCACATTAGTTGTAATACATCTGATCTGACCCATTTAGGCTATTGCTGATTACGCCATCTACATTTGTTGTATGAGCCATGCTTTACCACAATAACTCTGAAAATTAATCAAACTAGTCACCTGTATAGATTATTTATTTATTATATAGAGTATTTTTTCCTCTTTAAATAATAATATGTCATGTATAATACCAGCACAGTTTTTAACAAAAAACAGTATTTGCAAGGTAACAAAACACGAGGTTTGAGAAGCTTAAAGTATAGCTTTAAGCTTCTCAAACCTCGTGTTTTGTCCTAGTTTTCCTTTGTGAAATCAGTTGCTGAAACTGAAACTGCTAAAACTTAAAGATGTCACCAGAATATCAAACAGACTTGTTGACGCAAAAGGCTTGATTTGCAATATATTATATAAGTTGTCCTCAATATACTGTAATGGGAATTAGTGAGATTAGGGAACCCATCTCTGTGCTATTAAATATAAAGTTTGTTAATTTTACATTTTTTAAATATCTACTATAAAACTGGAACTTAATATAGGTAGATTATGACAGTATTGTCTGTATTGTGAAATGTGGTAAAGCACTCAAACCAGAACATTTAATGCTCCATCGCTGAAGATGCTCCAATACACTTTTATTGAAGTAGTGGCTAAAAGAATGGAATGTTAATTTCCCACCCTGACTGGGCCTTCACAGTAGGTAGCTAGGATTTATGTTTGCCTTTCAGCTCAAAGCTTTATGCTTGCTATGGAATGAACATATGGTAGTACACAGTACTTTCACACAAACGTTAGGGACTTAATAAAAACAACTTACTGTAAAACATATTGTAGATCAATTGAACTTAGATTATATTTATCAGTCTTTGTGACAGTCTGAAGAGAGTACACATATCTGTTTGTGTCTCATTCACAAATTGTACAATAAGGCAAGTGTTTCTTATGGTCATAAAAGTGTTTACACCACCTGCACAAACAAATGTAAGGTAGGTGGGTTGGGGCTTTAGCAATTGTAAATGTGGGTTTCAAATATCTAAAAAAATAAAGCATGGGCGCTGCTTTGCAGCAGGTGTGACCTCGGACCTGCTATTTCCTATGGGTATGAACACCACAGCAAGGAATGAACTGTATCATTAACCACACAAATACAAAACTACCAAGCAGGCAAACACAAACATCTATACTACCAAACAAGTGCATGAATATGCACGCACACACAGACAGAGAGAGAGCGACAAAACCCATCATCACGGGGTTGAAAGTTGAATTTGGAACAATTCAGGCAAGAAGGTGAAGTTAAAAGAGGACAATCTGTTGTCTTTGTACTGTCTATTCAGTCCAGCAAGCAGCCTCCCTATGGAGAATGCAGAGTGCACATAGGTAACAAAAGCTTCCTGTTGGAAAAATAAATATATCAAAAAACAAAACTGAATTCTGTTTCAGACGTATAAAGGCTCTTCTATGCCTCTTCTATGTTGTGTGTAAAGTAAATTGAGAATAAAGGTGTTCCACATTAAGCTGCTGAACATGTCACTGAAAACGAATTAGCTTTGGATGATTTAAATTTTTTCAGCACATTGTTTCAATTTATGTCAACACATGTAACATAATGAAACACACACATAAACATGGTGTTGGAAGGATACTCAGAAGGAGGATGATGTGGGACTCAGCCACAAACTGGGCCTGACTGCTCCCATGGATATAGCTCTGAGAAAGAAAGACAGTAAGGGAAAGTGAACAGTTGACAAAAACATCACATGAGCTTACGTTACTAGTGAAAATTGCAAATTGAATAAATGCTACAGTAAGGAAATTGATGGTTGAGTTGTAAAGGGTAAAATACAGGAAACTAGAAGATATCTAGCAAAAAAGTAGAAAACAGAATAAAGAAATAAAATTATCAATCTCTTCAGAGCGCAAAATTACATCCTACATCCTTTAATCATTTGAGCACAATATCTGTCCCTGATAAAAGAAAACCTTAACTTCGTCATAACCAATATGACGTCCAGTTCAGGGCTAAATTTGATCTTTTCATTTATCAAACAACCAGAACCCAACAGCTATTTATTACTCAGTGCAGCATTGGAGCAGCAAGATCCTTTGTTCACTTTTGATGCAACCACACTTTTTTTCTTTTTTACAAATGTAAGAGGGATTAAATATTTTATTAAGTATATACTCATTGCAGATTAGTTTGAGATAGCATGTGTGTGTGTGTTTTGACAATTCTTCCATGTAGTGCGTAGGCGTGTAAAGATGCTACCTTTTTACAGTGGGCAGGGGGTCAATCTAACACTACAGGGACACTCATACACACAGAAAGACACAATTGTATCAACTTGCATTCATTACCTAACCTTTGAATACAAACACATATGGCAGGTACTGTGCAGTGTATTTCATGCATTAACTTTAAATAGTAGTAGATGCATTTATATCCTGCTCCCATTCTTTCAATGAAAAACAAAGGAAACAAAAACATCAATTGAACATGAGAGATCAAACACCTAGAGTTTGCTTCTTTGAGAGACACAGGAGATACTGTTACTATTGGCATATTGTACCCTTTGCGTGATGCACGTTAAGCATATTAATCCATTTGTTAAAATTAATGTTGAAGTTACTGTCTGCCGTGAAATTCCCTCATTACCAATTTTCTACTGGGTGAATGCAGTATAAGCGTGTCTGAGATGGCAGGGGCCAGAGGAGCAAGAGCAGACATTGAAAGTGGACTTTGCTTGGACACATAGCACTGTATGGTGCTGTCCTCTAATGAGTGTTCGTCAATGGCAGCTGCCAATAGTTGCATCAATTCGCATTATTCACAAGGTTGGTTTCCTAATGGCCAGGGTGATGAGAGAGCATATCAGAGTAGGGCCTTTAGGTCATATTCTGGTATCATCATCTGTTGTACTCAATTAACAATCACCTGCTGAGGCTGTAATATTCTTAAATCTAGACTCTGGGAGAAAGAGACAGTTTTGCTTTAGACAAACGTTTTACTTCATTTGAAACCATTAACACTTTATTTCTGACACATTATAGCATTGCTTCAATGACGTGTCATTCTGTCCGAAAATTCAGAATTCTTTGCCATAAATGCGCGTTACCAGGTTTCTAATCGGTTTTCTCCAACTGTGCATTTGTGTAACAAAAGGCTAAAGCTTTGTGAAAGGCTGAAAGGAGAGATTGTGAGCCAGGCTTCCAAAATAAGTCAGAAGTGGAGGAGAAATCAGGTTACTCTCCTGCTTCTCTGCGGATTTCCCAAAACCAGGTTTCTTAAGTGCATGTAAACACTGTTCCGATTACCCGAGAAAGGCGATTTCTCTTCGTGCCCCGGTCACCTAAGTGCATATAAATGCAGTCAGTGTCTCCAATTGCCCAAATACTGGAAGTTGCCTCCTCATAGTGCTCAAGATTCAAACTCTGCACAAGCAAGTTTATGTAGTGTCAGAAGTTTATTTCTATTTCTGTCTTTCTGTAAGCGATAGGGAAAGATCGAGAAATCGACAAAAGAAGACAAGGTCAAAGTCCTGTGGAAATAAGACAAACAGAAGGAAAGAAAGGAAGTAAGTCTTTCAATGTGTTTAGGATTGTTGAATCCCTGCAGATTATTAGCATCTAGGTTTATAGCACATCTAGGGTCTGTTTTTCCACTTGACTGCCCCAGTGTTCATTTCTTTGCTTATCAGACAGGAATAAGGATGGAAAGATGAATAGAAGATGACAAATGAGGAGGAGGAAAGGGTGGACAGCTTTTTCTTGCTTCAGTGGAGAGAAATGAAGAATTTATGCACTTGAAAAATGACAAAAACTCAAGGCTGCAATAAATCCTTTGTCTCCAATACAAACCTGTTGTTCAGCATTAGCAGGGGCTTTTGAAGTGTTATCAAGATCCTTACTGCCTGACAAACAAAAGCTTCTTTATTAGCACAATAAAAAGTTTTATCTTAATGTAGAAGCTGCAGAACAATAGTTTCTTGCATTCCTTATCACTATAGTGAAACTAGTGCCCATGAAATTTAGAGGAAAGTGTGAGTGTTGATTAGCACTATGGTGTGGTGTAACAGGAGTTGCAGTTGTGCATTATGATCAACTTGAAATGGAATCTGGTAGATCGGTCTTAATAGTTTGCAGTTCCTCTGTCAGGGCCAGGACGTAACACGCTCACTGTCAGCTAGTGTTGGGCTGGCAGAAAAATGGCTGTCAGCCTCATCTTTGCAAAGTACTGCACCATTTGCACTAGCTGAACCACTGTCAGTTTTTGTGTTCGACCGTTTCGACATGAGTGATCACGTTGTTCAGCATATACCCTTCGGTGAGTAGGACAACTCTGATTGGGTAACCAGTTTAGCCAATCAGCGCACAAGAAGAGACCAAACTATTTAAAAGGCCAGAACAACCTGTACTGTCAATGTAACTTCTTATATTATCCTCGATAAAACGTAGTTATAAACCTTTTGGGGTGAGTCAAAGGCATCTGAAAATGGTAAGATAACCATATACATATTTAAGCTAACTATATCAGTGGTCCCAGGTCTTTGGCTTTCTCTGCCTCTCACTATCGCAGAACAGGCTGTACTACATGCTCACTGACTCCCTTTTTTGTGGTGTGTTCTAGCGCCACTTTTTGCCCAGACAAAGCAAACATGACCCAATGCAGCAGTTGCTCTTTGTTAGCCCTAGTTCTCTGAAGTCAGCTTGGTGGTCCTTACACTGGTCTAGTATTCAATTAAAATTCACTGAGGGTAAATCCAGTTGCAGAGGGTAAATCAAGCCACATATATTCAATTTTAGTTAGTTGTGGGTGGAGTTTGACTTAAAAACAAGGACTAATCACTACACGTCTCCTTCATCCCACTATTGCAAAATGCTGACTGGTTTCCTAATAGCTGATCCTAACAACTTTACAGAAAAGATCAAACCGTCGGGAGCACAGATTGTAGAACAACTTTATTGTTATATGACCAACGGGGTTTTACGTACAGTATAACCTTCATCAGGGTCCTTGTAAGTGTTGCTGGCAGTTTGATCTTTTTTGTTCTCAAATCTGTGAACCTTAACAGGAGGTGGGATTGCACCAGAGGTTTGTTTCTTGCTTAACAACTTTACACACAGTTGCCCAGTTTCAACGACAATGTAATTCAACACATACACGGGTGGATCCTGCATTCAATTAATGTAAAATAAAATTCAAAGCCTCAACTATCATTGAACAACTGTTTGTTCTCCCAGGGGACACTCAGACCAGATACAATTCTAACTTTATCATGACCAGCTGAATAGTTTGCAGACTTTAAATAATATTCCTTACAATTTTAAGTGTGATGGATCAACATAGGCATACGCTTGAAAAGGGACCAGGACACCACCACATCCATTAAAGCATGGTGCTTTAACTAGTTAGTATTTTAAGGACCAAACTCAGAAAACAGATTTAGTGTCGCATTATGCCTTGGCTGATCACGGGGAGTAAAACAGAGAAAACAACACTGTTTAATATCATTAAACAAATGACAGAAGACCTGTATCATTTATTCTAGCTGCTAGAGATATAAGTCATCTGTCCCGAACTAGACTATAAATAGCTGTAACATGTTCGACCTGCAGGGAGGTTTGCTCCCTGCACAAGACATTTCAATAACTGTACACAACAGATGAGAAAAATTCTTGCACAGAAACAAAGTGCCTTGATGTTTATGGAGCGCAGACTTTTTCCCCCATTTTGGCACCATAGCGCCTTCTTTAAAGCATTTCACAGAACTCTTGTTAATGCCTTGAACAAGGGCCAGGATGGGAAGGATTACCAGCCTGGCTGGCTGGTAAGCTCCACAGCAAAAGCTGTAAGAGATGGTCAAGAGAGAGAGCTCCATAGGTGAGGAGACAGAGCTGTCAACCAGTTCAACCAACACAAAAAACATTTTCTCGTCTACACCTCAGAGGCAGGTGGATGGGAAGCCTTGATTTCCACGTCTAGTGTCCAGCAGGGAGTTGAACAGTTCACTAAACCTACTGCAAGGTAGGGCATGAGGAAAAACCAGGGTACTGTTACTTCCAGAGACACTGGATCAGAGAATGTCAAGTGTAGAGCTAGGTTACCACGCATACTGCTGTGCAGGACTGGTCGAAGGGTATGTCAGGAATATAATTTACTACTCTTTCTTGTTACTAAAACTAAACAAACATTACTTCATAATATTTTCTAGATACAGCTTTGTGCATGTTACACCCTGAACATAAACAGAGACTGCAGATAGAGGGAATGAACATGAGCAAGGCTTAGGGGATGAAAAATTCCTCAATCCATGGCTGGGCACTTCCAATTAATCTGATGGATTAGAATGCAGAAGTTCCATTCATTAGTGTGTAGAGTTTTGTGTGTCTGTGTGTGTGTATACTACAGACCACCATACTTAGAGGTGGTCTGAAAGTAAAAACACTCACAACATGGAGAGCTAAATTGACAGTAGCATTATCAGTCCCTTTTCTCCATCTCTCAATTACAAAACAGCTTAACTACATATAGCTAATCTTTCAATAAGCTTACTGACAAGTTAACACCAAATATTTGTACTTGAGGCAAGAGATTCAAGATTGTCATTGCTGGCAGGAATTTCACTTGTAGAGCTCAGACAAAACAAAAACCTAATGGCACACTTACCAATAAAAAGAAAAAACAAACAAACAAAAAAAACACGTACGAACGTAAACGTAAAACAGAAAAAAAAGTGTACCCACTCTTCACTCTTATAGACAGGAATAAAACCAGTTATAAAACCTTTTAAAAGACAGAAGGAAATGAAAAAAAAAACTAACGGGATGAGAGATTTCATAAAAAAATTAATAAATTCCATTGTCTGATGCTGTATATTTCAGCAATCAGCTGGCCAATGAACAGTGTATTTTCTAGGTAAATTAGTTTCCTGAAATCATTTCATCTAAGCTGTGAAGTTCAGAGTTGTCTTCCACTCCTTTTTACAGTGCACCTAATCCACTTAGTGCTTCATACATATTATTTGGGAACATAGTGATGGAAAGACTTCAGAAAAAATGGCAGTAAAACTAGAATTGATCCAATTAAATACAGCAGAATTTGGACTCAACTCTGGTCCTGGGTTGGGTTTAGGTTAGTGAGAACATGGTGGACCCATGAAGAACTCTACTCGCAAGGTTCAAGAGCAAACTTATAGTTAAAAGACTGCATACAAAGATTTCGAAAACATACATTAAAGGTGATGTTAGAGCAATGTGTCAAATCATTCAGGTAGTTTAGTTAGATTTTTCCAGGCAGAGGAGCAATAACAACAATAACAGAGTATCTAAAATGTGGAACCCTTTGCTCTGACAAAGTTTGCTTTAAAATCTTGGTTAAAAAAGCTCCAGCTGGGGCTGTATATTGATTTTCTAAGGTAAATCATATTTCCAACAGAGGTATAGGATAAGACAAATCCATTAGTATCGATATAGTTTCATCCATTCCAAAGCCCTCTCCTTTATTTACTCTCTCACACTCCCTACAACACCCATCCCCACTGCGCTAGGCAGAGGGTATGGGGGCTCACAAGTTCTCCTGCAAAATGAAGGGAACATACTGTACAGTGCCAGACTTGATTTCTCCAGGTGGATTTCTCCTGGAGAATGATGATTTCTCTTCCATGTATTTGCATAACAGAGTTCTAGTTGGCTTTTTACACTATGCCAAAAGGCAGCAGACAGGACAAGCTGGGGAATGAAAGGTTGACTAAAAGAAGAAATCATAACATGTAGTATAATTCAAAGTTTGATTAAAACTGAAACAGACAAAACAGATACCATGTATTGCCTTTTAACCTCAAATAGTAATATATAATGTTTTTGTTCATATTGCCCAGCCCTAGAGCAATCCCATCTGCACACCAGTTCCAAAATGGTGGGTGAGTCAGGAACCCGCAGTCTTTCCACTGTTGTGTTTACGCAGGAGGTTTGTTCAGCGATCAACATTGGAAGCACAGAAAATTCAAGACCACCAGCCCTTCCCAGGCACATATGTATATGAAACCTGGATAGTTCAATTAAGTCTCTGGAGGAGTAGAGTAACTTAAGCCTGAGTCTTGCATCACGGCGCACACTGTCAAATGTATTTATAAGGTCACAGCACATTGGCTCTATCAGTAGGTACTGGAAACCCTCATTGAATTAAACCAATACTAAATTCAAGCCAGTAAAGTATCAATACTGTGCGTTCTTACTACCTTACAAGCACCTGAGCAAACACAATGATTGTGGGACTTACATTCAGTAAAAAGACTACAGGAACATACAGTATGTCTTTAAAGCAGGGTGTTGTTAGAGACATGTTTACATTATTCTTCCTCAACTGTTTTGCATGTGACACCAAAAACATTGAAATGTTTTATTATTTGCATTTCCTTAGGAAAATAAATCCTTGTTCACCGAAGTTTTTAAACTAGTAAATGTGTCTAATTTATGTGGGATTTTATAGAAATTATATGAACAATATATTTCTATACATATAAATTGAATTCAAATGGATTGATTCCAAACTGTGTGAATCAAACTGAGTTGGGAGATCTGATCAGCAGACTTAGCCCAATAGTCCTTCACAAACAAAGCAGTGGTCTGTAACAAAATTATACTGTGCTTCTGATGAGCTTTAACACAGTCTGCTGACACATAGCCTCCCCCCCCACTTCACACATGCTTTCCATGGCTCACCTTAAATCTAGGCTGTGGAGCTGTCTAGTATAACTTTAGTCTACTACTGTTCCAATTAATCTGATGGATTAGATTTTTTAAGAACCCTGTGTCTCTGAGTAAAATTGACACATCAAGGCTGTTCAAACTAACAAAACAGATAACTACTCAACACCAGAGACAGCTTGTAAATGACAAAACCTTAATTAAAACGTAAGACTATGTGGTAGAACAACTTCATCTCAATATTTTAAAAGATCTCAATTTCTTACAGAACTTTCTTTGGCCTGTTTTCTTCAGTGGGTTTACGCTTTAGGGATTAACTTACTCGTACTAAATTTTGCCATATTGCTTTTAATTAGCTTGACTAAAGCTAGCAGCAAGTTAGTGACAGTTACTAGTTTTCTGCAAGGAAGCAATTTATCGCACGGCTTGTTAATTCCACAACATTGTATTTATATTGTATTTACATTGTATTTATTTATATCTTAACCACCTGTTTAAAGTTATATTTCGTTATGTCAATTCTATTTATTTTGCTCTAGATTTATTACATCACTGTGTCGCCTCAGTCAAGGGGAAAAAAGCTTCAAACATATGGTTTTCTGAGGTAAAGGTGAAAAAAATATTAACCACATCCTTGGATATAAAAATAACTGAATTAAATCAAAGCAAAGCACAAAATATGAATATGTACAAAATATGAAGTTAATGACTAATGATTATTCCTCTAGAGGGTCTAGGGTTCAAAATGAACTTTATTTGTCAAATGTCCACAACTGTCCCGAAATCACTTGTAATTGTTCCAAGCATGATACACAGTCACAGTCCCAAATAAAGTATTTTTAACAAATATTTTGCATTACAAATTCTTTTTTGATTCAGTAGCTTGCATAATGTCAGTGATTCAGAATCTTACTTTCCTTTCTAGCCTATAGCCTATTTCCCCTCAGTCATTGATTGGGTTACCGTTTGGGTAACTCTCTGTAACTACACTGTAAAATTAAACCTTCTGATTGACAAACTACGATGGAAATGTATATAGACAGTAAACTGGATATTTTACTGGGTTTAAACACTATCACAACTAGATTATCCCCTTATAAATATTTTTTTAATAGGAGTCAGCTAATTTCTTGATCATTTAGTACTATACTTATATCTTCATCTTTAATCTATCAGAGCAAGGTAGAGAGTTAAGTGGTATTGTGCTTTGTTTACTTTGAGCAATATCACTTTAATTGTAACCTCTTCATGTATCTATCTGCAGAGCTGGATTGTTAGTTATATCAAAAAGTGCACAACATCCATTTTAATGATTGTATTACCTAGAACCTGATGCTAGAAATGGTTATGTAGTCGGCTAATGCACAATAAAGGTCCGTTATATAATTTAGTATCATTGAGGTAGCCTAATTAACAAAAACTCCTGTGTATAAAACAGTACAGCTGCACAAACTAAAGCCTCCAAACATTTAACACAAACTGAACATTATCACCTTTATGACGGAGGATTTACTGCAGGATTGTTGGATTGGACTGACTTATAGCTGTGTACATAATAAACTGCATAATGATCTAAAAGATCTAAACGTTTAAAAAGCACAAACAAAATAGTCACTATTACTCATTGGGAGGAACACAAATAACAATATGTCTATATAACAATATGTTTTAATGGCAAGCTCATTTAACACTTTACTTTTTTCTTTCTCCTGACTTAGATGTTTTTTTTTTATTGTAGTTTACTATTGTAGTGTGCTGTTAGTAGGTGTGGGATAGATAAATAGCATTATTAATCCTTTTCCATTCTGTATGATGTGTTAATGTGTATTGTATGTATACATATAGTGTGTGCAAATGTGTGTTTTGCTTGGTAAAGGTCAGAAGGTACGTGGACAGGAAGGGAGATAAATGAAAAATTAACTAAGTAGAAAGAACAGGGAAGAAAAAGAGTAACAGTGAGGAAGGCAGATGGAGTGAAAATATGGGCTTCATTTATATAAATAAGGGATATATGAATATAATATATAGGTATAGGGATATAATGGCAATCTGCATCTTGCAGGCAGTACTCCTACAACAGTCAACTAACACTTAAAATTCTAGTTATATATAATTTTATATTGCATGAAAAAGCAATACATTAATTTTTGATTCATTGCTAGAATATTGGAAACAAAATACTTCTTGAGAAAAATATGCTGTAATGCATAAATGATTTAATTTCTTGCTAACCAGATTTGAAAGCATATGGGAGGTGATTTATGCAGAATGGCAAAGGGACCATGGGAAGGTTCACTGAACTCTTCATTTGAACAAATATGGCAGTCTATTTTAGGGATTCAGGTGATGCTTTAAACTCTCATTATCTGCTCACTGTTTATGCAGTTAATTTGCTTTAATTACCCAAGAGTAAATTAAATCCATTCAATACAAGTTTTGTGGGGGTTTTTTTGTTTTGTTTTTGTTTTTCAACACGACAATCAGTAAAATGAGGTGACTTCTCATTTTCAGTTTTATTTGTGTTTTGGTTTTTCCACAATATGTCGGGGATTTCAATTGCTGGCCTGTAAAAACAGCAGACCAAAGCTTCTGACTTTGCTTAGTTAATCTGCAGACTCTGCAAATATATATGTGCAGGGATAAAGGGAAAAAGCTCTAAATGACCAACAGCTCAAGTTGTACATGGACATTTCATCTTTAAGAGAGGAAGCAACATCAAACTTAAAAAGCCTCTAGAACCTAATTTTAATCTTGATCACAAACACAAATTCATTACAATAATATGTAAAACAAATATATTCTAATAAGTACTCTTAAGTAAGTAAGTGCAAATACTATTAAGTACAAATTAAAGGAAAAACTGTGCTGGAATGTCATCTGGCTATCGCCAAACAACACTTTTCATGAGTAAAGCAACTCTGTGATGTTGTTCAAGGTTCTCCCAATGGTGGAATAGTGAACAAATGGTTATTTCAGGTTCCTTGTGACCCACCATACCATTACACACCTTGCTCTTAGTGTTAACTTCACTGGTCAACTGAGGAGGTCAACATTGAAGATACATGTTCTCAATTTCTACACAATCTGCTTGACAGTCAAATGATGAGTCAAGGCTCCTGTTAGTCCTTCCAGCTTGTGCGCATCAACAAATTTTGATACTGTCTACCCAGCTTTCTCTTCTTTAAATATGGCAGGGCCTCCTACAGTAGCCCTTTTATAATACTAGCAATATTGATGTTAAACTGGCCCTACTTTGAGACTGCCTTTTTATTTTGAACCACCAAGTGTGTTAATTTTACACTGACCTGAGATTGAAGCTCGTGACTACCTGGAACCTTCTTGACCAATAGAACCTTTTAATTCCACAACATTTCTAACTTTTTTCAACATCTTTTCATTTCTCAAGCTTCTCATGTGCTTTTCTTCCTCATATTGCTCACTTGGGATCACTACGGCCTTCTTTATCCTTTTGACAACCACTATATCTTGTTGGTTGGCCATTATCAGTTTGTCAGTCTGTATTTGGAAATGCCACAGGATCTTAGCTTGGTCATTCTCAACCACCTTCAGATGTTTATCCCATTTTGACTTTGGGACTTCCAGCCTGTACAGGACACAGATATTTCTATACACTATGCCAGCCACTTGGTTATGATGCTCCCAGTATGTCCTTGTCTGCTAGCACCTTATAACCCGCTTTTATTTGGTGGATTGTCTCAGGGACATCTTTGCACAGTACGTTGGAGTCCTGCCTGGTATGGTAAACCACAGCCTCTACTGACATTGTATTTGCTGGTGGTAGATAAAGTACAGGGGTTTCATGAGGGCTCCTAATCTTCCTTCTCTTGCTCCTCTGGTTTCTACTGCCTGAGGTATTCAATAAGCATGTCATCACTTTGGCCTGGGTACCTGATGTATTCATGGATCTTTGTTTTTATTCTTCATAGTGGCTTTGACTCTCACTAATCCTCTGCCTCCTTCCTCCCGCTTAGTGTAAAATCTCAGAATGCTGGATTTGCAGTGAAACTCTCTATGTATTAAAAGGAGCGTCCTTGTCTTAATGTCATTGGATTCTATCTTTTCTTTTGTCCAGGTTATTATGCCAGCGGGGTATCTGATGACCAGCAGGACTTGTGTGTTAATACTTCGTCCAAAAAGAAAGACACAGAGTCCCTCTGCTAAGATGCGCGTGAGTATAAATTAAGCTGAATAGTATGCATGTTTGTAGTAATACATGGGCATTTGTATGATCTGTATGTCTGCCGATTATATTATGTGAACAGTACATGTTTGCTAAAGACTAACTGTGTCTAATCCCTATATCAAGTAAGTCTGTGTGTGTGTGTGAAAGTGAGAGAGGGAGAAAGAGACAAAGAGCAGAAACGTGCTAACAGTGTTTTCTTGGTTGCACATTGAGACGCTCACTACAATTTCATCTGCTTGGTCGTGCTATTCGTCAGTTGACAAATCCTTTCAATATAGTCTACCTGGCCGCGCTTGCTCATCATTTTAAAGGAATTACACTGTCTGGGGAGAGAGCTAGGAAGGGGAGGGTGGGAGATTAGAGAGAGAGGAAGGAAGAAGTAATATGAAAAGAGGAGGGAAGGAAAACAGGAAAGATAACACAGGTATCTTTTCAATATTATCAACCCAGTTGAAGCCATTCACAGTCAGCGATGGAGAGAGAAAAAAAGAAGGATTTAAAGAGAGCATGGAGAGAGGATAACAGTGGGAAAGGTATAACAGGAGGGGCAAAATAAGAACAAGATGAGGACCATTTACACAGGATCTAATGTGCCTATCCCTTATGCTGTTGTGGTTGAGTGGGTACAATCTGGCCTAGAAGTTCAGCAAAGTGTGGTTGGGTTAAAGCATGTACTGCATGTCGCTGGGGTTATCAGTGAGGCTGCTGCAGTTGAAGAGGAATTTTTAAGGTTAGGGCTGTAAAGCTGGGCCTGTAGTGGGGCTTAACAGGAAATGAGAGGACAAGGGAGCCAACCTATGTAATTTCACATAAACTCAGTGAACCCTTTTTTAAGTACAGTTGAGTGCAAAAGTTAGCCATTTTAAAGTACTAGGATGCAAAAAAGTAACACTCTATCAACATAATATTTATTGCACATTTAGCTAGTATATAAACGTTCCTTTATCACTAGAACAAAAATGGTCGAGAAGTGTATAAAAATTAGTTGGCTTGGATTGTTCTCTTGCTAAAGTCTTAAGTGACTTTTACACATGCACTGAAATCCTGAAATTCTCCTGACTTTGTCCAGACGTGGTGTATGTGAATACTGTACGTAACACGTGTCCAAGTGAGATGGTCCTGACTTTATCCAGAGTTGCTCCCGACATTATTTGGCATTTAATATGCAAGGCTCCCAGTACAAAGTCTGTATTATATGCGTGACCCTGTGTGTGGAGCATACTGCTCTGTCCTGAATTTAAAGGATTTAGAGCAGTCCACTGCTACAGCAGGTGGTGATAGAACCTTTTGTTTAAATGCATAGCTCCAATGTGCTGTAAACAAAACACGTTTTCAAAAAGAATTTTCTATGATCTCGTAATTCCTGTATTCGAGTTTCTTCCATGACAACATAACTGACTCTGGTGATCTCCCGCTCTGTGTTAAATCTGTGTAATGCAATTATGGTCTTCACAGTTGAGGCTGGTCTCCCTAAAAACTAGTTTTATGAAGGTTTACCAATTTTTTGAGGTCTTCTAAAAACTGTCTTCCTTATCTTATTGTTTTTTTATTCTCTCAGCAAATTGCTTGAGACTGTCCCTGGAGATCTAGCCACTTACAAATTTAAAATGCAAACCCAATTTAAAACAATTGGTGCCAGTCATCAAGCACTACATGTTGACAGTCTTTTTTAAAGATCAAAGATTTCACATGTTAAAAGTTAATTATCTAGAGCATTCATCAAGGGGATGCACTGCTTTCAATTTCCCATATTTTACAAATTTATACACTGTTGTTACTTCTGGTGATGAAGGAGCATTTTGTATTGGCTGAATGCCGACGTGTATTTAAAATTTAAAAAGTTGAATTCTTACTGCCATTTTAAAATACTGTGATGCAAAGGTTTGCACTCAACTGTACACTTGTGCAGTCTGATCCAGCCCAATACCACAGTTCTGACATAAAATTTACTTTTACAAAACGTTTGGCTTTTGGCTTACATACCTACACCACATAACCTGCACTTTCAGTAGACTATAAGTTTTCCAACTTTAAAAGATGGAAAATGGACCTACCTCCAGATGTTCAGCCTTACTGCTCCTCACATAATTTCTTTTGTGTTTAATCAGTAATAAATCTATTATGGCCTGCTCACTTTTGAATTTGAGTTAGGCTTTGGCTCCTGTTCCCTGTAATTATGGAATAATTTTTTGTACTTTAAAATTCTGTTTCAACACTTGAGTTTGTCAAAGCATTAATGCTGCCGCTCATTACTCTGCTCAGTTCATACAAAGGCTAGAACAAGAGAAGTGGCAGGCAGGTGGGAATGTTTCAAATTAGTAAGCAGGCAGGTAGTTTGAGAAGAGAAAGCATAGCAAAGAAAGCAATAGAAACTAAAGTTAAAAACAATGAGCGATTGTCAGTACAGGAAAGAAACATATAAAATAAAGTGAAAGAATAAAATCAAGTAAAAAAAAAAAAAAAAAAGGCTGCAAAAGACCCAAAATTGTACCAGTACTGAAAAAGTGACTGGAGCCATTACTGCTGATAACAAATGAGAAAAGACACTTCAGTGAGGTGGTAGCTGTCACACTGACAATTGTAGGTTGTGACATCAGCTATATCAGGAGTTTGCAGGGTATCGCAGATATGGTAGGAAACGTGAAGTTTGTACTATATTCTTTATCTAATTGTATAATGTCACAGTATTGAGTGACTTAAAATATCCCTGTGTCGTACAAAATGAAAAGCATTTTAAAAATCAATTAATATTTAAGAACTTTAGTCACAGTCGCATCATTTCTGCCTATCGCTGCTTGTCCTAGCATGAATAAAAGTGGTTTAGAAGTAATTAGGTATGAAAGACAGGGGAATGGAGATATAGGAAAATAAAATAAAGACAGACAGAAAGGGAGAAGATGGAGAGTGGCAGTAGATAGCTACACGGGATAAGGGTGTGACCTATTTGTTGTCAAAGAAAAATGACAGAAAGAGTCAGCAGAGCTTGAAACATAGAGTGCCTTTTATACAGAACAACAGACAGAAACCATACAATATGGGGCAGAAGAAGGGATGTGGCAAGGAGGCAGCTTAAATGCTGTTTTTAAAAAGTTATTTTCCTTTTCTAGTGATTTTGAGCACGTGTACATGTCTACATGTCACCTCTGCTATGTGTGTGCGTGTATTCATATTCTCTTGGAGTAATGGCAACAGGGAGGACCAATCTTTGGAAGTAACTATATGACTATTTTCTGTGAGATGCATCAGTCACTGTATAAGGATTTATGTAATAATAGTAATAGCACGAACACATAATAACATGTTTTAAAGTACATTCTTTCCTCTCACTTCCTCTTTCTTTTTGCCATGTGTCTCACTTTTCTTATCCCACCCTTTAGTTCCTCCCTGATGTTCTCAGTTTTTCACATATTTTTATTTTAATTTCACACTTGAGTGGACAAACCTAAATGATGACCAGCAAAACTATATCAGAAATTGCCCTATGTGAGGTGGTTTGCACACATTATGGTTGTAAGTTGAAAAAAGAAAGAAAGAAAGAAACACGGAAAAGCAACTGTATAAAACAGATAAAGCAAAGCAGATGAAATAAAAATAAACAACAGAGCAAGAGAAAGACACTTTATCTGTATCCCTTCTTCCTCTGCTTGATCCAACATGACTGACATTTCTCTAGAGTGATATTAACAAGCATTTACTGCTCCCAGCTATCCAGTACAAACACACACACTTTCTTTTTACATGTTTTCTTTTTTTTGTCCTTTCGGGTTATCCCGTGAGTTCAGGGTCGCCACAGCGGATCATTGTCCGCATGTTTATTTGGCACAGTTTTTACACCGGATGCCCTTCCTGATGCAACCCCCGCCAATTTTAAATGAGGCTTGGACCGGCACTGCACACAACACACACACTTTCTTCTTACAGGTTAGCAGGTAGTGATGGTGATGGTGAAGAGTTTATTTTATTTAGGGACAGCAGTCTTACAACTATTCCTATAACTGATCTAACACAGCACCATTGCCCACAATAGAAAACAGATTGAGTTTAAAAATATCAGTACTTTTGTCCCTAAAACACAATTGTTAATTGTTAATGGGAGAAAATGACAGATTAGTTAATGCATGGATATACAGAGGATGTAAAAAGAATGTAACTCGTACCACTTGTCCATTCTGGGGATTTTTGTGGGCGTAAGGAGGTCCTCTGATGTGATTCCACATCTGACCCGATGTCATTGCAAAAACAACACACTATCACAAAGTGACAAAAAGAGAGAGGAGAAAAAGAATGAAAAACAGGAGGAAGTTAATTCAAATACCATTAGACTAGAATAGCTGGTACTGGCATCTATGACTAATTGGGTTTGTGTAGAATTTATTCATTTTAACAAATGTTTGTAAAA
The DNA here is from genome assembly GCF_033026475.1 of Channa argus. NCBI lineage: Eukaryota > Metazoa > Chordata > Actinopteri > Anabantiformes > Channidae > Channa > Channa argus. The sequence goes on from NC_090199.1 coordinate 19,711,678, forward strand.
CACTAATGAAATTTTGTTACTCCACACCAGTTTCACTGGTGTATGTATTTAGCTTCCCACAACAAACACTGTGTGTTTGTGTGTCATACCAGTGCAGCCATAGCCCATCCAGTCTTGTTGTATATAAATTCCAAGTTGTTTCTCCTGAGATACAGCAGACCTCCAACCAGGGAAACCAACAGCGCTAAAGCGATGGTCCCCGAATAATTAGGAGGACGGAAGACACGGATCTGAATGGACAGAAAGAGGAGAGTTGGCTGCCATACAGTAGAATAATTACATATTTCAGTACACCATTTAATTATTCTACAAATGTACTACTGATGGTCAAATCAGTAAGTTGAATATTGTGAATGGGTGTCCTTCATGCTTTCTTTTCTCAGATTTAACCAAGAGAATATACTTTATTGACAATAACTGATTAAATGACTATTTGAAATTGCAGTGGGTGGAACCTTTACTTTAGATCATTATTCCCGAAAGGAAAATGGTCTGCAGGAAGCACCTACACATGTAAAATTACACTAACAGCCCATACTCAGTAACAATGTCCTGCAACATCACCCTCTTCCGCCTTTTTTTTAGATGTGTTGCTGCTGTCAAATTCAAAATGAGCTAATATTTTCCATGAAATTGCAAAATGTCTCAGTTTCAACATCGGATATGTTGTTTATGTTCTATTGTGAAAAAAATATGGGTTGATGAGATTTGCAAATCATTGCATTCTTTTATTAACATTTTACTCATTGTCCCCACTTTTTTTAATTGGTGTTGTGCGTGAAAGGTTGTTTTAAAACATCAATGCCAAAATTTCACTTCACAA